>NC_089840.1:141383790-141723790 GCF_035609145.1 Eleutherodactylus coqui | reverse complement strand
CCAGGAATGGAGAAACTTCATGCCCTGGCAGTTTAACCCTTTACATGGCCCAATCAATAGCAACTGCAGCATGTAAGCAGATGACGAAAGGAGGGGGTTCTTTCTGTCACCCATCAGCACCTTACAGTGCGATCGTAAGGTACCAATGGGTTACCATAGCAGACTGAAGCCTGATAAAGTCCTCCATGTCTCTACCATGTAGTGCAGTCTATTGGGCCCGGTCTTCTGCGACGTCTAACAGACTGTTGATATAGGTTTAGTACAATGCACTACATTAGTAATGCAGTGTACCATCCTAGTGAGTGAACAATTGCATCTTCATCTTCAAAAGTTCAATAAAGTTTAATTGTAAGAGAAACTCCAGTTTAAGGGGAAAAAAAGCATTTTCACCACAAAATCCTGTTTTAAATGAATACAATATTTAAAAATTAAACAACAAAACACACATAACAGATATCCTCACGTTCATAATGACTCGACAATGAAAATATTTTGTCAACAAATATTTTACTGGATTTTTTTACATGAAATAAGAAAACATGTAAATTACATATTGCAAAATTTACCCAGTGTATAGGGTGTACAATACAGAGTTTACAGCCCATAACTTTACTATAGACAATCAAGTAAGTCGACATGTGGTTCACATTCCAATACACAATGGGACCTGGGTATGATGTTGGCTGGCTAACTTGTTTGAATCCCAACCTGCACATGTCCAAGTGGGTGGGAGAGTATATCTTCGCCTGGTATGCGTATATTGGGTTGTGTTGGTTCCATCAATTATCTTTGTGCAGATCGGGCGCTAGCATGGGCAAACATGACAATACTATTGAAGAGAGGAGAGTAAAGGAACAAGAAGCAATGGGTTATTCGGCCATGGGTGTCCACCTGGATAATAACTCAGCTGCATTATTACATCATAATCAATACCTAAATGAGGCAGTGCCTAAGACAGCTGTGCCCAAGGGTGGACAATGAAAATACTTTATTTATCTCGCATGATTACCAAAGCACGGAATAAGAAGCAATCCAAAAGTCACATGTGCTACAAAATGGTACGATTGAAAACTACAACTTTTCCTGCAAAAAACAAGACCTAACAAAGCTCCAATGCCAGGAAAATTAAAATGCTACGGGTCCTAGAATACGGTGGGGAAAATTCAATGGTTTCTTTTAAAATGGAATTTTGTTGTGCAAAAAAATAAAAAAAAAAACCTCTGTAAATTTGGTATTGCAGTAATCTTACTGATCCACATAAGAATATTTTTACTGAATGATGGCCGCTGTAAAAACGAAACCCAAAAACAATGATGGAATTTTTGGACACGTTTCCATCTCCCCATCACCCCCCCCAAAAAAATATATATATATTTTAAAGTTACATTATATGTACCCCAGAGTGGTTTATACTCTCTGAACCCGTCACAGGGATGCCTGTTCCTCCTGTTGTTGTTTTAAAGCAAGCCCTCCGTATGGCTAGGTCAACAAGTCATGACTCTTGCAATGCAATGGTGAAGATCATTTGGTCCTTAAGGCACAAAATGGTCCCAAAGGGGTTAAGTTAAACTTCCGACTCCTTCACAATTAGCTCACATATAATAATAGTAAATTTACTGTAGTAAAATAGTAACATTCTATTTTGATACTGTATATAGTATCTAATACTTTCATATTGGAGTATTTCTACTGGCTCCAACCCCATGACTCCGATTCCACAGCCATGATATTATAGTTTCGTTTAAAGGGGTTTTCCAACAGTAGAATCAAAATTTCTAGTCACGGAATAGGCTGGAGAAGAAAAAAAGCAATACTCACTGGTTAGTTGTAAAGCTGCTCCAGTCACATGCCATGCATTGTGTACATGACCGTTCAGCCAATCACTGGCTTTAGCAGCAATACTGTCATGTGACCACTGCTGCAACTTCTGGAGCCAGAGCGGCAGGGACCAGGGCTGCACTGGATTGGGTGGGGGAATCCTCTGTCTGGTGGGCCATCCCCTACCCAGAGATTATTAATTACTTTGTATACATCCCTTTAAAGTACCATGAGCCATTTCTGCTGCCCCCTGCCCTACAGCTGTCAGCCTCCACTGTTGCCCAAGTATTTCAAATTTAACGCATTTTATTGAATCTAGTTTTTTTTTATGCCAAGCTGTGAATAATCTTCCTGTCTAATATTCTGACAATCTGGCATATTGTATTAGTACTTGGTGAATGTGGACAAACACTTCATTGCTTTGATATTTAGTGCATAGAGCAGGCATGAAGGAGTTAAGTCAGCAGACATCCGCACCGGCTAGTGCAATAACAAAGCAGGAATGTATTTCCTGTTTTGTGAGAAACTTGTGATGATTTTGTCCAGAGAAAACCAATTCAGAAATGGAAACAAGTAGTTTATTTTCATGTGACTGTGACTAGGAACAGGATCTAAGGCTTTAGACAGGCCATACATTATGCGATATGTGCAAAGCGGTAACATTCACAAAAAAAATAGTTCTTTAAAGGGGTTATCCAGGGACACTTTTTTTTTCTTTCAAAAGATGTGCCAGCATAAAAGAAGCCATACTCCTCTCTCCTGTTGCCTGCTTCTAGCTGTAGAGTGCTGACATCCCATCACATGGATTTTTGGATTTGCTCTTTCTTTCATTCATCATTTATCATATATTGGAGCGCTGGTAATTTTTTTGCCTTTTATTGATCACATGGCCACAGGAGGTGGTGAGTTCTCCTTCAATGGAAGTCTTCAGAAGCTGGACAGACATCTGTCTGGGATGATTTAGTGAATCCTGCACTGAGCAGGGGGTTGGACCCGATAGCCTGGGGGTCCCTTCCAACTCTATCATTCTAGAATACTATCATTCTCTGGCCCTGGGGTCACTGATGTCATCGCTGGCTTCCTGCATCCCGAATTGGAGATCAACTGTGGACAGGGAAAGCAGGGCAGGAGAGCATGGCTTATTCTACGTTGGGACTGCCCGGTGGGCAATTTTTGCAAGCAAATTGTCCCCAGATAACCCTGTTAAGCCCGCTGGCAATAGACTTTAACATTTACTATTAATGATCCAACAGTTTTTTGTTTCTCCCCATTTATTTATGCAATAAAAGATTGATAAATTTGCCCTAAGGGCTTAAAGAGACAACTGTGCTTGAAAATCACATCCCCAAAATGTGATGAAGCGAAGCCATTGATTTCAATGTTTTTATTCTCAAGATATTCCTACACACGAGAAACGGATTGGCCTCGCCCTATCTTTCGGCTTTTCTTAGCACAAAGTTTGAACTGCCCAAATAAAAGTGGTGTGTGTATCTGCGCATGCACTCAAACTGTATGTTGTATAATCCATAAGGCCAAGTGCGACTGCTAGCCAAGATATCCCAGGCGGTAGGGCATCAGAGGTGACAGTGGGAGATGTCAGTTTTATTAACAAAATTAGTATTTTTCTGTATATATTTCTATTGACAAATAAAATGAAAACCTCTGGCAGCCACCTTTATATGTTGTACAAAGGAACCTGGGATGTAACCACCTTATATGTTGTACACAGGGTCCTGGGATGTAACCACCTTATATGTTGTACACAGGGTCCTGGGATGTAACCACCTTATATGTTGTACACAGGGTCCTGAAATGTGACCACCATATATGTTGTACACAGGGTCCTGGGATGTAACCACCTTATATGTTGTACACAGGGTCCTGGGATGTAACCACCTTATATGTCGTACACAAGGTCCTGAAATGTGACCACCTTATATGTTGTACACAGGGTCCTGGGATGTAACCACCTTATATGTTGTACACAGGGTCCTGAAATGTGACCACCTTATATGTTGTACACAGGGTCCTGGGATATAACCACCTTATATGTTGTACACAGGGTCCTGGGATGTAACCACCTTATATGTTGTACACAGGGTCCTGGGATGTAACCACCTTATATGTTGTACACAGGGTCCTGGGATGTAACCACCTTATATGTTGTACACAGGGTCCTGGGATGTAACCACCTTATATGTTGTACACGGGGTCCTGGGATGTAACCACCTTATATGTTGTACACGGGGTCCTGGGATGTAACCACCTTATATGTTGTACACAGGGTCCTGGGATATAACCACCTTATATGTTGTACACAGGGTCCTGAAATGTGACCACCATATATGTTGTACACAGGGTCCTGGGATATAACCACCTTATATGTTGTACACGGGGTCCTGGGATATAACCACCTTATATGTTGTACACGGGGTCCTGGGATGTAACCACCTTATATGTTGTACACAGGGTCCTGGGATATAACCACCTTATATGTTGTACACGGGGTCCTGGGATGTAACCACCTTTATATGTTGTACACAGGGTCCTGGGATGTAACCACCTTATATGTTGTACACGGGGTCCTGGGATGTAACCACCTTTATATGTTGTACACGAGGTCCTGGGATGTAACCACCTATATATGTTGTACACAGGGTCCTGGGATGTAACCACCTTATATGTTGTACACAAGGTCCTGGGATGTAACCACCTTATATGTTGTACACAGGGTCCTGGGATGTAACCACCTTATATGTTGTGTACACAGGGTCCTGGGATGTAACCACCATATATGTTGTACACAAGGTCCTGGGATGTAACCACCATATATGTTGTACGCAGGGTCCTGGGATGTAACCACCTTATATGTTGTACACAGGGTCCTGGGATGTAACCACCTTTATATGTTGTACACAAGGTCCTGGGATGTAACCACCTTATATGTTGTACACAAGGTCCTGGGATGTAACCACCTTATATGTTGTACACAGGGTCCTGGGATGTAACCACCATATATGTTGTACACAGGGTCCTGAAATGTGACCACCTTATATGTTGTACACAGGGTCCTGGGATGTAACCACCTTATATGTTGTACACAGGGTCCTGGGATGTAACCACCTTATATGTTGTACACAGGGTCCTGGGATGTAACCACCTTATATGTTGTACACAGGGTCCTGGGATATAACCACCTTATATGTTGTACACAGGGTCCTGAAATGTGACCACCATATATGTTGTACACAGGGTCCTGGGATATAACCACCTTATATGTTGTACACGGGGTCCTGGGATGTAACCACCTTTATATGTTGTACACAGGGTCCTGGGATGTAACCACCTTATATGTTGTACACGGGGTCCTGGGATGTAACCACCTTTATATGTTGTACACGAGGTCCTGGGATGTAACCACCTATATATGTTGTACACAGGGTCCTGGGATGTAACCACCTTATATGTTGTACACAAGCTCCTGGGATGTAACCACCTTATATGTTGTACACAGGGTCCTGGGATGTAACCACCTTATATGTTGTGTACACAGGGTCCTGGGATGTAACCACCATATATGTTGTACACAAGGTCCTGGGATGTAACCACCATATATGTTGTACGCAGGGTCCTGGGATGTAACCACCTTATATGTTGTACACAAGGTCCTGCTGCTGGCGGTGGGCAGGGAAGCGGTTTCACGCTATCTTCAGCTGTGCTACAGCGGAAGATAGCGTGACGGACGGCTTCCTTTGACTGCAAATAGAGCATGCCGCAGGTGAGGTCGGGTGATTTCACAGTGCGGAATTCCGCGCCATGAGCTTTGAGCTATTAGGTTCAATAGAACCTAACAGCTGCGGGCAACGTATTACTCGGCGGACATCCGTCCGTGGGAAGGAGCCCTTAGTGATCGAAAGATATAAGTACCAATTCCCAGCAGTGAGCAGAAAAGCAAAAAATCAGTGTTTGTAATTGCACTTGTACCTTTGTGTCTACCAAACACATCACCTAACTGGATGAGAACAAATCACACTTATACTGTGTCCAAGTAGCTTTTCCTTATCAGTGTATGAGGTCCCAGTGAGATGTCGACAGGTTTCCAGTGAGAAAGGTGTGGAGTGTAGACCAACACTCTGCTTGCACATACCAGTGTATAATATTGAGGACATTAATAACCATTTAGCTGCAAGCTATTTCTTATGAAGCTGGATATATGAAAAAAATAAATAAATTTAAAAAAAAATGTGTATATATATATATATATATATATATATATATATATATATATATATATATATATATAAAATTTATATTATACACATGTTTGCCCAGGCTGATGTAAGAAACGTACAGTATATACTATTACTCTAACAGTACGTACGGCCATTTTCATGTGATTTAAAGAATGTTTGATCCCATTTTCTAGGACTTGTTTAAAATATATGCCCAAGTCTTAAAACTCTCCTCCAACATTTTCTCCCCCCCCTCCCCGCCCCCTTGGCCGCAGAAGAGTTAGGTGTCGGCCATATTGCAGGAAGTGGCTCCTCTTGGTAATAATACGGTTGCACACTCTGAGAGCAGGATTCATCGATTCATATTCCCATTCATGCAGCAATCGATATTCCAATAGTCAAAGTGCTACTTTCTGCTCTCTGAAATGAGGCCGTCTTGAGGCTTCTACGAGGATCTTATTGATATTTGCTTTCCTTTGTTCAGTCTTCAGATTTAGCAGCATTGTTGGCTGTATTATAGAATATAATATCATTTCCATTTCCTTGAGTTCAGGAACAGCAAGTTTTAATTCTGGCAATGAATGATTTATTATAGTAATCAAATGTAATGGAGCCAGAAGTGTAGAGCATTAGATCTTTCCCGATCTCCATTGGTCAGTTGGGCAGGACTTTATTGTAGTGTGTTTCCTCACAATTGTCCCCTTTTGAAATAGTCCTGCAAGGTGGTCTCTGATTGGCATGATCATTGGCAGGAATTGTACATGTAGCCATTGTCAGAGCAAATTCCAGATACGGATCCATGCCAAAAACTGCATCGGAAAGATACAGATTTTAGAGGCGTAATGTATGCAGAAAATTGTGCAGTGTGAACAGACCCTTAGCTCGTTTTTACACGGCACAGATAATCGCGCAAGATTTGTCCATTACTAGATGCACAGATTTTGCATGCATATGAACCTCATTCTTTTGAATGGAGTCATAGAGGTGAACGATTGAAATTTATTTTTTTTATTTATTTATTTTTCCCCACATCCTAGCAAGGGGAAAAAATTGCGACATGACCTATCTTTGCACCCCATCTTCTATTGTTATAATGGGGCCGGTGAGTGCGATTCAAGGTTTACCCATTGGAAACAATGGGAAACACTCCGCAATCTTTTGCCGCAGCGGAGGATTGCTGCTTTCCTGAAGTGATGCAAAGCGGGTTTTAACATAAAAACACTTCACATCTGCAGGTACATCACATGTTGGCGAGCGTGATACTGTACATGCCCGTGTGAAATTAGCTTCCTAGTACTGTTTTTTCCACAGGTGGATTTTAAATTCACATCATGGTCAAAATATGACCTGTTACTTTTTGGAGTGGATTCTACATCGGCTTACCCATGTGGATTACTCTCATTAAATAGGGATAAATCCACATGCGGATTGGCTGCAGAAGAAATGCATATCCGTGGCAGCAATCGACACTGAACATGCAGACTTCTTCAGTGTTTGGCCACCTGCAGACGGGCGGAAATTCTGCGGTGGGATTTACCACGAAATTTCCGCCCCTGGAAGCGGCCATAGGATTGCGTTAACAAACGCAATCCTAGGCAGACTGCCACGAGAAATCTCGCGCAGCAAAAAAATCGCGGCATGCTCTATTTCTGTGCGGGGCTCTGCGAAAAAACGTAACTCCCCGGCCGCCGCCTCCGCACGGTAATGTCAGTCGGCAGCCGGTCCGCTGGTGACATCTAGTAGAGCCGTCCACCGGCAGAGAAGAGGTGCGGCTCCACTAGCCGTATCCTGTCGTGTCTCATCGCCTCTAGTCAGCTGATTTTGGGAACCATATTTTTACATTAAATGTTACTTAATTTCAGAGAAAAAATAAATCCCAGCATAATCATTTTTAATATCTAAAAAAAATGTTCCCATCTGTTGTTTAATTTGTTAACCCCTTTCTCTTTACTTCTGGGGAAGGGTTAATCCTCTGTCTTTACAGCTCTGCTGGTGTTTAATGGACGGTAATAGGATTTATATCACTGGTGTAAAAGTAATAACTCCCTGAGAAATTCATTAATGTTGCTTCTTCCAATGTCAGGATGCTTGTGGTAGCTTTTTTTTCCTGTATAATAATCTTTCCGTTCATTCCCCACCTGGGAGGCGCGCATCGTTATGTGAGCCGTCTGCAGTGATAGGGGGGCACGGTCCCTACCCCAGAACACCGCACGCCTCCTGCGTTGTATAGCAGAATTCCAGTAGTTGTAATAGTCTTTTACTACATTTTTTGTAAGTGACCAAATAACTAGAGGATATGGTCACTATATATAACATGTAAAAAATGTTAACCACTTAACGATTTTTTTATGGTTCTGGTTTTTCCTCCCTACTTTCAAAATATCATAATTTTTTGTTTGTTGATGTAGCTGTAGGAGGACTTATATTTTGAGATGAGCTGTATATTGTAATGATACTATTTAAGGCAAAATATAATGGACTGAAAAACTTGTACACGTTTCTAAGTGGAGTGAAATGGGGAAAAAAACACAATTGCACCATTTTTGGGGGGCATATGCACTGTGCCAAAAATGACCGTATATTTTTACTGCATGGTTTAGTAAAATTACAACAATTCCAAATTTATTTACTATGCTGCGAAATTTCAACCCTCATCTTAGGTGATTTTAACATCCCCACTAATGACCCCAACTCCCCATCTGTCTCTCAGCTTCTTTCGCTGACCTCCTCCCTTGGTCTCTCTCAACTCTCAGCCTCTCTCATTCACAGGGATGGAAACACTCTTGATCTGGTCTTCCCTCACACCTCCTCCGATCCTTCAAACACGCCATCATATCCCCACTGCTAAAGAAGCTGACTCTTGACTCGACTGATGCTGCCAACTACCGACCCATCTCTAATCTCCCCTTCATCTCCAAACTACTAGAACGCCTAGTTTACTCCCGCTTTGTAAGCTATCTATCAGAGAACTCTCTCCTAGACCCACTACAGTCTTGCTTCTGACCCCAACACTCAACAGAAACTGCCCTTACAAGAGTTTCCAATGACCCACTGACAGCCAAATTGAGGGGCGATTACTCCCTACTGATCCTCCTCGACCTCTCCACAGCATTTGACACTGTTGACTACAAACTCCTCCTCAGTATGCTTCGCTCCATCGGCCTAAAGGACACTGCTCTCTCCTGGCTCTCCTCCTACCTATCTGACCATTCTTTCAGCGTCTCCTTTGCTGGCTCTACCTCTCCTACTCTTCCCCTTGCTGTTGGGGACCCACAGGGCTCGGTCCTTGGCCCCCTCCTTTTCTCTATCGACACAGCCCCTATTGGACAAACCATCAGGAGATTTGGCCTCTAATACCACCTGTATGCTGATGACACCCAGCTACACACCTCTTCCAGCGATATCTCTGCACCTTTCCTCCAAAACATCACCGACTGTCGGTCCGCTGTCTCTTACACTATGTCCACTCTCTACCTAAAACTAAACCACTCTAAAACTGACTTACTGGTATTTCAACCCTCCACTAACCGACCTCATCCTGACATCTCCATCTCAGTGTGTGGCGCCACCATAACTCCTAGACAACCTGCCCGCTGCCTTGGGATCATATTCGACTCTGATCTATCATTTACCCCCTACATCCAATCTCTCGCCTGAACATGTCAGCTGCACCTGAAGAACATTGCAAGAATCCACTCTTTTCTCACTGTAGACACGCTAAAAACGCCTATTGTTGCCCTCATCCACTCTCGGCTCAATTATTGCAACTCGTTGCTGATCGGCCTCCCCTGCACCAGACTCCACCCTCTCCAATCCATCTTCTTGTCCAGCCGCTACTCGGACGCTTCTGCCCTGTGCCGGTCACTGCACTGGCTGCCCATTAAATACAGAATTAAAGCCCTCCACAGCGCAGCGCCCCCCTATATTGCCTCCTTTATCTCAATCAATCACCCAGCCCGGGCTCTCCGGTCTGCTAACGAAACAAGACTGAGCGCCCCTTTAATTCGAACTTCTCATTACCGCCTCCAAGACTTCTCCAGAGCAGCACCGGTCCTCTGGAACGCACTACCAAAGGCTACCCAGGCAATCCAGGACTCGCAGAATTTCAGCTGTGCTATAAAAACGCACCTCTTCAGGGAGGCATACCGCATTCCCTAAACAAACCCCTCTGTACTCCGCCTGATAACATGCTCCCTGACCTACTGACTGCAATCCCTGCTAGCCATCATAAACCGCTCCTGCAGTCATACCGTTTCTGCCGTCACACGGCTAAATGTATGACCATTGTCTATGTATATAGCATCCCACACTCTCCACCTCGCCATACTGTGCACATTTCCAGCCCTTTACCTTCTGTATCACCCCATTACTTGTAGTATGTAAGCTCGTTGGAGCAGGACCCTCACCCCTACTGTTTCCATCAACTGATTACTATGTAACCGTGGTTCTGTAATTTTTGTCTTTTTTTTGTCTTTCTGTATTTCCCCCTGTCTATGTAAGCGCTGCAGAATATGTTGGCGCTATACAAATAAAGATTATTATTATTTAGTTTTTTGTTGTACTACTTTTGAAAAATACAATATACAGTGGTACTTCAGCTTGCGAGTGCCTCAGCATGTGAGCTTCTTGACTTGCGAGCAGGCTCTCTCCTGAATTTTTGCTCTGATTTAAGAGCAAAAACTTGGGTTACGAGCCTGTTCGCAACTGAAGCTCGGGCAGGGGGGGGGGGGGGGGGGAGGTGTGTGTGTGTGTGTCTAATACTCACCTCGCCAGGGTTCCGGTCCTTGCAATGGTCAACCAATGAAAGCCGGCGCTGGATTAACGAATCACAGCCATTCAATGATATGAGATACCGGACTATTTATTAATTTCGTGTTGCTTGGCTTGTGCAAATTTTGACTTGAAATCAGCTGCATATCCACAGCTGTCTTCAGAAGATACAACGCTCCCCTCCAAAGTCTTCGTGCTGTCAGCGCTCACTGGCACCCGGTACCTCAGAAATACAGAATTAGGAAGTCAGAAATTACCATACTTTCCCTTAATAGTGGTTTTACAGAACCTTAATATTGATGACCAGGCCTTATGATAGGTCATCAGTTTTCGATCAATGGGTATCCAGCATGTTACACCCCAAGCTGATCATCTGTTTGACTCAGTTTCATTCAAGTGAGTGGGAGAGAGCTGCAGTACCAGTCAGGGCCACTACACCTTCTACAGAGCTGTTAGCTACAGCATACAGTGGCCAGAACAAACGGTTAATGGGCGGGGGTATCGTTTCTCCACAAATCTGTCATTGATGATCCATCCAGAGTATAAATCAGCAATATAACGGTTGTGGAAAATCCCTTTTATGGTACATTCACACGTAGCAGATTTTGGTGCAGATCTGCACCAAAAGCTGCATCAAAATCCTCTGCCACTTGATTTTTGAAGCGGCCCCGCAGCAGATCTCAGCCTTTTAATTAAAGGGTTTAATCTTGCTGCGGATCCACGTCTTTTTTGTACTTGGATTTTGATGCAGTATTTGGTGCAGATTTGCCACTGTGTGAATGTACTCCTAATGGAGTTTTCCCATTACGTACAATTGCTTCACAGCCACACTGTACTTCCAGGTTGTTGCTGACCAGGACATGTGACTGCTGCGGCCAATCACTGGTCACAGAAGGTCACTGCTATACCCATTGATTGGCTGCAGCAGTCACATGGCCTGGTCAGCATCAACCAGGAAGTACAGTGTGGCTGTGTAGCAATTGTAGGTAGTGAGAAAACCCCTTTAATATGTTAGATGGATGGATATTAAATAGAGAGATAGATATTACAGATATTGTATATAGATAGATGTTATGAGATGGGTGGATAGATATGAGATGGAGAGATAGTAATGTACATTACTAGCAAGAATAGTAATGTTGCTTAGTATTTGTTCAATTTTCAGACAAATGTGGATTGATAATGAAATGTTTGTTTGTTTACGTCAATAACGGAAATAAGTGATTCATCAATTACAATAACCAGTAAAAAGAATTACATTTTTATTAAGAAGAGCAGACCATAAAACATTCAGTCTTCTTTATTTATCTCTAGTGCAGGGGTGTCAAACTCATTTTCACCGAGGGCCACATCAGGTTTTTGGTGAACTTCAAAGGGCCGATTGTAAGACAGTACAGTAAGGGCTCGTTCACACCAGCGTATTTGCGTACATAATATGCAGAGAACAGAAGCCATTGATGTCAATGATTTCATTCACATGATGTATATTCTCACACAGCATGACCTATGTTGTTTCAAACTACGCACCCCGATAGGCCATTGAAGTGAATGGGCCGCGCAAATACGTGGTGAATGCGCAGGAAGCCTATGTATTCAATGCATATTTGCGCACCATCTCAGGGGCCCATCTGCGTTCTTTTCTGCGTGCCCAAATACGCAGGCATAAGCGATTTTCGATTGCACAAATACGTAGCGTATTTGTGCGACCGAAATGCAATTACGCCCGTGTGAACGAACCCTAATAGTGACCCCCATAGTGGTCGCAGTAGTAATAGTGACTCTGATAGTGGCCCCAGTAAAAATATTGACCCCCACAGTAGACCAGTTAGTAATAGCGATCCCCACAGTGGCCCCAGTAGTAATAGCGACCCCTACAGTAATATTACTCCCTCCCAGCAGCAATATTACCCACTCCCAGCAACAATATTAACCCCCCCACACAGCAACATTAACCCCCACCAGCAATATTAACCCCTCCCCCCTGCACCAATATTAACCCCCTCCCAGCAACAGTATTAACCCCCACCCACCCAGCAGCAATATTAACACTCCCCCCCCCCCCCCTCCTCCCCTTCCCAACCCGGCAGCAATATTAACCCCCTGCCAGCAACAATATTAACCCCCACCAGCAATATTACCACCCCACCCGACCCCCGCAGCAATATTAACCCCCTGCCAGCAACAATTTAACCCCCACCCCCCAACACACCAGCAATATTAACTCCCTCAGCCCCGGCAGCAATCAGCATTATTAACCTTCTCCCAGCAACAACAATATTAAAGGAGATGTCCCGAGGCAGCAAGTGGGTCTATACACTTCTGCATGGCCATAATAATGCACTTTGTAATGTACATTGTGCATTAATTATGAGCCATACAGAAGTTATAAAAAGTTTTATACTTACCTGCTCCGTTGCTAGCGTCCTCGTCTCCATGGTGCCGACTAATTTTCGGCCTCCGATGGCCAAATTAGCCGCGCTTGCGCAGTCCGGGTCTTCTGTAGTCTTCTATGGAGCCGCTCGTGCCAGAGAGCGGCTCCGTGTAGCTCCGCCCCGTCACGTGCCGATTCCAGCCAATCAGGAGGCTGGAATCGGCAGTGGACCGCACAGAAGAGCTGCGGTCCACGAAGAAAGAGGATCCCGGCGGCCATCTTCAGCAGGTGAGTATGAAGACGCCGGACCGCCGGGATTCAGGTAAGCGATGTGCGGGTGGGTTTTTTAACCCCTGCATCGGGGTTGTCTCGCGCCGAACGGGGGGGGGGTTTAAAAAAAAAACAAACCCGTTTCGGCGCGGGACATCTCCTTTAACCCTCACCCCCCAGCAGCAATATTAACTTCCCCCTTCCCCAGCCATGTGCTTACCTCCACGATCCGAGGAGGAACGGTGCTGAGCCCGGGTGGCATATGAACTTTTCCCACAAGACTTCTGCACTATTGAGCAATTCCAGCAACCTGATTGGTTGTTTGGGGAATCAGCCAACCCAGACAACCAATCAGATTGCTGGAATTGCTGACTAGTGCAGAAGTCTTGTGGAAAAAGTTCATATGCGTCCGGGTGTGCACTGACATCAGTGAGCAGCACGGCACTCTTCCTCCCTGAGTCCTCTCCTGCGGAACTGAAGAGCAGGGGACTCGGGGGAGAAGGGACCAGCGCTGTCAGTGTGATTACCAGCGGGGAGCTGCGGCACCCCAGCTGGTAATCACTACAGGGGTGAGCGGCCGTCGGCACGCCGCGGGCCACATAACACAAGGCAGCGGGCCGGATTCGGCCCGCGGGCCTTGTGTTTGACACATGTGCTCTAGTGTGTTGTTTAGCTGGATGGAAGAAAGATACAAACAAACTGAGACCAGAAACGTAGTAATCTAATGTGGAAAGCAAGCCAACTGTTAAAAGTTATAGCAACCAATAGTCTGAAAGTCCGCACTGTAGCACTGCTGTAAAGTCTGTGGTCCTGCACCGACCATCTGTTGAACGGCCCAGTATAGTGACATTGGTTAAGCAGACTGGGATTCCATAAGGATCCCAATTGAGATTTGCCAAATAAAGGTTGAATCGTGCAGAATGTTTAATCTGATTGTTAGTACGAGAATAAATCGGGCCATAATGAAGACTTCGATGCCTTTTGATATTTTGAGTTAAGATGAATGAAAATGTTGCACAATTACGTACTGTCTGTTGGATACCTTTGATTTACCATATATACGAGTAGAGGAATTAAACTGTTCTCTCGGTGTGACTCCAAGAGTCCTAAGATGATCATGTGAGTGGCATAGAGATGGCTTATGACACAATCACCTGTGTAAATTTCCGTTACTTTAATTGAATAGCGTATTATTGGCCTCTTATCTCCCCTAAACCAGAACCATCTGCTGTCTTCCTTCCAATGATTATTCTGACTTTTGTGGTAACGGGTTTTTTCCCCCACCCTTCTCTAGACCACACTCATTTGCTTTCCTATGTATGAAAATGCTGCTGTCCTTGACAGTTGATTTGCAAATGACTATCATATGTCCACAATAATAATTACGATTATTGTGTGAGCAAGCGCAAATTCCATAACACTCTATAAACAACACTGAGTTATAAATATCCAATGATTGAATTACCCCCCTCCCCTCCCGCTGCCATCTCTATGTGGAGGAATGTGAGGAGGGGTGCGGGGAATTCACCGTGACATAACTGTGCATCTAGTCCTACAGGATATCTTCACAGTGCCAAGAAGCATTGAGAACACAGGCATTCCATAGAACAATACCACATAATGCAGTCTCAGCACGGGAGTGAGAAGCTGAATATGACCTCATCAAAATGAGCCAAGACTACAGACCCCACCTGTGGTCCTAAAGGCATTGCTGAGTTGAAAATGCTATGTCATAGGCTCATTGCCTGGCATCGCAAAAATTTACAACTAATGAATACAATAGATAATCTTACTATTAGAAGTGGAAAGAAAGAACAAAGACAAAAATTTTGAAGGACAGTAGAGGAGCAAGAGACACTGATCACAAACTAAAATGTTTCTACACAAATGCCCAGAGCATGGGAAACAAACCTAGGAGAATTGGAGCTCCTAACACAGGAAGAGAAATATGATGTCATAGGCATCACATAAACTTGGTGGGATGATACACGATTGGAATACAAGGTTTGAAGGATACAACTTATTTCTTAGATAGAAGGATATGAGCTGTGAGAATCCTAAACTTTACTGGTGTTTGTTCTATACCTAAAAGTAGCACTACTAGCTGGGGTTCGGGGAAGAGATTTATGCCTGTGAGTCTATTAATGTAAATGTTGATGTCTATAGAGTGCTGATCTCTTTACATTGCCAAAAAATATGTATTCGGGATCCAGTATATCCCTTTAGTTTCAGAGAAGAGCCTAGCCAATCTACTTGGAGAGTAGTAACCTTCTTGAAGTGGACTTCCAACAGCTTAGCGCAAGACTTTTTAGGCTCCCAAGAAGGTCTTTGTCCACGGAGTTTGAGAAAATGTATTTTTAAGACCTTTTTTCCAGTTCAATATAAGGGTTTTTTATATTCTTTTTTCTTCATCCTCTTTCACTCCAATACAGATGATATAGTGATACTTCAGGGGGGTCTTAGCAGCTAAGGGATTAAACACATAATTGTATACCTCGATTGCTAGTGAAGCGTAAATAGAGGTATAACTGGTAATAAAGCTTTTAATTCTAAGATATTTGAACATATCTGAGATTGGAATATTGCACTCCCCTCTCAATTCCTCAAAACATTTAATCTTCTTTGCTGATATCATATCCTTGATGTATCTAATCCCTCTCTGTCTCCAGGATCCAATTCTCAGTTGCTAATGAAAATGTCCAGGCCCTCATTAGGTATAGGGACCTTTTTCTTCAGGAAAGAATGCTTAGCACGCTGAAAGACTTGGAGCCAAGGTAAAAGCGAGGCTTTTATTGTAGGGTTTCCTGGTGGAGAAAGGGATTAGTCCAAAGTATACTCCAAGAGTAGTGCTTGTAGGTGCTTACCTCCCCCAAGTTGTTCTAAATTCAGCCAAATTCTGCCATTCTATTCCGTGAGGAAAAGAGAAGGCGTTCGCAGGGCCCCATCCCAGGACATCAATTCAATAATACGTCTCGTATCATTCGAGGCTTGTCAATCTTTCATAAATCCCACCTGGTCACTATGTACTATAGATAGAATTATATTTCAGTCTTTTGGCTAGAATTTTGGCATAGAATGTGGTATCACTGTTGAGTAATGAGATTAACCTAAAGTTCGCCGGGGAAGATGGGGCTTTGCCCAATTTGGACATCACGATTTATTGTTGCCTGGACATCTTTCAGTAAGTTTCTTTTTAATCCTAGATTCTTTAAAATTTTTTAGTGTGGAACAAAAATATCTTTGTGAATCTGGTAGTACTCTTCTGAGAACCCATCCAGTCCTGGGGCTTTATCTTTCTTGGATTCATTTAATAGTTTCTAGTACCTCCTGTGGCCGAATGGGTGAATTTAGAGAGATAAGTTGATCTAGGTATAGCAAGGGAAGCTGGATGGGTGCGATGCATGTTGATATTGTCTCACCCAAGGGCTGAGGAGAGTCTTGGAGTCGTCCTTTGGATTATGTAGTTTTTTGTAGAAATTGCATATAGTTTCTGCGATATGTTTTGGGATGCAAATTTTATGCATGGAGTTCGGATCTATTAAGTAGGGGACGTTAGCTTTAATCCTTTTTTGTTCGACTCTACGTGCAATTTATCGACTAAATTTATTGTTAGACATATAGTAAGGTATTTTAAGGGTTTTTATCTGCCTATCGTGGTCTACTAACAGGAACATAATAATATAGTATGTAAGGCCGAAAAAAGACATATATGTCCGTCCAGTTTAGCCTATTATTCTCAATGTTGATCCAGAGGAAAGCAAAAAAAAAAAACTCCAATGAGGTAGAAGCCAATTTTCCCCATTTAAGGGGCAATCAGAATAATCCCTGTAACAACAACCCTTTTGAAACTATTAATGATTATAACATATAATATTGTATCCCTCAAGAAAGATGTCCAAGCCCTTCTTGAACTCCTTAAGTAGGTCTCTAAGTTCGTGTCATTTTTTTCATCAAATCTTTGTCGAGCTGTAGTAGGCTTTCCATGGATCTGCATCTCAATCTCCTTAATTGATGACATGAGAGAGGATAACCTTTTACCTTTTTTCTTTTTTATGAATAGAGCCCTGTTGTATCATGATACCCTTAATCACAGATTTGTGGGCATTCCACAGTACAATTTTTTTTTTCTGGTGAATCATGCAAGAAGTACTCCTGAAGGGAGATTTTGATTTTTAACCTTGTACACAGGAAGCCCCATTAAGTATATGTTCTTGCGCCAGACCCTCGCTATATGGTTAGCCATTGCTATTGTTAGAGACAAGAGGACTGGAACATGGTTTGACCATGATATTGCTCCGATGTAAGATTTTCTCATTCTCTGTACCAGGAAGAAATCAACCAGAAATAGAGATGAGCGAACGTACTCGTAATGAGTACTTACGCACCCGAGTACCGCCATTTTCGAGTACTTCAGTACTCGGGCGTAAAGATTCGGGGGGCGCCGGGGGGCGGGGAGAGGCGCGGCGGTGCGGGGGGGAGCAGCGGGGAACAGGGGGGAGCCCTCTCTCTCCCTCTCCCCCCCCCCACTCCCCACTGCTACCCCCCGTGCCGCCACGGCGCCCCCCGAATCTTTACGCGCGAGTACCGCTGTACTCGAAAATGGCGGTGCTCGGGTGCGTAAGTACTCGTAACGAGTACGTTCGCTCATCTCTAACCAGAAACATGTCGATTTTAGAAAAGGCTGTATGCCTAGTCGAATAAAAGGAGTATTCTTTGGATTGTGTATTAAAGCATCCAAAAGAATCGTCCAGTTCCTCTCTGGATAGCCATGAAGAAAGTGAGGGAGCAGACATCCTGCCCTGGCCGCTGGAATCAATCGGTCAGCTACTAAATTGAAATCCCGCAAATAATTAGAGATCCTTTTTGAATCATCTTAACTTTGTTTAGGAATCTAACTTGGGATTAATTAGGAGCGTAAGGCCTCATGTCCACGGGGAAAATCGGGCCCGCTACGGATTCTACATGTAGAATCTGCAGCGGGTCCCTCCTGCCCCGCGGACATGAGCGCCGAAAATACAAATAAATGAGAATAAACTTACCTCTGATCCGCTCCGTTTCTTCTCTTCGCGGCGGCGTCATCTTCTCTCGTCGCGGCCGGATCTTCATTCTTCAGCTCGGCGGATGTGCACGATGACGTCGGTGACGTGCCCCGCGCATGCGCCGGGCCGAAGCAAAATGATCCGGCCGCGGCTGAGAGAAGATGGCGCGGCGCCGAAGAGAAGAAACGGAGCGGGTAAGTAAAATATGATTTTTGTGTCCCGCGGATCCGGACGGCTTCCATAGGCTTCAATAGAAGCCCGCGGGAGCCGTCCCCGCGGGAGACCCGCATGAAAATGGAGCATGGTCCAGATTTTTTCATGCTCCATTTTTTTTTAAATCACTTTTATTGACGATACGCGGGTATTTATCTACCCGCGGGTGGTCAATGCATCCCTATGGGGTGCGGATCCGCGCGCGGGAGAAGAGTTAAAATCCGCTGCGGATTTTAATTCTTCTTTTCCCCGTGGACATGAGCCCTAAATGTTCACCAATGTCAGCGTTAGCCCATTAATCTTGTAAACCAGGGTAAGATATCTGCTCCAACACCCCCTTCCCCTCCCCATCTGCCTCAGAATCCACTAGCTGGTAATATTCTAAGTTTATTGCCACCAGGACTCCTACCTTCTTCTTATCCTGCATTAGCCATAAAGATTTTAGAATAGTGAGGATGCGAGAACTTGGGACAACAGTTCTCCGATCACAGTTCTCCCAAAGTGGGTTTCTTGAAGACCTATCACTGCTGCGATAGTTGTCGTAGCTTCCTACCACAAAGCTGATCTCTGATATGGAGAAGTTAGGCCTTTGGCATTAATCGAGAAAAGATTGATACTCATGATGAATTTCTGTATAACTGCTGGTAATATCGCTTTCTTGATTTCCTTTGATAGCTTTTATGGAAGCAGTAGAGATTCTTTCCGTTCTTTTTAAAGATCAGAGAGCAGTTTGTTTTTAGGGTAAAGGGAGTTCTCATTTGCGGTGAGGGTAAAATGAACTGTAGACTTGTAGAGATTGGGTATATGGGTTTGAGAGATACCAGTTATAGAGATGCCTTCCCATCTTAGCAGGTTTGTTGCCCTTTGTGAGAAGGCTCTCTTTGGGAGAAATAAAGTTCAGTCATTTTGGATTGTGCTCTCATTTACTGTAGCTCTGAAGTTGCGAACCTTTCGAGTAAGCCAAGAAAAATCTGCTTTGCTGAGGGAGACTGAGAAGCTGCATGTTCTCATGAGCAGGAGTTGGTTCTGTTTTGCAACTCCTGAGTGAGACGAGATGGGCTTTTATGCCTTGGACCCTCCAGGCCCCAACTCTAAAGAATTCTCTGTCCTTCTTCTGGGTTTGAGATGGCGTTTGACCCATCTTTGGTTACTATTAGCTTGATGGGGAAGCCCCACTTGTTTAGTATCTTGTTGCAGAGGGTAGTGTTTATTTGCGCAAAAATTTTCCTAGCCATCATGGTTGCTTAAGACAGGTCTGAGAAGAGCTTGATGTTCTTGTATGGGTGTGTAAGAGCATGTAGTTTCCTGGCTGCATAAATCATCATGCCTGGTTCTTTTTTTAAAAATAAATGTAAAATGTTCAATATATAGCGTTTCGGTAATACAACCTTTCTTCAGAAATGAATGAGGAGCATGGAGTGTGTCAGAGATTTCTCTTGTCTGCGTCCCCGTTCAGAGGAGAAATCTGACAAACTCCGTGCTCCTCAGCCATTTCCGAAGAAGTGTATCCCTGAAACGCATTATATTGAAATTTGCTGACGACACAAAAGTAAAGAGGGATAGCTAATACTAGAGAAGAGAGAGGATTCAAAAAAATCTTACCTAGCGGGAACAATGGGCTGTGACTAAGAGAATGGTATTTAACAGGGAGCAATGCAAAGTTTTACATCTGGGTATACTAATAGATCATAGACTGAACATGTGTCAACGGTGTGATGCAGTAGCAAAAAAGACAAATACAATCTGGGATGTATTAAGAGAAGCATGAAGTCTAGATCACGTGAAGTAATTATCCTCCTCTACTCTGCCTTAGTCAGACCTCATTTGGAATACTGTATATTGACATCACCAAAGACCTCACCAAAGTGGAAACATTTTAGAGAAGCGTTACCAGTATGGTGAACGGTCTGCAAATTATGTCCTACGAGGAACGGTTAAAGGATTTGGGTATGTTTAGCTAGTAGAAGAGAAAGCTGAGAGGAGACTTAATAGCTGTCTACAAATATCTGAAGGGCTGTCACAGTGCAGAGGGATCAGCCCTATTCCCATTTGCACAAGGAAAGACCAGAAGCAATGGGATGAACTTGAAAGTGAGGAGGAGACACAAATTAGATATTAAACAGTGAGGGATGATCAATGAGTGGAATAGGTTGCTACAGGAGGTGTTGAGTTCTCCTTTGATGGAAGTCTTAAACAGAGGCTGGACAGACATGCCACTGGGATGATTTAGTGTATCCTGCATTGAGCAGGGGGTTGGACCTGATGACACTGGAGGTCTTCCAACTCTACCATTCAATATGGGCAGGGCTCATGATGAGATGATATGCCTTCCACCTCTTTCACTTAGAAAGTTAAGTAGTGGCTCCCAATTCTGTCCACTTCTTGTATAAGTGACATTATTTATAAGCTGGAGATGAGTAATTAGACTTAATTTACTGAAGAACAGTTCTTGGAGACCAGATGGTGAATTATTTTTTTTTCGTTTTATTTATTTAAATATGTTGTCTATGAAAGCAAAGTAAAGCTGTCCGTGCTTGGTTAGTTAATTTGCTCATAACAGTGCTTGTAAAACTCATTATTACCATACAGTTGTCACAAAAAGTTGTAGTATGAAGCCGTGTACGGCTGGCTGTGTCTGTGTGGCAATCCGTTGTCTTCTTTATTGTATTAACAGCAAACCATTTAGGTCAAAACATTTCCTGCAGTTTTCATCCAGAGGAAAGCAAAACAAGAACAGGCAGTTGCTAAGTGTCATGTTAAAATGCTTTTTTCTTTTTGGTCTCCTTCACACGACCGCATGTGCTTTTTGCGCTAAAAATTGCATGAATGAAGAATAGCCACGATCAAGTCCCGAGCTTTAGCAGCGTTTTCTTCTCCATTCACATGGGCAGCTGCGGTGTATTGACGAAACAATACTCTGCTGTACAGAAATCTCCCGGTCAGCAGAAATCCTCGGAATGACTACTAATGCTTAAATAGAGGTAGCTGTATTCTTTTCCCAGTGCTGGACGCAGCTAAACTCCCTCCCCCTCCCTTTTCTTCAGCTCCCATAGAAGCCTATGGGAGCCTCCAGCATGTCTCAGCAAAAGATAGGGCAAGACCTATCTTTTCATGCACCGTATAAAATTGGTCACTGCTTTCGATTGCAGATGTCCTATTATTGTTGACACAATGTTTTTACATAGCTTAAAATCATTCATCTGAATGAATACATTGGAAACCAATGCTTCAGCTGGTCTCTTTTTTTTAACGTGACTAAATTAGCTACGTATATACGGTCGTGTGTATAAGGCCTTAGTAACAGGGACTCTACCCCTTGAAACAGAGTAACTCAGTAAGATCTGGCCCATCAATGTGATGCATGGATACTGTCCACCATATAAAGTCACATTTGCTTTGCCGGAGAAATGAGTATCCACACATGGCCTTGGTTGGACGTGCAGCAATGAGCTGGTCGCTGTGGTCATCTTGGTGAGACAGCCCCTCCTATGGAAATAATTCCTATCCTAAAAACAAATCTAAGAAATGTGTCTCATTACAGACTCCTTTCATAAAGCGCAGAGGTTTTCCAGACTGTACAGATGCAGCAAAGGATATTCCAGCACTGGGCTCCAGGCAATAAAACCGGGTTTAATAGAAAATATTAAAAAATAGAGCATCAGTGCCATCATGGAATCAAGGTACAACGGTTATTGATGGCATTTTCTAATAAATCAGAAGGTTTGATTGCCTGGAGCCTGGTGCTGGAATATCACTTTCTCCAGTTACCTTGTGGATTCCTTGCCCTCCATACGGTGTGGGTGGTGGCCGACGTCTCCAGATGAGCTGACTTTTTTTTTTGGACTTTTTTGTTTCTGTACAAATTGTACCAATGACCGCAATTATTGCTGAAGCCACTGAATGGAAATGATCCTGGAGTCGGCATTAACGAGCTGTCTGTCACCTGTTGTAGCATTTGTTAGACCTTGCTGACTGTTGGGAGTGAACAGCTGTCGTCGCATACTGAGATGCTTCTCACTCATCAAGGTAGGCCCACACTCTGTTACCTTTACAGGGACTGGGTCACCCAGATCTTTTACTAATTAAAACAAGATAGTGAAACATTTTCCATATGTTTAATTTGTTTTCATGTTGTGATTTGTTCTGCTATCTTCAGTACATGAGTACAACAAGCTCATGCTTGCTGGTTACAGCATTTAGAGATATGATTTACTGCAGCTTTGTGGGCCACTTCTATGAGTGTTCTAGGCATGGGACCTGTGCAGAGGGTGGAGGAGGGAAGCTGTGACATCACTTATCTATAGATCCAGTAGATGTCACCTTTCATTGTAACCCTGCATGTGATGGTATTGAGATGACTGATAAAAAGTTTTCTCTACAGAGCAGGAAGTATTTATTTAAATAAAGATTGTGACATACAGAATAAGAAAATACTCACATTCCTAAGGAATATGTCTAAAGGGAATCTGCCAGCTCCTATGAACCTGCTAAACTAAAGCTATTAGCCCATAGGAGCTGAGGCTGGGGAAGTGACCATCATTCTTACCTCCCCTGGTGTTCCCCCACTGTCCACTTGCACAGATACCATTGCATGCATCCTGTGCACTATTAAAGGGGTTGTCCCGCGCCGAAACGGGGTTTTTTTTTTTTCAACCCCCCCCCCCCCCCGTTCGGCGCGAGACAACCCCGATGCAGGGACGTACAGAAAGCTTACCGGAGCGCTTACCTTAATCCCCGCGCTCCGGTGACTTCTATACTTACCTGTGAAGATGGCCGCCGGAATCCTCTTCCTCCGTGGACCGCAGCTCTTCTGTGCAGTCCATTGCCGATTCCAGCCTCCTGATTGGCTGGAATCGGCACGTGACGGGGCGGAGCTACACGGAGCCTGCATTCTGCACGAGCGGCTCCATTGAAGAGAGCAGAAGACCAGGACTGCGCAAGCGCGGCTAATTTGGCCATCGGAGGGCGAAAATTAGTCGGCACCATGGAGACGAGGACGCCAGCAACGGAGCAGGTAAGTAAAAAACTTTTTATAACTTCTGTATGGCTCATAATTAATGCACAATGTACATTACAAAGTGCATTAATATGGCCATACAGAAGTGTATAGACCCACTTGCTGCCGCGGGACAACCCCTTTAAGGTGTACGCTTCTAATGTTCTATGACCTGTGCAGGGAGGAGGGGGAGGTGACCTGTGACACCACCATTTATTGTGAGTGTTGGATCCTGTGTTATCGATGCACTTTCATTGTAATCCCGTCTGTGAAGATGATCAGATGACTGCTGAAAATTTTTCTATTGAGAAAAGGAAATGTCAAAGTATTATAATAAACTAAATAATTATTTATAATAAAATAATTCATTATTGGGCTTAGCAATAAGAGCTCATGCCCACGGACTGAGCGGGATATGCCCATGGGGATAAACAAAAAAGTCTTCGCTGGCGGTCACGGAAAAATGCACATTTTACCGCGGTCTCCATTAATACTATATTAATGAAGACCTCCTGCCGCGGAAAGATTTTTTTTCCTGCGGTGTAAATACGCAGCAGAATCCCGCTTGTGAGGACTGAGCTATTAGGTTCAATAGAACCTAATAGCTGCGTTGTTCCACCACGGGGAACACTGCTTAAATCCCTCAGTGAGCATTAGCCCCTACTGTGAAAACCGCAGAATTTTAGGATATTTTTTAAAATCTAGATCTCATACAGGTAGTATAATGTTTCTCCCCCACTTAAATAAACACATTAGTCCCTACTTTTGGCATTACTTTGATATCTTGGATGATGATACTATTTAAAAAAGCAATTATCATCATTTTACATGTGGTACAGCGCACTGCCAGAAGCAACATTACCCACAAGTAGTCGTGTCCTTTTCCTTGTTGGAAATAGGTCAGGAACGATGGAAGCAGTTTAATAGGATGCACTGATTTACTAGTCTGCACCTGCAAGCTTTCATAAGTCGGATGTACTTTCCTATATACACAAGCCCCCTTTGGACATCCAGAAGCCCCACACAAGTAGCATTAATGACACCAGCTGGGAATGTACAGATTAGCACAGGCCTGATACTAGGTGACAGATGTGACCATAGTGGTCCATTCTTCTTTCTGCTATGGCTTTATCGCTGTTTTTCTCTGACAACTGCTCTGGATATGTATATATTCTCTTGGCACGACTGTAGCTTTTACCGAAACCTTCACTAAAATAATAAGCACCCCATGTAGTTGGCAATGTTCATTTCCAGACAGGGGAATTAAAGGATGTTCAGGAGGAATAGTGAGTATAATGGAACAATGCTGCCTCTGTGGCCGGTTGTGCTAGATGTCTGCCACAGCGGCCACTTCCAGGGATAAGCTGGGATACACATATTCATCAGTTGCAGATAAGTATGTAGCCATGTAATCTGCCTGCTCCTGTGTTGTGTAAAGCCTTAGATTACATTTCATGGCAGACCTTCTGTTATGTTAAGCACATCCCAAATGTTGCCCAATCTGTTTTTGATACAAACTTTACAGTCTCCTAATTGTATTGGTCTGTGTCGCTTCCTCTGACCCTTCACAGATAGTATGTGACGGTTACATGGCTCCACAGTGTTCTGCGCTACAACTTCCGAGCGCTCAATGACTGGATGGTGCTAGGTAACAACCAGATATTTTGTGCCAGTGCTTTTAAACTATCAGGATGTGTTAATGGTGCATTTAGTTCTATTGTGTGAAAAAAATGGGAAAATTGAGAACAATTATACTAAGTGCAACATGATTTCATACATTTAATGCATCAGAGGTGATACCAACCTGCTGTGCAATCTAAGAAGCATATATAAGGAACCTCAGACAACCTTTTCTTATCCTTTAAAAGAAAAATCGAGCTTCCTTTTTCATGTACAAGCCTTCTTTACCGTTCCGCTTTGAATCATGAGAAGCTTTTTAAACATGCGTCCGTATTATCATTAAACCTATCCTAACGGTTGAGTTTCTGGACAGGCTTTTCATTAGCTGCTTTATACCAGAAAGATGTTTTTTCATAATGGAATGAATTACAGTAGAATACATGGCTTTATTCTGTGAGTGGTTAATATTAATAGGATTACATAATACGTTTTTAAAAAGTTGGAAACCTGTGTGTTTGGCGGGGAGGTAAAGGGGGTTGGAGTTTGATCACAGCATTCAGTGATCTGGCAGAACTGCAAACAATTTACCTGTCAAACACAGCAAGAAGAAAGCAGTCCTAACAGCCTGGACCATCTGCATATCATGGTTACATAGGAGATGTGATAATTCCTTCTCGGCTTGTGGATGTGAAGAGAATTCTTTAGGGGCTCGCTGTAAGCCGCTTTCATACAATGCTTCTCGGAGGTTGGTTAAATGGGAAAATATACAATTAAAGGATTTGCAATAAAAAGAGATTCTGATTTGCAACAGACTACAAAATTGATCAATAGAATAGTACATGAATATAGAGTAATGTGATAAATGCTCTTGATTCTCCACGGCATGGGTGCATTATCTTTAGAGGAGGCTGGGAATTGCTGCACTTTTTCACAGGCAAAGACTTTACTCCTTAATAATTATACATTTATATGACATTTTGGTGGCACGAAACGTACAACCAGCTGCAGTTATCTGGTTCTAGAATGATTGGCATCTGTATGCAGACTGGAGGGGAAAAGGAGGTGGAGCAACCCCATGGCGGTGCGTATAGACTAGATATTGTCAGGGAAGTCCCAAGCAGGGTCTCAATGAGAATCTGTATCCAGAGATTCATATGGAGGTGCTACCAACCAGAGTTGTGTCTGTATGTGTCCTTGTCTTTTATTTGATTTTCCTCTTTTTGTTCCTTCCCTTATACACGTTTACTTACATGTACATTATATTATAGATTTGTCTTTTCCCATTCCATTCCTTTCTCCCCAGATATTTCGATACCTTTTGTGCCCATTGTGTGACACATTGCCACCATTCTGGCTCTGGTTTGGAGCCTCTTATTGCGACCAGTGCGAGTAAGTAGCATAGTCAGGAGAAGCCAAAGGTCGGTACATGGGAATATCAGTTGCAGTGCATAGGAGTAGTCAGGTAGCCTAGTCAGGGGAAGCCGGAGGTCTGGTACATGGGTAGTATCGTTGCGGTACAAAGGAGCAGTCAAGTAGCATAGTCAGGGGACGGCAGAGGCCGGCACATTGGAATATGTCGCAGTACAGAGGAGCAGGCAGGCAGCATACTCGGGGGAAGCCAGAGGTCGGTACACGGGAATGTCAGTTGCAGTACAGAGGAGCAGACAGGTAGCATAGTCAGGGAAAGCCAGAGGTCGGTACACGGGAATGTTAGTTGCAGGAGAGAGGAGCAGGCAGGGGCTGAAGCTTGAATACAGGTTTAGAGCACAATAATCTTGCAGGGAAGGAGGTGCAAGGCTAGGTTTATATAGTGAATCCAATCAGGAATCAGGACGGAGCCAAGCAGGAGGACAGGACCTGGATTAACAGGAGCAAGGGCAATGTTTAGAAAAGGAGGTATCCAGTTTTCAGAATATTCAGCAGGAAGAGCTGCTGCCTGGAGTCCTGACACACATTTTTATATTCGGCCATATTTTATTACGACCATTTATAACTGTTTTGTCCAATTATTATGTTAAATATTCTATATACTTGTTCTTAATTATTATCACTTATTGTAGTGCTTAAACCCAGCAAACTGAGGAAGTCTTTGTCCTCGAAACACATGTTTTGCTCGCTTTTAATTTCGTCCAATAAAAAGATTCTATTCTACCTGTTTTTTTAATAAGCCTTTTTAGAGGATTGTGCCACAACACAGCAGTTCCATCTACGTCTCTATATATCAGTTGGCACCTGTATGGGCAGTCTTTACCATTTGTAGTAGTCCAAGGTGGAATGATTTAGATTTCAAAGCATTCAGTGAGTTACAAATGCTATATCATTGGTGGGAGCTTGCGCATGGATTCATAGTCTTGAGTTTAAATTGGTTGTCTCATAAGAACAACTCTTTGCATTTGACCTATTAGAGCATAAAGATGTCATAGAGATGGGTGTAATGAATAGAGGTAGCGTCTGTGCCGTCTTCTCTGTTGGACCCAGCATGGGGTGTAAATTTTTTACTCCTCTTCTCCACCATTCCCCCGCTGTCAGCTCTTGATCCTGACACAGAACACTTCCGATGGACTACATGTTGAGTACATAGAATGAGAATATATAGTGCATACCTATATAGTCTGCAGAATGCAATGCATTGCTGGGTTTTATAGCTGACAGTGAAGAAACAGGGGATGCGCGGGGTGTTAAGTATAAAACTTGCATCCCCTTGCTCAGTGTGAGCCCATAAGCTTAGCTTATGGGGCTCAAAATAGCTGTCAATCTGTAATAAGATATACTTAAATGCAGTTACTATACCTAAATACCTACTTTGTGATGTGTGTGTGTGTCCTTGTTAAGGGGGTTTTCCAAGTTAATAAAAAAAAAAAAAAAATTGCATGAAGATGTCCCCATACCTCAGCACATCAGCTGAGTCTATTGAAGTGGAAGAAATCTCTGTATACTGTCACTTTTTATCCCAGGTGAACCCTATGTTGTTGTTAATGCTCTGGATCTGAGGGGAGTATTTATTTGCTCACTATGTAGGCGGAGCTTTGAGTGTGAAGCTCCTCCTCCAGCCAGTCTGCTCAAAGCTGCTGCTTGTATCCTCCAGCGCTGCACTTCACTGACCATTCCAAAAAATGGTAAATAAGGAAGATGGAACAATACCTCTACAGCGCCACCTATTGGATGGCAGCATTCCTACAAATCAATGTCCGACCCTTTATAGAGGTCTAGGTGACAATGATTGGAATTAAAAACAAAGCCAAAATTCATAGTCTAATAACTCTACTCACTCTTCTTCTAGGTGCTCTCCTTAAGGAGTGATGTTACCCCTCCCGAAAAAATGGTAAATTACATTCGTCCTTCCTAATCAACATCGATGTGTTCACCTTCTCTTTCAAACTTCATCTCCACTGCTAGCCAAGTGAAAGGTCAATGGCTCCACTCCAGGATACTTTTAAATGATGCAGTAATCAAATATTAGTTCTACTAAGTGATAGTGATTACAGTGCCGCTACCTCCAGAGATCACAGTTGATGTCTTCTCTGATTAACGTTGCCCACTATTTTCCTTTTTGTCTTTATCTGGGCACAGACTACCACGAGGACTTTTTTTTCCTTTAGGACCACACATGCGTAGTCGCAGTCACTGGAGGAGACAGCCCAGAAATGAGACATTAGCAGTGATGTCCCAAAAACCATGGGCGGCGCTGCTGTGTCCTAGCCAACGTGAGATGTTTACAGGCCTGCAGAGATCACTTAATGTGCCGAGAGCAAGGCGAACGGGCACATCGGGGGTGATGTGAGTAGTTATAAATGTTCATGGAGGCAGGTGGATTGATAAAACATAACTCCGACAATCCCTTATTCTCAGCATTAGATTTGGTTGAAGGTCTGCAAACATGGGGTTAAAGCACTGTTGTATTGGGCCAACACACACTAAAACAGTAAGGGGATTTTCAGCCTGTCTGAGTGGCTGCAAACCTTGGTGGCACCTCATAAAAGCCGATATTTTCCACAGTAAATCATTCTGGATACAACAGTATGCCTAACAAATTACAAGAAGTCTAGTAAGAACCCTATAAAATCCCCATTAGTACCTTAAGAGCAGTTTCTTGTGGTTCCTCAAGTGAACTAAGTCTCCTAGTGTTGGTGAGTGTCATTTGATGCTTTTTGTCTGCTGGTGTATGAGTTAATGCCAAGGCTTGCTTGTTAATGGTGCTTGTGTGATTAAATAAAGACACAGTCATATGATGTGAAAGGTTGTAATACAGATATGCTTAATACTGCCTGTCAGTAAATAGAATTCATTATATTACGAGTAGCAGTCCTTGTACTGGGTGGGCTGTTCTAGGACACTTCTGCTTTGGTAACCTTCAAACTTCATTTTGTAGAAAACCTTGAGGACAAAGACTTTGTGTTCCCATAACCTCCTCTAAGATTACATAATCAAAACGGACAAATAACAAAAGAAATCATGAGCTGCACAGTCTGTTTGTCCAGTTCACCATTTTAGGGCTCCCACACACTTGCGTTTGCGTTTTTTGTTAACCCGATTGTCAATGGGACTTTCTAATGTTAAAAATGCAACGCAATGCACCTAAAACGCGCAAAAAACGCAAACGCAAGTGTATGGGAGCCTTTAGGGTGGTTTCACATCTGCACCCCGGGGGTTCCATTTTGCTACTCCGTTTGGGGATCAGGAAAGGGGGAACCCCGTGGCCAAACGTCTCCATCTTATGATGGAACCGGGCAGCATTGGACGGAGCCCCATTGACTATAATGGGGTCCACCCTCTTTTCCCCCACTGTCCGCTTTTGAATGGAAGGAAAAGCCGCATGTAGTGCTTTTTGTCCCAGTGATCTAAGCCGGATCCATGATGGAACTTCTGACAGGAGGTTCCAACACAGATGTGAAACCGGCCTCAGGCTCTGTTTAGACCCCTTTATCTCCCAACATTTAAGGACAGTGGAAGAATAAAGGGTCTGTATTCAGATAACAGACCACCTGCTGTTCTCTGCATACAGCAAAGGGAGGCTCATTTACATGCAAATGAAGCTAATAAACTGCTAATGGGAATTAATGCTCATTAGCAGTTTATGCAAAATGATCACTGAAAGTGTCATTCTCCCTATCTCTTGAAAGAATTTTAACGATCATCTTTGCATGTAAATGGAGCTTTACTCTCTCGGGTAGACAGTAGGCTCCTTGAACTCTTAGCTATATGATGAGTGACCACACATGCATGGAGATATGCTGCCAATGCCTGCCCGTTGTGCTGAATGATCCGAGAGATGTATGCTTTCCTCCAGCCATTAGGCAATGTACTGTATATCTAGCACTCAGTATGCTTCCAATGAGTGTCACTAAAGGGACGGATCACGTTAGTAACTATTTAGCTTAATGTCAGAATGACTGATTTCTCTAAAAATAAATCCAGGTTAAACTTTAGTCATTCCCACATCACACTCGGCCTTTATGCATGACCGTAACACCGAATATTATATAGTGTTGTGAGTAGTCTATTATTATGTGAGCCACAAGTAAAGTAGGCCAAGTATAACAAGTAACGTCAATTTAGCATGTAGATAACGTTGACTTGTGCAGTTTGTATGTCTGGGCTGTTTTTATGGGGATTGAGGTCTGACCAAGCAAGAGTAGAGGGGGATAATTACCTCACGTGATCTAGACTCTATAGTTCTCTTAATCACGTGCAGTAATTATCCCCCTCTACTCTTCCTTAGTCAGACCTCATCTGGAGAAGAGTTACCAAGATGGTGAGCGGTCTGCAAATCATGTCCTATGAGGAACGGTTAAAGGATCTGGGAATGTTTAGCTTGCAAAAATGAAGGCTGAGAGGAGACTTAATAGCGGTCTACAAATATCTTAGGGGCCGTCACAATGCAGAGGAATCAGTCCTATTCTTATTTGCACAAGGAAAGACAAGAAGCAATGGGATGAAACTGAAGGGAGGAGACACAGATTAGATATTAGACAGTGAGGGTGATCAATGAGTGGAACGGGTTACCACGAGAGGTGGTAAGTTCTCCTTCAATGGAAGTGTTCGAACAAAGGCTTGACAAATATCAGTCTGGGATGATTTAGTGATCCTGCACTGAGCAGGGGTTGGACCAGATGACCCTGGAGGTCCCTTCCAACTCTACCATTCTATGGTTCTAGAGATGAAAGCTGTATAGTAGTGCCCTTTATTCTCCATTACTCTGTGTTTCTCATCATGGACGTTTTGACCATTTGTGATTAAAAAGCCCCTCTGCTGAGTAATCTGCTCTAGTTTTTGCTGTTCATGTAATTCACCTTTTGCTGTACATTCTCCCTAAGGCCTCTCCCTCACTCCATTACTGTGGCCAAATTACATTTCTCGGGAGACCTAGTGTTCTGCATTGTTTTCTGTGTCGGTTGTATAATATTATGGAAATGGTATTCATGATGGTATCTGCCCGTGTTTCTCAGGTTGTCTTCTATAGTTCACACGGCTCACCTTAGCCACCCGCACACTCGTGTCTAAGAGAAAAACAAAGCAAACATACAGTCATTTATTTTCCTTCTACTCCTCTGTCGGTGCTTGTAGAATCTGACTGATAAGCGGCATACTCAAGGAATTGATTATGTGGTGAGGCGTAGCTGTGGCAGGAAAACATCAACAAATTCATAACACATTTCCCCATTATAAGTCGCTCCTCTTCGCCTCGCTATCCCTTTGGTGCTAGGAATAAAAGCTTTATTAATTGTGAAGCCCGTGCTTGTCTCTGGTGACACAGAATGAGAATAGAAGATGAAGCCCGGTGGCCTTTTGTGAACTAAATCAGTCAGTTAGTTACAGGTTAATTAATCTTTTGCTTTTCCTCCCTTGAAAGCTTCAAGTGAGATTTGATGATGAAATATCCTAGAGTCAGCGCCAGAGTTCGGAGCTTGAATGCATGGGCTGGGTGGAGGTCATGTTCTGACTCGTGTCCCCTCCCGAAGCTGAGACAAGTTGGAGAAATGCTCTCTGTGCCCACCGGCAATATAACAATTGTAGAAGACATCTTCCTCATTGGCTGGATCATGTGAATCACTGCCTCTACTCATTTATTGCCAAAATATTTTAGAGATTTTTGGTTTTACTTAACATGCTGGATTCCTTTTATTGTCTTTATTAAACCACGTTTTTATAGCAAGCTCAGTATCGTAACTGACAACTATGGCAGAGCGATATACGGTTTATTGTGAGCAATTTGTGTGTCCTGAAATAGAAGCATGTTATTTAATAGAGCTACTGCAACAATTCTATTCCGGTGCGCACATCACACTTCCTGTCACCTTGCTTTGGTAGTTTAGTGTTGTCGTAGGGACATTGTGAGGATTCAAATCACTATCCAAAATGGTAGCTTTTGACGCTGTTTGGTCTACATGGGATCTATACTGGATCCAACAGTGACTCCGGATAATCTTCTGGGTACACAATACATATGCATCAGGATGTCAGTGTTCTGTGATCTCTTTAGCATATCTCTTACCTTTTACATTGATCAGATGGTTTGTACCAGATCTTTGTATTTCTTCTTTCCCTTTTGTCCATTGGATAACCGTAATCACTGAAAAGTGAAAACAAAGTTAGTTTCAGCTCCCCTCATGGATCAGAAAATACTCACCTCCATCCTCTGTTATGTCCCACAGAAATCTGGACCTGCCGTGGCCTCTTGCATATGCGCCGAAGTTGCGCGGAAGGCCGGAGAGCATGGCAAATTTAAAATCTCCCTGCACCAGGCTGTCTGAGATAGCCGAGTGCAGAGAGATATCACCAGCGTTCCCAGTCACACGATCACTGTTATCTATTGGATAACGGTGATCATGTAAAGTTAAAAAGTAGAGAAAAAAAAAAGTAAACTTTATTTCCCCTTACGAATCGTATCTTTACCCACGGACCTTTCCCAGCTTCGGCGCATTCATCCATCAGCAAAATGGTGGACGCATGCACAAAAGTCAAAAATTGTCCGGTAAATTTTAAATCTCCTTGCTCCTGGCTAAGAAAGGTAGCCACGATCGTGGAGGTGTCACTGGGGGCAGCGATATGGAGTTCAAGGTCATGTGATTGCCGTTATCCAATGGCTTAAACAAAGGCTGGACAAATATCCGTCTGGTATGATTTAGTGAATCCTGCACTGAGCAGGGGGTTGGATCTGATGAAACTGGAGGTCCCTTCCAACTCTACCAGTCTATGGATAATGGCGATCACGTAAAAGTTTAAAAAAAAATTTGAAGCTTCATCTCCCCTCACCCCTCATGCAATCGGTGAGAAGAGATGAAACTTCTTACCAGAAGTCTCCGAATTTGAATCCCGACACGATCCCCCTCCACAGACCTTCCCCGGCTTCTGCGCGCGTGCCTGGCGGCAATATGCTGGGCACATGCGCAGGAACCGGGGAGGGCCCGGAAAATTTATAATCTCCTTACTCCCGGCTACCAAAGGTAGCCGAGAGAGTGGAGCAGTGACTGGTGGCCTCGTTGCGCGGTCCACGGTCACATGATAAAAAGGTAGTGATCTACCTTTAGCCGTTCTCACACGACCGGTAGAAATTGCGGATTCTAAATGCATTTGATCAGCGGTAATACGCAGATCAATCAAATACATTAGATTACACAATTTCATTTATATGTGTGCTGTACAAAAAAAAAATCTTCTTTAATTGACACATTTGCCAAAAAATGAAAATCGTAATTTTTTTCCTTCTGATTTGATTAGATTCATTCAAAAACTGTGGGGTCAAAATACGCAGTACACCCCTAGATGAATTCGTTAAGTGGTCCAGTTTTCAAAATGGGATCATTTGTGGGGAGTTACCATCGTTTTGGCCGCTCAACGGCTCTACAAGTGGGCAATGGGGCCTAAAAGGCTTTCCATCAAAATGTCTGTTCTGAAAACCTCTGGCTGCTCCTTTCGATTTGGGCACACAAACATAATATTAGGGCCACAATGGTTATGTTTGTGAATACAAAGAGGGGTATCCATTTTGGGGTGTAAATCCTCATTTTCATGTTCACTATAGAAAAAAAAAACTGCCTTTAAAATGACTTATTTGCAAAAATATGACATTTTATTTTTTCTCCTCTAAATTGCATTAACTCCTGAAAAAAACTGTGGGGTGAAAATACTCCTGACAATCCTTAGGTGATATATTAAGGGGTGTAGTTTTTAAAATGGGGTCATTCATGGTGGTATCTATCATTTTGACACCGATAAGCCTTTGCAATCTTGGCTTGGTGTAGGAAAACAAAATGTTCCTCAAAATATTGATAATCAATGTTAAATTTGTACATCTCCTAAATGGTTAAAAAAAAAGAAAGTTTTTCAAATGTGCGTCCAGAATAGTAAACAAATGGAAATATATATCTTATCAAAAATGTATGCAGTATGTTTGCACATATTTGATATATTGCAATTGAAAATGTGAAAGAATGATAATTTTTTCAAAATCTTCCCAATTTTGGCGCTTTTAATAAATATACACAAATTCTATCGGTCTTTTTTTACCACCTAAATTAAGTATGGTATTAGTGTATCTTGACGCCACCAGGAAGTCCTGGTGGCGCTAAGATTGATAGGGGGGTGATGCCCCCAGCACGTAATTAGCTGAGGAGCTGAATGGGCTGCAGGTCCTTGCAGCCCACTAAGCTCATGCAGCAGTCTACGTGTATGGAGACCTGGAGGGTTTAGGGTGAGAAGTAAGCGCCACAGTTAGCCCTACATTTTTAATATAAGGCTAACTGTGACACTTACCCCTCACCCTAACCCTCCATCCGTGACACAAATTGCTGGACCCCTGCTTGACCGCTACCAGGACTTTTCCCACCCCCATCCCCTCTACGGCATCAGGTGCTCCCGCTGCTGCTCCCCCGATGGCCGAAGCAGACAGGAGCGCATGGAGTTCCGTCCCCGATGCTGTCGCTCACCCGGCATCCAGTTCTGTGCAATGGCGCTGCCGCCCCCCCCCCCCCCCCCCCGGGCCAAAATAAGCCTGGAGGCTGGTGAGTCGCGTTAGCGCTGTTGTTGCTGGGTGGGACTCCTACACCACCGGCAAAGTAGCGTCCCCCTTGCGCTCCCCCTAAAGGGCAAGCAGTCCGCAGCGCTGTCATTGCTGTCCCCGGATCAAGTTGCCTCCCGTGTCGGCTGACCCTACGAAGCAGCTGGGAGCGCTGTCAGTCATGTGCCCGAGTGTGAGTCCTCCAGCAGCATCTCTCCTGCTTCGGCTCCCCCGCGCTGTAAGTGGCCTTCCAGCTCCTAGTTCCTTCCAGCACCTCTGCTTCTTGAGCCTATTGGGAGCTAGAGGTGTGACAGGGGCATTCACCCTGTCAAACCCCTAGCTTCAGGTGGCGTCAAGATACACTAATACTATTAAGTACAATATGTGGCGAAAAAACATTGTTAGAATCACTTGGATATGCAAAACCTTTACAGAGTTATTCTATGTTAAAATGACACGTCAGATTTCCAAACTTTGGCTTGGTTATTAAGGCGCAAACAGGCTTGGTCACTAAGGGGTTAAGTAAACGATTAATCTTTATTTTGTGCTTCATAATTTGGATCCATCTATATTTTTGAAAGCCCATTTCACCTGTGCAGCTTCAATCTTATCAACCATTATAGGCTGAATGTTTGGTTATCTGACAGTGCGGCCTTTGGTCAGTTTGTTTTCAACTTTGTGTTGATGAGGAATCTCCCAATGAGATTGCTTCTTGCTAGATCATCATCATTGTGCTGCTAGTTAGGACTTAGGGAAAATAGACAGTTAGAAATCAGTGCTTCCCTTAAGTCCAAACAGCAGCACAAGCATCCCATCCCTGTATTAAGTTTGCTTTATATCACATTGGAGGTGGGTCTGATTAGCCGTACATAGGGTAGGGGTAGGCACTAATTTGCCTTTATTTTTCAATAAGAACTCCATCTGCCTACCAGCACACAAGGGCATAAATACCTCATCATCGTGCTGCTGTTAGGACTATGGGAAAACAGAATAACACTTCTCACATTTTAAGGATAGAAAACCTTATTTAGATGTCCCAGAAAACCCTTTAATGCAATTTCTATTTCCACTGAACCACATAGAGCTAGAAGTGCCTTAATAGAAGTCAGATATTTGGTCATTTTTCTTACATCTGTGAGGTTATTGCATCAGACATCAAATAGTCTTCAATAACACATCATGTAGCTATCCTCTCATTACTTCAGACCGCAGTCACATATAATAACAACATTTCCCATAATTCTTCTTGTACTTTCCCTGTTCTGAACGTCAACAAGAAAGCCGCGCTAGGAACAGAGAAATTCAGCAAGTCGCAGGAGAATCCAGCGGCCGGTAAACTTGATTTCACAGATACCTAGCACCTCTTCTCTCATAAATCAGGATCTTTAATCAAGCGCCGGCAGCTCCCAGACATTTCACCCAGCCCCCGGATATTTAAAAGTCTTCTGACAGGTAATTTAAGGTAGAGCAGCCCAGGGTGGCATTGAACTGATTGATTTAGTTGGCGGAATGTGGATGTCACTTTAGTTGGAGCCTTTCCAAACATGAGTTTACTGTGTGATTCTCTTGCAAGTTGGGAAGCGGTTTACGAGGATTTCTAGCCATTACATTGGACGTTTCCAGCTTCTCTTTTCAAAGTGAGAGGCACAAATGCCAAGGCCGTGATGCCAATTCTAAGGAGGCACCATGAAGATATTTTATATGATCAACTCCACTTTTGTTCATAGACCTTTTATATCTTGGTTTGGATTTTGTGTACAAATATTCGGCAAAAACAATATTGTTGTTTCATAATTTTCTGCCATTTATAATAGAATCCGCACGGGCTACAAAACATCACTGATGGGAAAGAACCCATTGGAAACCATGGGCTTCAGTGTCCTGACTTATCTCCTTCACTGATTAATTGTATACAAACACGTTTTTGCATGTTGTAGTATTTATATACAGCTTTATGGCCCGAGCTTCCTCCCTTTGTTAATGCTGAACACACTATACAGATACCAGATACAGAGTATGCTGCAAGGCTCTGAAAATATGGCAGCTTTGGATTATGTAACATTTTGTCCCAAAATTGAGCGGCTCCTCCTTTGAAGCAACTTTGTAGCAGCAGCACCTGTAAATAAATCTATACATTGTAACAATGATTTACTTCAATGGAAGACACCGAGATAATGACTTCAGTGCCAGTAAATGTTGTTCTACCCTCGGCGTATCACTGTATAATGATTCGGAACATGAGCAGCCGAGCCGCTGTTGGGTGGGCCATGTGTCATTTATAAAGATGTACTTGGAGATCTGGCCCTATAATGAAAAAGTCATGTAGGGAAAGAGAAGTTACAGAGACTGCAGAGGAAATTGTAGCCTCAGAAGAGCCTTCATGTATGTGCTACTATTATGGCAGTTCTGTTCCGAATTATGTTTTATGTTACTCTTGTTCTCTTCCAGAAACTTACCGCAGTGTCTCCATTGTAATGTTAGCAACAATGTTTGCACAGTAGATTGAATAGTTAACCATCTCCACTTGCGGCAGGTTGGATAGGAAGCTCTGTGTCTGCGCCTATCTTCTGACGTTCAGAGGCTTACAGTATTCGCCGTATAATGAGTTCCAGCGGCCGGCCAGAGACGGATCTGATAAAGTTACACTCCATTACTGATAGAGAACAGCACTTTTTCCCACTCCTGGACAGATAAACGATGCCTAATGTCTGAGATTGTATCTACAAAGTCCTTTGGTGCCCTTATGTTGGTGGTGGCATCTTGCTCTATGGCATCAGATAAAAAGGTGATGGGGACTGGAAATAGGTGTATAGTAGCATATGAGGTCAACGTCCCAATATATAGGTAGCTGTACGATGTCTGGAGCTTTAAACGGGTCGTCTGTGATTTGAAGAACATTGTCTAAGAGTAAGAAATAGTACGAAGTAATAATAAAACTCAATACTCACCCGTTAAATCCCCCGCTGCTCCAGTGGTCCCTGCCTCTCATGTACCCGACAACTTTCACGTAACCACCTGAGCCAATCGCAGGCCTCGGTGATTATGTACCGCTCACCGCTGAGGCCAGGGATTGGCTCACTTGAATGATGCAGGACCAGCAGGGGATTTAACGGGTGAGGAATTGTTATTTTTCTCTTTTATACCATTTCCTGTTAGGGAACTTTCTTAAAATCGCAGACAACCACTTGGAATAAGTTCTGCTAATGAGACGTTTCTACCAAGGGAGGATACAAATGAGGGATGAAGCACAGATTGTCCTCTAATTATTTACCTTGACAGGAAAAGCTACTTGATGAAAGAATAGAATAGTATATCAACTACCTGCAGAAGAACAGAGTGTTTCCAGCTCTTAAAACAAGTGATAAATAAGTTTGACTCTTGTTTTGTTCTTCCAGACTTTCATATAGTCTATTATCACACTTGCTGATGGTAAATGATTTCATATAACTAGAATGACCTGACGCTCGCTATGCGAACATGAGAATTGACTCTCCCTAGCGGAGCTGTTGGCGGAAGCACTACCGCACGGATAGACTTAAAGGGGTTGTCTCGCGGCAAACCTCAAAATTTTACCTTACCCCATTCCCCCTGTCACCCCCCCCCCCTGGCATAAAATAGCAAATTAAAGCGGTTTTTAAACCGCTTGCTACTTACCGATCCGACGAAATAAGGACTTTAAAAAATCTTCTCCCTAAGATGGCCGCCGGTCCTTTCCCAGGAATGCACTGCGGTTTTCTCCCCTGGTGCACCGCGGGTCTTCTCCCATGGTGCACCATGGGCTCTGTGCGTTCCATTGCCGATTCCAGCCTCCTGATTGGCTGGAATCGGCACACGTGATGGGGCGGAGCTACGCGATGATGCGTAGAAGGGGGCGGAGCCAGAACGCCGCTCGTGCCTGGACCGAGCAGAAGGGGAGAAGACCGCACAGCGCAAGCGCGTCTAAAAAAGCAAGAAGACATCAGAATTAGACGGAGCCATGGAGACAGGGACGCTAGCAACGGAGCAGGTAAGTGAATAACTTCTGTGTGGCTCATATTTAATGCACGATATACATTACAAAGTGCATTAATATGGCCATACAGAAGTGTATAACCCCACTTGCTGCCGCGAGACAACCCCTTTAACAGAAACTCTGACCTGGTCCGACGGGTCACTCAATGTATCAAACTCAGATTTTATGATTTTTACAGCGGTGGTGAGGATGTAAGATCTATTTGTTTGCACGACTCACTTTGCTTAGAAATGACGCTAGTGAAAGAAGACTTACCCTGTAAAAGTTTTGCACGTCATTGGTTTTCTGTCACATGTTGTACTTTATTTAGGTGGTAAAAGTAGATCGATACCATTTGCATATATTTATTAAAAACAACAAAACTGAGAAAACAGAAATTAAATTTGGCTTTTTTTTCAACGGCATTATGTCAAGCTGCATTTATAATCTATAATGTGTATACATGGTTCTGATGTTTAATTGACATAACTAGTACATGTAATAAATTAAATCAAGGCTATTGTTACGTGAAATTGTTGCAGATTTTACACTGCAGATATGCGTCACATTCTGCATTACTCCACTAATGCAGATTTTATTGCAACTTTTGACGGATCCACAACGGACTTTGCCCCTACATTTGAAAGGGTTAAATGAGCTGCAGATCTGCATCAAAAACCATATCAAATGGTGTGGATTTTGACTCAAATTTTGGTGTGGATTTGCTAAACTAAAATAAACGTACCCTTTAAAATGTAATTTATTTCTAGATCTGTTTTTTTTTAATAGCTGCCACACTATATTAAATAGTATAGGTGATTGTAATAGAAGGGGTTAATGCATGTAAAGAGTAAATGTAAGGTTATTGGGTGCTCTTTTGTATGCTGCAGTTTCCTTATCTCTCCTCTGATCTTACACTGACATGTTGGGAAGATTGGTAAAATACTAACTTTCCCAGTGAGCGCTGTGATTGGCTGTCAATGATGAAATCACTGGGATCTGAACTGATCATGTTCCGATGATGGCACCTGAACAGGCTGTTCGTAATAGACCGTTTTGGGTGTTTTACCCTCTATGGTGGGTCACGATCTCCGCGGAACAGGTGACATAAATTTACATCGCTGTTGCATCAGAGGCCAGGTAGCAGCAATGTAAATTTTTATGTCTGTAGTTGTGAATGGGTTAATCTTTTTCCTTAAATACCTAGTGCTATCATTCTGTCCGTTTCAGCACAATTAAGTTCCCATGTATTGTTTTGTTAGTATCATCGCTACATAATAAACCTCCTTGTTTCTTTAGATGATTAAAAATAATGTAAAGCTTTTGTGGTCCAAATGGTAAGTCTCAGATAAAGAACAAGAACTAACCCAGAATTATGTAAGACATTACCCACGGGACAGAATTACACCGCAGGACAGCGGCAGAATTCCACAACAAATCTGCAGGTCTAACTGCAGTTTCGATGTGAAGTTGCAGGCAGGTTTTTAGCCATTTAAGATTCGGCATCAAAATCCACAAGTAGAGCTGCAGATTGTGGTATGGAATTCTGCATCTGCAGATTTGGCGGCGTCCTGCGGTGTCGCCTGTGGATTTTGGTGCAGAATTTAGTGCGGCTTGTGATGCGTGGTGCAGCCTATTCCGTCCCTAACTTCAATGTTGATCTGGGCAGAATACATGGAACTATAAAAATGACCAAATTCTAGCCAAATCTATCCGTTTCTTGCTCTATTATCAGTGTTCATGACACGCAGAGTGCAGAGGGTTTGTAAATGCATTGCAAAAAAATGTATAAAGCTAAACATTACCTGGTTTGCAGTGGATGATTCAGTGCGGCCAGTAAACAATATTCAGATGCCATCAGGACTCTCTTTAGACTATGAATAGGGTAGATACAGACTATCTATGTACCGGTATCGCATGTTGCATTCAGACTCAACCGAACGTGTTCTTCTGACAAACCCTTACCGTGGCCCAAAGACGGAATCACCATTTACACATTACTGTTCTGGCAATCTTGATGATTGGAAGGAGGAAACGTTTACAACATGACCAGATCTATTAATACGGGTGCTTTCACGCAGTGTTTTTTGGAAAAATACCTCTGCAGTTTTCGATGCAGCTTTTTGAGCCAAAGCTAGAAGTAGATCCAGCGGAAGGAGAAGTAAAAGTCCTTCCTTTGTGTTTCCTACTCCTCTTATAATCCGCTTCTGGCTTTGACTGCCACAAAAACCGCGGAAGCTTTTTTCCCAAAAAATGCTGTAAGTGAAACCAGCCTTTAAAGAACCTGTCGGCGGGTTAATCCTCTCCGAACCATGGGACGGGCTCGGACTGCGCAGCCAGGTCTGAAATGTTGCCGTATTTCAGAAAAAAAGCAACTCAGAGCAGCTCTCCGCCCCGGGGGTCATGGGGGTCTTCTGGCGTCGTCTGATGAATTCTGGAATCCAGCAGGAACGCGTATTCTTCTATATAAAATATTCTAATCCTGGAGACGAAGCCCCCACAACCAGCGCTCTGGAAATACATATATTTACATAGTTTACATGTTTCTTAACTGCCATAATGTGCATGTAATAGCCGCTCATTAATTTCCTGTTGCCTTTAAGCCGTGGCATGGTATAGAACAGAAATGAAATATTTACAGCAAAGAGAAGAGGGGGCAAAAAGCCTCTTTATTCCAAGGTTTGTGTGTTGCATTCTAGCGGTTTCTTCTTATTTGTATTTATTACAGGATACAAAATCTGAATGTTTCATGTGTCTTGGGCCTCCAACTAGGAAGCTCCATTAACCTTATTAAACCTTGTTAAAGCTGCAAGCTGCGCCGTTGCTGCCCCCGGACAGAAGGTCAGGGCAGCGGTAATAGAGTTATCTGCAGACAGCTGGACTCGGCCACCTTTTGCCTCTGACCTTTGTCTGATTCTAATCTGTAATGTTGATCTAATAGAATTATTGTAATGTTATTGAAGACAGCAGATGGAAAGATGTGGATCCAGAGACATTGGAACAGCTGAAAACTGCGTGCCGCAAATGATTCTCACATCTTGCTTGAATAAAACGGTGTAATTATTGAAGTACAACGTGATGAGGGCGCGCAGCGATGGAGCGTTAGTCTGTCACTCACGTCCCAAATACGTTAAGCATGCGCCGAAGGACTCCCATGCAGAGTAGATAAACTTTATTATCTTGTAAAGTTTATCCCAAACTTCTGCAGAAGCGGAAATTTACCATTTGCTATTATTTACGGCAGACTTTGAGCAATACCATTACATTATATATTTGTACTGATGAGCCATAACAATAAATAAGGTGAAGTGAATAACATTGATTATGTCAAATGCAAGGTCATCTGTCAAGCGGGCGGATATATTCAGCAGCAAGTGAACAGTCAGTTCCTGAAGTTCATTTGCTGGAAGCAAGATAATTGACAAATGAGTGACTTTGACAAGGGCCAAATTGTGATGACTGTTGACTGGGTCAGAGCAGTTCTTGTGGGATGTTCTGGTTTACCATAGTCAGAAGGACAACTGGTATACCGACCACAGGGTCATGGGCAATCAGGCACCCAAGGCTTATTGCTGCTTGTGGGGGGAGAATATTCGCTTGCCTGGTCTGAAGCAACACAAAAACTAGTGTAACACAAGTTGCTGTAAAAGTTTCAGTAACCTAGTATGTAAAGCCGAAGAACAACATATGCCCATCCAGTTCATCCTACGGTGGCTATGACCGAAAGATGTAAGAACGCATAGCAGCTTGCTGCATGTGGGGGTTGTGTAGCCATAGACCGATTAGTGTGCCCATGCTAACCCTGTCCTGTGTCTAGGTGCCTACAGCAAGCAGAACTTGATGGAGGCACAATGGAAGAAGGTGGCATGGTATGATCAAGTTTTCTTTTACATCAGCTGGCTGGATGCTTTATTGAAAAAAAGCAAGGTAGCTGATGTAACGGGGTGCTTTGGGCAATGCTCCCGAGTCCTGGTAGTCCGGTCATGTGAATGTTACTGTACATGTGCCACCTACTGAAGCATTTTTGCAGATCACGTAAATCCCTTCATGTGGCAGCGGTAGGCAAACGCTCCACAGCCACTCCACCTCCATGCCGGCAGCTCTGTGAATTATGCAAATAATACTCCTGTGTAACAGTACACTGCGAGCATCGCTGGGACGAATGTCTGGCATCATTTGCCCAACAGCTCGTCCCATGTAAATGGGGCATAACCCACCCACATGTAGTGCCAACCTTCTCTTTACACAATGATACAAGGACAGCTGTCAATCACTATATATTTATATGTGGGAGCAGAGTAATCAGGACTCCCACCGGGTCTGCTAGGAGTCCTGTCTGGAGTTACTCTATCTGCTCAGGACTCCGGCCTTCAGTTCTATATGTTTGTAGGTTTGTCTTCTCTCCCCTCATCATATTCTGCTGTCCTATAATGCAGCATAAATCACTGGACATGGTTTGTTTTATCGGAGCTGCTGCTAACGTGCCGGATATCTCAGCATGACTTCCAGGGTCTTGTGGGGTCTGTGCCTTGACAGGTCACACAGTATTGTGGCAGGGGATTAGAATGTTATGTCTGGAATTATTGAAAAGCCATTTAGAGCCCATTCATACAGGTATATTTTCCAGCTGTGCATTGTACGGACAGTACACGGCCCTATTATGGCCTATAAGGCTTATTAGGTAGCCGAAAAAATAGTTCCATGTCCTATTCTTGTCCATTTTCACAGCAGATAATAGGATATGCAGTGACCGGTCTCTGCGGACCAGACGGCATCCTCCTGAGTTTATGGGGCACAACACGACCATGTGAATAAGCCCCAAGGGCAGCTTTACACGGGACGACTGTCAGGCACATAAGGACCTGACAGTTGTCCCAACATCATCATACAGGAGCGAGAGTCGTCCAGTGGATGGAGGTGGAGCACGCTGGAGATTCCAGAGATGAACGAGAACACCATCGCTAATTGCTTCGTTTGAGTGAGCTGAGGCAAAGCAACTAGTGACAGCGATTTCACCCCGAGTCCCTTGTCAGGTACCATGTTTACATGGGACAACTATCGCTGGAAGTCACTCACTTGAGAGATTTTCCGGTAGATAGTTGGCTCATGTAAAACTACCCTCCTGGTGCTTTTACTCGGACTGATAATTGTTTGGATTCCTACAATCCAGCAAAAATGTGAACGGTTATCGTCCAGTGTAAATGCCGCACTGACTGAACCACGAATGAGAAGTCGCTTGCTTCTCATTCGTTGTTCGGTTTCTGAATGCAGAAAACCGAACTACGAATCGGCCCGGCCGTGTGAACAGGTAGTCACTCACTGTGAATGGAGGCGGCGGGTGGGAACGATCCCCTGTGCTCCGCCTCTATTCACTGAGTGATGATTCTCCAGTGTAAAAGCACAGGAATGATTATCTCTGGGATGACTGTTGGGCGTCTTGTGTCTGACAGCTCGTCCTGTGCAAAAGCATTTTTAGGGCCCGTTCACATGGGCGTTAAAATCACACAGAAGTTTACTGCGCAAAGCAATCAATCCCGGACCTCATTAGCATTAAAATCACCCATTCACTTGATCGGGAGAGGCGTGTTGCCGAAAAATGTGCTGCTCTTCAGAATTCCCTCAGTCAGTAGAAATCCTCCTAATGACTTCTAATGTCTTAAAGGGGTTGTCTCACGCCGAAACGTTTTTTTTTTTTATTCAATAGGCCCCCCGTTTGGCGCGAGACAAACTCAAGGGATGGGTTAAAAAAAAAAAAGTTTATTACTTACCCGAATCCCCGCTCTGCGGCGACTTCTTTCTTCCTTTACCAAGATGGCCACCGGGATCTTCACCCACGATGCACCGCGGGTCTTCTCCCATGGTGCACCGTGGGCTCTGTGCGGGCCATTGCCGATTCCAGCCTCCTGATTGGCTGGAATCGGCACACGTGACTGGGCGGAGCTACGAGGACCAGCTTTCCGGCACGAGCGGCCCCATTCACCAGGGAGAAGACCAGACTGCGCAAGCGCGTCTAAAAACGCCAGAAGACGGAATTTAGACGGATCCATGGCGACGGGGACGCTAGCAACGGAGCAGGTAAGTGAATAACTTCTGTATGGCTCATAATTAATGCACGATGTATATTACAAAGTGTATATTACAAAGTGCATTAATATGGCCATACAGAAGTGCTGAACCCCACTTGATTTCACGAGACCACCCCTTTAAATAAAGCCAGCTGTGTTCTTTTCTGATCGTTGGACGCAGCTAAACTCCCTCCCCTCTCCTTTTTTTCCAGCTCCCATAGGAGTTTATGGACACTCCTGTGTTTTTCAGTCAAAAGATAGGTCAAGACTAGAGATGAGCGAACGTACTCGTAATGAGTACTTACGCACCCGAGTACCGCCATTTTCGAGTACTTCAGTACTCGGGCGTAAAGATTCGGGGGGCGCCGGGGGGCTGGGAGAGGCGCGGCGGTGCGGGGGGTAGCAGCGGGGAACAGGGGGGAGCCCTCTCTCTCTCCCTCTCCCCCCCACTCCCCACTGCTACCCCCCGTGCCGCCACGGCGCCCCCCGAATCTTTACGTGCGAGTACCGCTGTACTCGAAAATGGCGGTGCTCGGGTGCGTAAGTACTCGTAACGAGTACGTTCGCTCATCTCTAGTCAAGACCTATCTTTTTGCTCGGCAGGGATTTTCAGTCGTTGATGTCCCATCTTTTTAGGTGCGATTTTATTGATTTTTGTGCGGCTTAAAATCGCTCATCTGAACGTTTCCATTGGAAACCAGCGTGGGTAACTTAGCTGCACAAAGTTAGCAATTCCAACAATCTGATGCTTGGAAGGTTAATAACCACGCCTGATTGCCTTACATGAAATCAGTAAAATAAGGGATCATTTAGCAGCGTCCCCAGTTGCATCGGCCGTTCCTTCTGTCTGCTTCTGTGTGCATCTGATAACACCGTCGGGATGTTTGGGTAAAGCATCTTTATTGTACTATGGTAGGGTTAACAGTCCAGGAGAAATGCTGAACGCTCGCCAACAAGAGCACTTAGAGTCCGCTGGGCTAGAAACCCAGTTTTCCTGTATTGCAGCAAATGTCGATCAGAAATTGGTCATTTATGGTTTTCAGTTCGGATTCTTTCCAAAAAAAAGCAATGCATACGAAAATGTTCTCTAGGAATAATCGTATTTACTTTACGGCAAGAGTTTCTTAGTGGTTTTTAGTAGTGTGGATGCCAAGCAAGACCTTGTGTATGCCAGTATAATTGGATAGGACTTTATCAGAGCTGTGGGGGGAAGCAGGAGAGGAAAGGGCAGATTACACTTAATGCCAGCTGAGTGATTCCTCCCACCTGCCTGATTCAGCTTTCAGACAGCTATAGTATGAAGGGAGGGGGGTAGCACCTCTTCGCTGTCTTGCCAAGGAGGTGAGCTACGGCATTCGCAGCATTGCTGACACAGGAATACAACGCTGTCCGGGTTCATTATGGGAGCTATAAGAGAGGAAATGATTGACTACGTACGTGACGTCCATCACAAAGGGGTATATAAGGCTTCTGGCATCTGTGCCTAACCGTGTGAAGATGAAAAGCAACTAGGCAGGTTGGAGCACGCGGGCTTTAAGTGTGCTGTGAGCCCGGACTTGTCCATCTTTGTAGTTAGCACATCCACAATTACAAAAGTGGACAAGTTACTACCTGTCACCCAGCTCCCGGCCCTGTGACCGTGCCGGCGGTGTCCAAGGCTGCTTGGAAGGCACTTACTGCCAGACATAGCGGAAACTTTCACACCAGTCGACCCTAAAAGAAATCAGAATACAATGCATTACAATAATGCCTCCAACTTGCATGTAGCGTTTTTGCTTTTCCACAAGTTTATTTTACTAGTGGAGATTATGGATCTACTACTTGGGGACTATTTTAGGATATTCATTAAACTGACACCATTGAGTGTATTCTCATGGCTTTATTGTTTTAAGACCGAATTCTCCATCTTCCCTGCCAATTTACTGTGAATTGGCACAAGATGATTCTACCATCCGCATTGTCAACATAACTAGAAAATGAAATCGCACCTCCTGCATCCCGACTAGCCATGGTGGTATAAGAGAAGGAGATTTACTGCAGTCATTTGGCGATCTGTGCATCTGCCAAATCAGCCGTTAGCGGATTCCAGTCCCCAATCGTTGGCAGCGTTCAGGATATCATATGTACAAAGAGTCCTATTTGATGAAGCGATATGTGCCTCCGCGCTTGGTACGGTCTTCGGCTGGACGCCGCACCTTATGGAAGTGTTGGCACCGCTCTCAGTGACGCCGTACAAAGCCAGGAGGACAGTGTGTTCCAGGAGGTACAGAGATTCATAGACAGAGGACAGCAGAAGTGCCAGAACACGTCTCTGAAGCCGCTAGGGACAAATGACCATGTATTAAACAAAATGTCCAGTTATCTGAAGATTCCCACTTAAGGGAAAAATGATGCTGAAATGATTCACTAAAAGTAATACATAATTGAGGAAAGGAAATGGATGTTTTTTCCTGCAGTTAAATATTTTAAGAGCTTTCAAGTCATCCTTCTTTCTGAAAATGATTGTAATTTAGGAATATATATATTTTTCTCACTTGCAGGCAGACCACATATTTCAGGCCCAGCATGGTTCACCCTTCTTGGTACTTGTTTTTCATCCTTTACTTAGAGCTGAAGGGTCCATGTTACCTACAGATTGGGCTGTAATAAGTTGCTTTTAGCAAACAAAGCCAAGAAGCGCATCTTGTGTTAGAAGTAATTGAATCCACCTTCATTCACAGTCCAATGTTTATGGCCCCCATAGCATTGCACGACCTATTCCCTCCATGAAAACCACAATAAGACCTGCTGCACACATAGACCATCCATCCCTGGGAAAAACTGGATGCGTGAATAGCCTGATTGGCTATTATGGGTCCAAGTGCTATCCAGGTCTAGTCTGCTGTATACTCGGACAGACCTCGGACTGATAATACAGTTATAAGAGTCAGCCTGTTCTTGAGTGACACAGGATAACAATACTTGGGCGCTGCTTCTGCCAGTATTTGATGCCTTTTGTTTTGCCATGTGTGTTGATGCCTACTGGTTTAAGTAATTAAGCCCAAATCCTTGCCATGGACGGATGTAAAGTGTGCATAGCATGCACTGGGGATCTAAGACAGTGTTTCCCAACTCCAGTCCTCAGGGACCCCAACAGGTCATGTTTTCAGGATCTCCTATAGTAAGAACACTTGTGGCAATGTCTGAGGCACCAACAATAATTACATCACCTGTGCAACACTGAGGAAATCCTGAAAACATGACCTGTTGGGGTCCCTGAGGACTGGAGTTGGGGAACACTGATCTAAAACACTACATGCTGCTCTGACCGATCAGTGCTTCCCCAGGAGCAACACTGCTTGTGCATCAGGTAGTCAGAGATGCTGGTCCGGCCATCTTTGTATGTCAGTCTAGGCCCGGCAGATCACTTTAATGGGGTTTTCTATGTTATATGAAAAATGCAAAGTTGACAGGAAAGGGTTAAAAAATAGCAAACTAAAGTTATATTCATTGCTCCATTCCATCACCAACACTTCTGTTTGCACTGCCAGTCTTGTTTACATTAACAGCCGAGGTGACGTTCTGTCTCAACAAGACCGCTACTGGTGCCAGGGACGTACGGCCAGTGATTGGCTGCAGCAGTATATGTCTATAACGTTACTACTGCAGTCAGTGTAAACAAGACCGGCAGTGAGGATAGGAGCAGCACTGGACTGGAGCGATGAGTATACCGTGGGTGGTTGTTCTATTGCTCTCTAGATTTTTTGTATTACGTGGTAAACTCCTTCAAATGGACTTAAGCTTGCAGTACCAGACACATCCACACCATATGAATGGCGCTGTACTTGTGTAGATGATAAAGGGGACACAGAGTTCATTGAAGCGATGTGACCTTTGTGCTGATTGAGAGAGGTCCTGTGGATTGGACCCCCACCCACCAAATATTGATGAACCATAAATTTAACCCTTTCACCCATCCCATTGTTATTGAATGTAGGATATGCACAGGGTTAGAGCTGAGCCCTCTCCACATGCCGCAGCAGCCACAATACGAGGGATAGCGTCTAGCTGAGCACCATACCCTTTATACTCTTCTCCGACAGCAGAGCGAGTCCTAGAATCATTATGGGATAGATTTATGAAAATTGCAAAAGTAAAACTGGCTTTGTTGCCCAATGTAACTGATGACACAACTGCTTTCATTTTCAAGAGTCCTATAACAAATGAAAACCGCTCTGTAATTAGTTGCTAGGGGCAACAAAGACTGTTTCATTATAGACAGTTTTCATAAATCTGCCCCTATGAGTCCGAATGACACTCATTTTACCCTCTAATGAGAGGCTAAGGGGCACAGTGCTCAGCTGAGTGCTTCTGCCTCTGCATTTTAGAGATCAGTGGGGGTCTGCAGCAACCAGACCCCCACTGATCAAAACTTCAGATATGTCACTATGACATGCTGCTACTACTACTATAAAGCAATAGGCACACTTTAAAGGGATATTCCCATCACACCATTTATTCCCTATCCACAGGATAGGGCATAACTTGCTGCTTCTGGGGGTCTGACCACTGGGATACGGTCTTAGCATGACCCGAGCATGGGCAGTGAAAGGACATACATGTGCGCCTCCACTCCATTCACATCAAAGGGACTTCTAGAGACAGCTGAGTTCAAGCAAATGGCTATCACCAGGCTGCCCATACTTCGGCTCAGAATCAGCGGGGGACCTAGCAGTCAGACCCCCACCAATCTGCAGGCTATCCCCTATCATGTGGATGCAGAATAACTTGCTGTGATAGGAATGCACCTTTTAAGTCCTGTATTTAAAACACCTAGAAGATGTTTAGGCAGAATGTTAAATACTCTACAAGATCGGGCTACATGGTGAACTATAGAGGAAACGGATTAATGATTCTGAGGGTGGCGGCACACCAGTCATTGTCGGGGTGGCTGGAGAGGCATAACTCCAGATGGAATCCCCACACACAGGCAAAGACGCATGATTTACATACAAGTAATGAGTTGCTTACTGTGTTGTCCTCATTGCAGTCTTGGAGGTGAACCTGCTTTAAGAACGTATAATGATAGATAGCACATAAAGTGTATCCCGCTGGGCGCCGGCTGCATTGCTAAGCAACAGCACTCCATAGTGAATAATTACCGTCAGAAAGTTGGGTCCTTACTACAGTCCTCTTTAAATGCAGCTCACTATACCAAAGTATTCCTGCTAGTTGTAAGCCGCTGCTGTGGTGGGGAGTCCTGGCTGGATTGTAACTTATTTCGGTCTTCCTCCAGTCTTGTGAATTATTACTAAAAACTCATGTATACTTAAGAGGAACCCTCATTGGGTTACAAAAGGCACTTCAGCAAATCAGCTAGCTGGGAGAAGAGAAGTGAAAATCAAAAAGAAAAATTTTACCCAAATGTATTTGTTTCATCTGAGCATTATTTTAATGGCAAGCACGCAGAAGAAAATCACTTTTACTTTTGTAATACCGCAGAGAGATATAATGAAAAGATATATGGGACGCAGAGAAATCCTTTATTCCTTGTCTGAATATCACATCAACTCTCCATTATTTATCAATATTATGCCCTAGTGTGAGGTAGAGGCGGCCGTCATGTAACCCATGACACTGAGATATGTAGAGGTTTTTATGCACCATCGTATGCAAACAAAGATTTAATTAATTAAGCCAGATTCTCTGGGGGGGAAATCCATTAAAAAGGTTTTCATTTTGCAGTAACTTAATTTCCTTCTGATATAGATTGTAGTCAGGCGAAGGGGAAAAAGATGGAACGTGAAGCATTTCTTAATGCCAAAGTTACCGTATTTTCTTCTAAAAACGCTGGGGGGGGGGGGGGGGGGGTGGTATCAAAAGAGCATTTTTTTTTCTTTCTGCCAAAAATTGCCTTTCCCCCCCCCTATTAACTGTAGAAAAACTAAGGGTAGAGACATAACTATGGGGTGCGCAACTCCAGTCCTCAAGGGAGACCAACAGACCATGTTTTCAGGATTTCCTCAGTATTGCACAGGTGATGTAATGATTATCTGTATCAGCATAGGTGTTATTACTATGGGATATCCTGAAAACATGACCAGTTGAGGCCCTTGAGAATTAGAGTTTTGCACCCCTAGTCTAAAAATTGAGCAGACAGGATCTCAGTACTGCCACTGATAACATAACAAAAGGTTACTTGCCAGCAGTCTCAGCAAATATTTCTTCTGCTGCAGTCCTAAGATTTGAGTACATTAAAACAGAGCAAACAAGTAGCTATAAGGAACTATTTAATGCAAAAAATAATGAGGAATAACAGACGGTGTAAAAGTCAATAGTTTATACAGGAAATCTCGGGGGACTGCGTCAGACAGTGAGAATGGGGGAGATACCTTGTGTATTCACGGCATTTGGGTAATATATGCCGTTTAGAAGTACTGCAGACACTGAGAAATGAACAACACAGAGGCTAAAATAACCACATGGAGAGAAGACGAGATGGAAGGAAAGCTAAGGGCACAGAGAGCAAAACAGAAGGAGGGATAGAGGAGGAGCAGAGAAAGAATTAATACCAGGGGTGTGGAGAGCAGTAGAGGAAGAATCCGTGACACAGACATATAAGGAGAAGTACGGGAAGACTAAAGGAAGAATCAGAGACACAGAACTATAAGGAGGGATACGGAAAAAATAGAGTAAGAATCCGTGAAACAGAAGTATAAGGAGGGATCCAGGAAAAGTAAAGGAAGACTCCGTGACACAGAAGTATAAGGAGAAGTACGGGAAGAGTAAAGGAAGAATCCGTGAAACAGAAGTATAAGGAGGAATTCAGGAAGAGTAAAGGAAGACTCCGTGACACAGAAGTATAAGGAGAAGTACGGGAAGAGTAAAGGAAGAATCCGTGAAACAGAAGTATAAGGAGGAATTCAGGAAGAGTAAAGGAAGACTCCGTGACACAGAAGTATAAGGAGAAGTACGGGAAGAGTAAAGGAAGAATCCGTGAAACAGAAGTATAAGGAGGAATTCAGGAAGAGTAAAGGAAGACTCCGTGACACAGAAGTATAAGGAGAAGTACGGGAAGAGTAGAGGAAGAATCTGTGAAACTAAAGTATAAGGAGAGATACTGGAGGAGTAGGGGAAGAATCAGACACAGACGTATGAGGAGGGATACAGGAAAAATTGGAGACAAAGAAGTGTAAGGAGGAATACAGGAAGAGTAGAGGAAGATTTAGAGACACAGAAGTATAAGGAGAGATATGGAAAGAGTATGGGAAGAATCAAGACACGATTGAGCAAAGTATATAGAGGAGTATAGAAATAATTCGAGTTTCGTGTGGCGCAGAGTGTTAAGGCAGCAGAATGCAGTTGTAAGCTCTTGCTAACGACCTGAAGGTTGCTGGTTCAATCCCCATGGTTCAGGTGACCGACTCAAGGTTGACTCAGCCTTCCATCCTTCCGAGGTCAGTAAAAAAAAAAGTACCCACCTTGCTGGGCAAGGCAATGGCAAACCACCCCGCAAAAACAGCCAAGAAAATGTCAGAATATGATGTCACCCTAGGAGTCGGTCACGACTTTACCTTCTAGAAAGAATAGAGGAAGAATCACTAACAAGCATGTACAGAAAGCATAATATAATACAGGGGGAGTAGAGGAAAGAGTACAGACAGCAAAGTATAAGGAAGGATACAGGAAATGTGGAGTAAGAATCATTAACTTAGTAGTACAGACATTATCACAGTAGGTAAGTAAGTATAAGTATGGATACAAGGACCATAAGAAGGATACAATATAGAATTGAGAATGAATCGGGGACATATGTAGGGACATCAACAGAGAAATTGGCGTTATGGAAGAGAAGGAGATGAATCGGTGCCATAGATAGAAGAGAGGGAAAGGAGTGGAGGATAGAAAAATCAATGGCAAATGAGTAGAGATATTATTCAGGAAATAGAGAAACAAAGCAAATCTGAGAAGAATGTTCACTGTAATGAGGTAAAAACACACAAGTGCTTTCCCAGAAGTCAAACTTACAAATGATGGGAGCTGTTGAGAATTGGAGACAAATGAAAACACCAAATATGATTGAAATGTGATTTCAAGAAATGCCCCGCAGATCCAAGGTGTAAAATGGACATGTCAGCCACACATGATCCACACTAATTTCTCAGAGGGTTTCTTCACAGGCAGCACATTTGCATCCCGTGAAGTCCGTCACGCTTCAATATATTAAGACTGAGCACAAGGACTAAAAGACTGCAAGCACACTGTTGGCAAGGACATCTCATACATCCATATTACTGACTGACAGCCAGAATCCTTATGCATCAACATTAGTCCATTTAGAATTCAGGGACAAGTCACTGCGTGCACAGTGGAGCAGGACGGTCCTCGAATGCGTCATATAGACATGTCAACAAGACTTAAGACATCCCAAGATTCATCTGGCTGAATATTACAAACATAAGTTCCTTTAATTGAATTTTATAGGGGTTTTCGCAGCGATTCCAAGATCTGCACCATCATATTGCCCCGGAGAATGGTGTGCATACATAACCACCACTCCATTCACTTCCATAGGATGAATAGAGATCACTGGGCAGTCTTCCTCCATCAATCGTGATGGAGGAAGACTTCTCACATTGTGGAAGTATCACGGGACGGACGACCTCTATTGACTTCAATGGAAGCTGTCCGCTCGATTTTCCGCTCAGATTAGAACATACTGTAATTTTGCCCTGCAAGTTGAAAATTGCAGTTGATTTCCACTCGTGGGCAGGGGGAGAATCATTTTAAACACCATGTCTATGGCAGCGATAATTCGACCGTGGGCATTTGGCCTGAGTTTACAATGTCTAAATTTTAGACAGGGTTAGTAAATCTGTCCGATTTGTATTCCTGATTTATAGGCAGTGCCTATAATACTACTACTGTATTAGTGAGCTACCAATCCATTAATGGGACCCAAAGTATCACTACTAGTGCAGAGATAAACAGAAAGCAAGACCTTACCATCATACGGCAATGTTTAGAGAAGTGCTTCTAGGTCAGGATATGTAATTCAGGCTGCACAGATACTTAAAACACATTAATACGATACAGTATATTCCCCACTTTGTGTTGTGTATTATGACGGTGTGGGTCAGAATCGCTGCCTCTCTAACATAAATATTTATATGTGCGCACAGAAGAACAGCCGAGCTTCTCACACATTAGATGCTATATAACCTTTTACCACAAATAATGTTTTTCTTCATAAATAGATGGCAGGTAGGAGTCAAGATTGATAGATGTGCGCAGCTCAGACAGCTTAGTAAGTGAAGCCAGCCAGCCAAGGCATGTTCATCTCGGCAGAGAGCGTATGTATCTTTGCTCTCATACCTTTGGGCCTGAAGGCCTTTCTTAGTTTAAACCTCTTCCAAGTCTGTTATCTTAAGGTTCTCAGAAGACAGCGTGTGAACACTCTCCAGCTAGAGATAAGTCCCTTTTTAAATTTCAGTGACTTCAAGGTGTGTTCTCCAAACAGCTCTGGCCAGTTTCTCTTCACTCACTTTGCCTTGGGAAAACCCTTTGATGGTACATTTGAAGGTGGTGCTGCTCCTGAGATCGACATTGTCCTGCTGACTTCACTTGCAGAGATAAAGAAGTGTGTGATATTGTATCTGCTCACATTCCATCCACCATCCTCTCTGGGTGCCATTTGATACGGTATCTTTTAGTCCCTAATACATCCATTGAGTTCACAAATGAAAGTCTGATGGATTCTTTTAATACGATATTCTCTTATTTTGTTGGCATGACGTTTCTTCAGTCATGGCCAGGCTGTGTCTAGAACGTTAGTAGGTAAGAATGCAGTAGAGGAACCTCCTACTATAAGGAATGACTAACTGCTGGAGCAATTGCTTTTAAAAAGGCCTTTAATTCAGTACTTGTCCCCAGAAGTCCCCATGCTCCCAGTCTCCGCCAATCCTCATTTGTCACTCCTCCTAATGACCTACGTGACGGATTAGATCATTTTGTCACAATTACAGTAGACAAAAGAGTCAGAGAAGGGAGAGTTGCTTTTTTCTTTCACTAAATAAGTGAGTCTGAATTGAAAAGACATTTGAGTCAGATTTGCATTATGCCTAAGTGGTTATTCCAAAGAGCCTTTTTATATGAGCAGACGGTTTCTTTTTTCATTCTTCAATCCCTTAAGTTGAGAGGTAATTTTTTCCCTCTATTTTTCTAAAGCTGCTAGAACAAAGGATGGTAGATATTACTTGCTCCTTGTTATGTCTCTGTGAAGCCTTGGGGATTTTTACGCCTCTCTCTCATTAGGGAAACAAATTGTCTCCAATAAATATTGAACTGGAATGGCACAAGAGAAATGATTTTCTTTATTTGTATTATAGCCAAACAGAAGAGTTTTAACCTATTTAGCCATGGTTGATGACTCTGCCAGAATTCCCTTGGACTTTCATTGGATTCTGAAAGTGTTGTTTGAAGGTATCTCTGCTTGATCATTGTACACTTTATGTCCTGGAGTTCTAAATTAAGCAATAAAAGCTCTTTGAGTGAAAAAAGGATAAAATGTAATTGTCTTAATTGCAAGTCATCTCTTAGATGAAACCGCACTGACAATACAGAGGGCTGCCAACCTCATTTTTCCCCCTTTTTTTCTGGACAACTTATCCAAAAGGCACAGACAGGTAACGTTTTTGTAAGAAAAAAGTGGAAAATAATAATTAATCATGAAGGTTATAAGTGATGTTGGTGAGAATGATGATCATATCCCATAGAAATTTCTTCAACTTAAAAATATATATATATACCTAAAGTCACAGACATACAATACTGGTCAAAAGTTTTAGAACTCAGTTTTCCAGTATTTATTGATCTGTACACAGATTAATGTCTCAAATATACTTTGAAATAAAAGCATAGAACCAATAAACAAGCTAAAATGAATAAAAACAATGGATTCACTTTGTTTCACTAAATTTAATTTTTGACTCTTCAAATTAGCCACCTCTAGCTGATATAACAGCTTTATATCATTGAGGCGTTCTTCCTAAACCTGCATTCAGATATTGTTTTGAAGTGTCTTCTCAACATTGTTGCAGAGATTTCCACAAATGTGCTGCACTTGTAGGTTGCTTTGCCTTCACCCTTCTGTCCAGTTCATCCCAAGCAAGCTCAATGGAGTTTGTCTGGAGACTGTGTAGGCCATTCCATCCTTCAAAGCCTACCAGCTTCTTCTCCTCTTAGGTAGTTCTGACATAACCCAGAAATATGTTTTGGATCATTGCCTTGCTGTAATATGAGCCCCTGACCAATTAGGCGGACACCAGAGGGTATTACATGGCGGATCAAAATGCTGTGGTAGCTCTTTTTGTCAGTGTGCCAGTCAGCAACTCCGGATTCAGCAAAAGAGACCCAAACTATCACGCTTCCTCCTCCACGTTTGACAGTTGGTGTTTGATTCAGGAAGCATTGTTCTACCTACTCAACAGCGTACAAAAACCCTGCATGATGTTCCAAAGAAGTCAAAAAGGCCTTACATTGTCCATAAGACCTTCTTCCACTCTTCAGTAGTCCACAAAGGTGCTGCTTTGCCCTTGGCAAATCTGTTTTCTTATCTTGCAATCTTAGCAGTGGCTTTCTTGCTAATCTTCTACCAGTCAGACCTGCAGATAGAAATCTTCTCTTGAAAATTGTTGATTTACTGCTGCATTAAGTTGTGCTGCGAGGCACAGATTCTGTAAACTGTTGTCTCTCAAAAACTTGTCATCTGATTTTGTAGTGGACTTTGGTCTGCCAGACCTCTTCCTGTCGGAGTTTCCAAGTGCCTTTTGATTGTACAGGAAACTGTACTGACTGCCAGTTTAGCTTTCTTGGCAATTTCTCCGTAGGATAGACCTACACTTCTAAGGGTTATAACTGTCTGTTTTCTTTGGTGAATTGCCTTTTTCTTGCCAATATGATAGAAATGTGTCTTGAAGAGCAAAACTGTCCATATCCTGCCCCAGAGGGTGTTTATAATACAGTCTGATCCAACACTGGTTATATAGAATCAGAGGGTTTGAAAGAAATCTACAAAAGTTGAGACACCTGTAGGAATAGTTTGCATCCAATTTCAAACCATAATTTGCTTTCTGTACTGCAGAGCAGCGTTCCTTGATGTGTTCCCTGTAAAAAGCCCTTAGGTTAAAATAATAAATTCAGACTACTGTTGCGTTTCAGGTTAAAATTTCATAATATTTTTATGGTTTTAACTTACTTTAAAACCTTTGAACCATTTCACGCTATTTGCTGGACTTTAACTGTTTAAATGTCAAAAATAACCGGAAAAATTGGGATGCTATGAAACGTTTGACTGGTAATATATATTTATTTATGGAAACTGAAAAATGCCCTATTTTTACAGACTGTCCAGGAATTTACAGATGATTAGCAACCCTGAGGGAAACGTCTTGCATGGATTACTTATGCAGATGTTTATGAAGTGTGTTTCAGGCACTTGTCAGAAATTGTTGGCATACAGACCCCTTTAATAAATACTCGGCATTGTGCATCAGTAGGTTTTATTGCATCCCCTTTAAGCATACAAGTGCCACGGCTTCTTTGCCAGTCAAGCTGGGAGGTGCTGGAATTGGCATCTATAACACATCTTTGACAAGTACTCCATAGTTTAGATGCCCTACATTGTGTAAAGATGTCATACTGTTCTGTTTGTATGAGACCTCTTATAATGCTAGTAAATAACCTGAAGAATTGTTCTCTCATTTCATTGATGTTGGCGCTCCCCCCACTCAGTGGCAATATTCTCATCACTGTTATGTTTGAGCAACTTGTATACGGGATTTCATTTTAGTAGTAAATATACACAGTTTATCGAACGTCTGCTGAGTAGTTTACAAAATATTCTGAATAAAATTGTAAATACATTTATTTATCGTTTTTCACGTAAGTAGCAGTAGTTTTCCTAGGCTCGGACTAGCCCACGGGGAACAGATGAATCCCTTTGTGGTCCTTGAACAAGAAGTGGGCTCCCAGTCCCCCACTAACCACACAGCACCGTATACTTGCTGTAGTACACACAGATGGGCAGCATCTAAGCCAGCCTATACGTCCATATAATAAAGTAATTAAATTAGCTATTAATACAGACTAGGTGTGCCCCCCTTCCTGGGCCCTGCCTTCTTGATGACACTGTGGGGGCCCGATCACCAATTATTTTGTAACGCCTTACGTCTGCCTGCAGATATGACTGGATCACAGAGCTGAGAGGGCTACTAATCCATGATCAAAGTCAACCTTGGCCTACTGAGAGGGCGTCTGAAATGGAAAAAGTCTGTCCCCTCTCCTTCTATGTAATTAAAGCAATTTCAAATTCCTGGCATCCCCCTTACAGAACTATACTGCATGTTAAGCACATAGCCATATGTTTCTAGGTGGGTTTCACTGTAAACTCTCTTTAATGTCCAGCCCATTTTAGGCCGTTATGACCAACCAATTTTCAGTTTTTTTCATTGTTGCATTCCTAGAGCCATACATACCTTTTTTAGTTTTTCCATCGACATAGCCGTATGAGGGCTTGTTTTTTGTGGAACGTGCTGTATTTTGTAATGGGATCATTTTGGAGTACATATAATGTATTATATAATTTTTATTAATTTTTTTGCAGGAGGATTGGGAAAGCATAGGGATCCTGCCAATGTTTTCTGAATTTCAGTTCCGCATTCTGAATAAACAATATGACAACACTATTCTCCGGTCAGCATAATTCTGACAATACAAAGATAATACAGTTTTTCATGTATTGTTATTTTTGTACATTAGAAACACTTAAAAAGATGTGCCTTTGTGTTGCCACATTCCACAAACTTTGACTTATTCTGTTTTCATCAACGGAGCTCTAAGTGGGCTTTTTTAAAATTTTTTTGCAGAATGAGCTCTAATCATCCTTGATCCCATTTTTGGAAGCAAGTAACATTTTGCTTACTTTTTATTCCATTTATTCTGGAGGCAAGATTAACAAAATCTGCAATTCTGGCATGTTTTTTATTTATTCTTTTACGGCGTTCAAAATCTGATATTAACTAACATATCGCAGTAATTCTTTGTATGATTACATCGATACCAAAGTTCTATTTTTTTCTTTCTTTTACGTTTTTCCACTTTTGTTCACTTGAATAAGATGTATTTTTTTGTTGTGCCACATCCAAAGACCCCTAACATTATATTCCTGTCAGTGATGCTGTGTGAGAGCTTTTTAGTTTTTTATTTTTTTTTTTACAATATGAGTTGTACTTTTTAATAGTATCATTTAAGTAATTCGTATGACTTTATCATCCCCTTCTACTGCTAATTAGCTTTTTTTGCCATGTTTTTATAGAGTTGCTTCACTGCGTCTACCGTGCAGGATAAATAATGTGCTACCTTCATTATGTGGATCATTACAAACGCGGTGACACCTATTTTGTGATTCAGTTTGTTTTAAGATTTGGGAAAAGGTGGGGGTTTTCCATTTATTATATATATAATTATTATTTTTTTTTTTATACTTTTACAATTTTCACCATGTATAAACCATTTGTACTAAACATTTCACCTTGTATTTGTGGTCAAATGGTGATCATGGTCAAGCCTTCTGTGACACCATGCTATAACATAGTGGGGCTCTGACGAGTGACAGAGGAAGCCCCCTCCCTCTGGTTACATTATCCACGAGATGTAAAGGTCTGCAGGCTTCTCTGCTCCTGGCCATTACTACACAACCGTAAGGGACTTGTAACATAGCAGGCACATGCAAACTATGTTTCATCAGTTCTAGTCTGTAGAGACCTCAAGCAATACGTTTAATACTTTTCTTGTCCTGAAATCTATACACTTGGTACACAACCCCTTAATGACATCTCCTGTTACATCTGTTGGCTAAGTGCAGCATGTAGAGTCCACTTGTAGAAGGATTACATGCCGCACTGTAGGGGAATCCTGGGTTTCTGATGGTTATTTCTGTATTCTTAAGATCTTCCTTTTATTTGAGACCCATAACCCAAATGTTAATAAGCTCCTGATTTCTTCTGGTCATATTGATGCTCTACCTGTGAAGCATCATTATTTTGCTATGGGGACATCTGCATTGTCGTTTCCTTTTGAACACATTACTTCATTCATTGAATTCATTATTTCTTGTGTGTGACATCACTGTTGCCAAGGCAACAGAAAGGACAGCGGTGGCAATGTAGTAAATTCAGTGCACATTATAGCCACTTACCATATTTTCTGACTATCAGGGCTCATTCACACGAGCGTGAAAATCGGGCAGAAATTAGCCACACTAAAAATTGTGTGAATGAACGGTTTTCCACGAGCTTCATTTGCATAAAAATCGTCCATCACACGATCTGGAGCTGCGTTTTGCATGAAAAAAATGCTGCTGTTCAGAATTCCCTCGGTCGGTCGAAATCCTCGGAATAACTTCTCATGTCTAAACCGCAGACAACTGTCGTCTTTTCTTTTCCGATCGTTGGACGCAGCTAAATTCCCTCCCCCTCCCTTTTTTTCCCCAGCTCCCATAGGAGTCTATGGAAACTTCTGCGCATTGCGCACCAAAGATAGGTCAGGTCCTATGTTTTCACGCAGCAGGGAATTTAACTTGCTGATGTCCTTTTTAGGTGGGAGGTTTTTTTTCTTCTTTTCTTGCCTGTGTGGCTAAAATTCCTTAGGAAACCATTAATTCAAATTTTTTGCGCATGTAAGTTAGCAGTGCAACTTCCTTTGTGTGAATGATCTGCCTTAATAATCCGGTAGTGCTCTGCCCATCGGGAGTACTCCGTCATGTAGCGCTATTTCATCTGAGATTTTAATTGAACACAGCAACGGAGATTCTGAACGAGCAGCCAACACTGATGTGAGAAGAGCCTACCACACATGCATTCAGAAAATGGCGCATCCAAAACCACGAAATATTAAAGCGATTTTGCGTTGCATTTTTGAACGCGTAACAGCATTTTTTAACGCACCCCATCACTGTGATGGGTGATGAGATGCATTGAAAAGCGCTAAAATGTGTAAAAAGAGTACTGCAGCTGTGCCATCCTCCTTCTCGGGGTGCAAGTCCTCCTCTGTACACACAGGGACAGACAGCAGCAAAGATCAAAGGGCTTAAAGTTGCAGCAGGACAGTAGATGTCATAACTGGCTGGAGGGGTGCCTGTATTACTACACTTGTAGGGGGATTTAGTGGTAATAAAATCAATGTTTAACATGCCAGCTGCAGATGTGTATGTGAATGTAGCAGAGCTGTATGAGCTGTGTGTGTATGTTTCAGAGCTGTATGTGAATGCTGCTGAGCAGTGTATATATGTAGCAGAGTTGTAAATGCTGCTGAGCAGTGTATATATGTAGCAGAGTTGTGAATGCTGCTGAGCAGTGTATATATGTAGCAGAGTTGTGAATGCTGCTGAGTAGTGTATATATGTAGCAGAGTTGTGAATGCTGCTGAGCAGTGTATATATGTAGCAGAGTTGTGTATGCTGCACAGCTATATTGTGTAAATGTTGCAGAGCTGGCTATGTTGTGTGCATGTACAATGTGGGTGCAGCAGTGCTGTGTGTGTGTATAATGGTAACTTATGTGTTTGCACTATTGTGTGACTGAACAGACTAGCTTTAGGCCCCTGTCCACGGCCGAGGCAAAATATCGCTAGCGATATTCCACCGCGGGGCTGATGGGGGAGCGCTGACAGGTCTCTGCGCTGAGCATATCTGGTAGATAGGCTTAGGCTGCCTGTCCACGGACGTTGCGATATACCGCCGCCCGGGAGAAGGAGCCGGCAGACGGATCTCTGCTGTCAGCCTATCTGACAGGTAGGCTGACCACGGAGAATCGCGGTAAGTTTGCAGCATGCTGCGTATTGCCGCCCGCGAGCGGAGAATCGCAATGATTCTCCGCTCGTGGACAGGGGGGAAGCGCTTTCTATAGCAACGCTATGGAGAGCTTCCACTGCGTTCCCAGCGGCCAGATTATCGCCACAGGGAACGCAATGAAAACCCGCCCGTGGACAGGCAGCCTTAATGCGGAGAATGACGGCAATCGCAGCATGCTGCAATTTAAATCCCGCGAGTGGAGAATCACTATGATTCTCCGCCTGTCGACGTCGGGACTGCGCTTTCCACAGCGGCTCTATGGAAAGCTTTACAGAGTGTGATCCACGAGCGATTTATTGCCTGCGGATCATCGCCTGTGGATAGGCAGCCATAATAGGAGCTGATTGTTCACTATTAATCCCCTTTCCCATACTCAAGCACCAAAGTTAATGACTGGAGCCCCTCAACTCTATTAAACCGCCAAAGGCAATTAAATTAGTGTGAACTATATTTTTTGGACTAAACCAGTGGGAGTGACTAAGGGGCCATCTTGCCTTTGCTGCAGTTTACCGTGTTTAGAGATGCTTTACGGCAGCTTCATGGCCCATTCACGCAATGGTCAGGAAGAGACCCATTGACTTCTATGAAGGCTGTTCTAGGCATGTGACCTGTGCAGGGTTATAAGGGGGAGTAGACAAGCAGTTGTGAATGGTGGATCCAATGTTGTATATGTAGGTGTCTCCTCAGTGTATTCCTACCTGTGATGATATCGAGATGACGGCTAAGAAGTTCTCTACAGAACAGACTACAAGTATTATCTGGCTTAGTGGTCAGTGTGAAATAATAGTCATCCCAGGTAGCTGTGGAGAAACGTCCTCTTCTTCAGTCGCCATTTCTCACCGTGTTTTGGTCTCCATCCCGTCTGAATCCCTGACAACAGCATTGTGATGGAACGCTATGATGGATATGGGTGTTATTGTTCTATGAGGTCTCTGTGGGAGCGGGCTTCCTATTCAGGTTGTTGAAAAGGCGCAGAACCATGCTCAACTGAGACGTTGTAAGGGCTGGGAGCGATGCGGTGTGAACACCCCCCAAGGCTGCTCTCACACATGCATTCAGAAAACGTTGCGTGAAACCGCGGCATTTTACAGCGATTTCGTGCAGCATCTTGGAATGTTACAGCGCTCTTTTAAACACAGCCCGTGACTGTGATGGGTGATGAGGTCGTTTTTTAAAAAGCTCTAAAATGCACAAAATAGAGCAGACAGCACACAAAAATTGTGGCATTAGAAACAATGCGTTTGAGCACTGGTCTGCTAGGCCCCAGTGAAAACAATGGCAGCGTCCGGGACGGCACACTAATCGTAGCGAAAGCGTCCAGTGTGAGAGCGGCCCAAGGCTGCTCTCACACAGCCTGCTTTTTATCCTGAGAAACGCAGTCTGCTCTATTTTCGCACGTTTTAGCGCTTTTTAATGCAGCTCATCACCCATCACAGTGATGGGGTACGTTAAAAAATGCTGTTACATGTGTTCAAAAATGCAACGCAAAATCACGTTAAAATTTCGTGGTGTTGGATGCGGCATCTTCTGAATGCATGTGTGGGAGGCTCTTCTCACATCAGTGTTGGCTGCTCGTTAGAATCTCCATCGCGGTGTTCCATTAAAATCTCAGATGAAATAGCGCTACATGCCGTGCTAGTTCATCCGGGAAAATGACGGACAGCACAACGGAAAACGAACCTCTCAATTGGGTCCGTTCATTACTGCTCATCCTCGTCATAAGACAAGAGGCCCCTACACCCACCACAGAGCGGGAAGACGGAGCGGACTGCCCAAATATGTTACACAACTGGAGCTACGTAGGTAACAGCTAGTCCGCCTGTCCATGGGTGTGATGACCAAATAGTCTTAGACAAAACTACTGTGGCTAGTCCTGGTGCCACATTGGCCGTCTCCTAGTAGCCATGAGGGTGATTGCCGGGAAGGTCTATGAGGAATTGTATTCAAGATAAAGATTTCTTGAAACTCCGTAGTGACTGGACATTGACAGGTTAACAGGACAACCACATATCACTGGGCAGTGAATGTACGTATAATCAATAAGGTAGAAGCGGCGATGCGGTGACGTGGCGCTCACATGTGTCACGCCATTTCTGTTTCCAGCAGCCCATGTATTTCTGTTACTAATGTTAACAGCAACAATCCAAAAAAGATGCATTTACAAGAAAAAGAAGGAAATGTCAGCGAAAGCGTTAAATGGATTAATAGCGAGGGGAAGGAATAATTGTCCGTGGTCAGCGCTCTCCAGTCGGACAGAACACTTTAGCAGTCTCTGGCAGCTGAAGGGTTCATTAAATTAACATCAGGTCTTTTAGTGGATGGGCTTCAGAGGCAGTTGCCATGGCAACAGCTTTATTAAACAGCTGCCCTAACGACGCGGGGACATGGCTGGATGGGTGGGGGAAGCGAAAGTAAGAAAGACACTGAGACTGCGAAAGTCATTGCGGTCCTTTGAAGACGGGACCCCAACCGAGGTGGACCAACTGCAGCGTCCTTCTGACACATTCTGCTCCGCTTTTATCTGCAAGGATCCGGCGCGGAGGCTGCGACACTTGTCTTTGAGCGGGGATGAGCCAGTTGTTGGCTCACATTGACCTTGTGTTAATAACCTTGGCTTCCTGGCGGTTTCTAAGAGGTATTCCATGTTTGCTTTTTGGACTATTTCCCTAAAAGGAACACAGAAAGATCCGGTTGGGTGATTTTCATAATTATTACCGCACACACGTGTAACACGCGGTCACGGGCTGGAGGGCGGTTTACAGTTTCCTTCTTGGCTGGGTATTTGGCATTGTTTTGGTGGAGTGTTTAATTTAATGACAAAATTATATTCCCACCTCATTGGTCAATATCTCCAGCAGATTCCCTCTTTGATTGTGTATTCAGGACCCTCCGTATGCGGAGCGCCAGAAGGCAACGGGAAATGATTACTACCCACTTATTGTAACGGTTATTATTATTAGCAGAGATAATGGGCATTTCTCCGGCGAAGGCCAGAGTTTAATCGCTTCCATTCTGCACCGTATAAAACCTCTGTGGAAAGTCATAAAAATCCAGGCCAGGGTGCAGCGAAAACAAGAGTCATAAATATAGAAGAGCCGCTCCGTGCGCGGTCCCACTTGTGCGCAGCCTACTAATACTGGACACTGTGCTGCCGCCATTGTGCCATGGAGTCAAGAATTGCATCGGTCACACAAATACGTTTTTTTTTACATTTATTACCCAACACAAAAATGGCGCGTACAATAGAGTTTACTTTAGCTTCAGATGGATGCATTGGCGCACGCAAAATATACGCACGCAATACACAGAGAATAGAACCATTGATGTCAAGGGGTTTGTTCTCTTCGGTTCTTTTGTGCACATTTCATGCACGTGCAGAAAAATAGGACCTGCTCTATTTTCCTGTGTATTTGCGCACCTAGAGGGCCCCGCAAAAGTCTATGGAGGTGTGCAAAATACAAGGACAAGTGCCATATGTTGCGCAAAACTGCGGGGAAATGGACACATCTGGACCTCATTAGGCTAAATAAGCCTTTTAAATCAGGGCGGGGGTAGTGTCGGGCGCATATGTGAACAGTCCCTGATGCGCAAAGAAGTACATGTCTATGCACAGACACATATGCAAATCAGCCTTATTCACTGTGCAAATATGTTGCGCTGAGACGAGCGTATTTGCACATATGCTCATCTAAAGCCGCCATAGTAGAAGAGAAACCGCCCTAGTAGAATATAATGGCAATAAACAATAGATACTTTGTGCTCATTAGAGAGGTTCCTGTTGACAAGTGTTCATTAATAAATCTCTCTCCTGACTTGTACTGGAATATACCTTGAGGTCCCGTTCCACAACGGTGGTGCATACAAGCCCTCCAGCAGATAACCTATATATTCCTAACCTTATTATTGCCCTCCAAGAGAAAAACTACTTACTGTAAGCAAAAAATTGCCTTTATATTAGCTTCCAATTTACAACGCCCAAACCGGCTCATACATCAGCATTAGACGGCGAGAGGGCCTGCTTCTGAGAGCTTCTCATATGGGTTACATAGTTGCCTGCAGTCTCACTATCCTAGTCATGGACAGATTGGTGCCCGGTTCAGTTGCACGGTTCCACCTCCCTGAGCCCCTCAGTATAAGCTTTGGTTAGAGCTGTGAATCGTTGATGGATGTCTACTTTTCTCCCTTGCGGATCTACAGAGATCAGAAGAGGAAGAATCTTGGAAGGGACCACCCACAGGCTGGTGACATGGGACATCCTCGCTGTCAGTGCTATGGGGACTACTATATAATTACAGTAAAGCTGGTGCTGTATGTGCACACTAGCTAGCACCATATTTTATGGGCACCATGGACAGTACTATTGCATGGATTAACAGTTGATACTATTAAAAGTGCATGTTGTAATTCTATAGTCCACATGACACGTTCTATGGACACTACAGTTCCCATTATTTTATGGGGACTAATAAGGATAGCATCATGGGCTCTTTATGGAACTGTTTCTTGAGCAATATCTGGGAGTATTACAGCAATGTGTGTAGTACAATGGTCCAAAAGTAACCATTGATCTGTGTGGAATCCCAAAACTACATAGAGTACAGGCGATGTGATGTAACGCTGTGCGGTTGGTACGCCTTACCGGTTAGTGTGCAGTCCTCCGCAGGCGCCAGGCCATGATAGCTACAGTATGTCATTTTATGACAAGTGTTGCTGTGCGTTTTGCATAGTCATAGATAAGCTGTTATGATGGATTTTATATACAAAAAAGATTAGTTTATTAGACCCAAAACAGACATTTGGATGTAATGGAAGGATTGTACTGTGCTGCAACCATCTGTTATCCGGTATACTGAAATTAATTTCAATTATCACTCTTGACCCAAGCTGTTCGTTATCTGTGGGGCTCTTATATACTGTCACATATCTGCAGATCAGCAAGTTACTGGGAATAGCAGATACAAAGAACACTCATGAGTATCTTTACACTGGACGACTGTCCCGCGGGCTGCCGCCCCACTATCACTCCTGTTATACAGGGGAGCGATAGTCATTTAGGTGAATGGAGGCAGAGCGGCTCGGGATCGTTCCAGCGTCCGTCTCCATTCACCGTACACAGCAGGCACTCCACCATCGAGCGGCTCCTGTTTGTACGGCCCGACATTTACTTTTTAGTTCTGACTCCGACATGGAAGCGATTTCTCTCTGTGCACTGTCAGCAGCTACGTGTATGTGGGGCGACTATTCTCGAATTCACGGTTTCCAGCACAAATTCTGTCAATAATCACCTGCTGTACTTTCACAAAGAGCGATAGTTCAGTAAATGAGGCAGATCACACCAGAGATCTCCTCCAGCCGCCCGCCTCCATTCAGTGTGAACAGGCAGTCATTCATAGACGAACAACTGCCTGTATATATTGAGCGAAAAGTCACTCATTAGTCCCTTTGTTTTAGTGAGCTGAAACAAAGCGTCTAATGAGCGATTTCTCACCACCATGTTGGGTCTCGCATTGTCATAGGATAACTACTGCGCAAAATTGTTTTTTTCAGCCGTTAGTTGGCCTGTGTAAAAGCACCTTAAGCGTGACGATAGACATTGGACTGTCGACTGATACTTTTACTTGGGATGACTGTCAGACCCTTAAGTGATCCCTCGCAGAATGGAGGCGGAGGGCACCAGAGATCTCTTCCGGTCACCCGCCTCCATACGGAGTAAACAGTTGTTCATAGATGCGCGACTGCCTGTTTACACGGCCGACAGCCACTTGGATTGTAGGGGAGCTGAAAACCAAACAACTCCGACAAGTGAGCAGTTCTCGCTCTCTTGTCCTGTTGGGTCCCGTGTTTACAATAGACGACAGTCGCCCGTAATTGCTCTTTTGAGTGGTTGTCCAGCGACTGTCGACCCGTGTAAGAGTATCCATTGAGTGAGCTGGCAGAGCTGTAATCTGAGTGTCTATGGAGTCCCAGGTTCTCAAATAATGCAAAACTGATTGGACATAACGATTAAAATACTTATTTTAGTGCCCGGTCATTACAGATTATATATGTTTAGTACTTAACAAAAATCAGTGGCCAAATCCTGCACGGAGCCCTTACTTATCCTAGAAATCTATCACTGCTGGTGAACTGATTTATGAGAGTCAATAGGGGGAAATATTTCTGTCTTTGGCTGGATCCTCCGCTGATGAATCTTGACGAGGTTTTTAACGTGGAAAATCACATATAAGCTTATTTAATGCTTGGACTGGTTGCTTATGCAGTGGAAGCTGCTCTTCCCAGTGATGCGTCTGCCCTACATTCAGCCATTTACTAGATTATCTGTTGAGTCATCGCTGTTTTCCAGCAAAGATAGGGGCTACATCTTGCAGCGTCCCACTTGTTTTGGCTTGTTGGCCAGCATTTGACAGTATCCGTTTCCGAATGGGCCGCTGGGCTACTCTAAGCCTTCGGTTCAGATGGCTGCTTTGATCTGTCTGTAGACACATGCCAACCCCCCCCCCCCTCAAACCCTCCGCATCTCAGTGGGACACCATGTTACACTCAAATGGCTGTTCAAAAATGCAAATCCCGCCACGTGCAAGCAGGATGCAGACTGTCACCCTCTCCCTCTAAGGGCCATGAGGCTTTAGAACTGTGAGCCAGACAGCTTGGTGCAGCCCTTCCATTACTCACCATCAGCCTAGCATTTCCTGCTATACACACAAACACAGTATAGAACACATCATGAAATACGAAAGACATAGACAGAATAAAACGCACGTGGAAAACAGTCGTATCTTATAAATGGTGGCATCATGTCCTGTATATCTGATGGTGAGCGGGTCAGATGGGCCGTTCTGTTATGGAATAGAAAGGATCCTTCTAGTAAGACCTTATTGACACGACCCTATATACACCGCTATTGCAGCCGCGTATCACTTGGCGACAGTGCAGGAAATGTAAACAAACAGGAGCACAGCGCATGACGGCACGCGTGAGATACGCTGTCATTCACAGCACAATTTCATGGCAGTGCGCAGGGTAACGGCCGGGCTCACAGCTGTAAAACGCTGCAGACACTGTGCATCTACTGACACATTCCCTTTAGGCATGCTGCACACAGACAGATTTGCATTGCGGTATCTGGAGTGAGCGTCCACCTCCGGATTCTGCAACAAATTCCGCCCATAGCATGCTATGGCAAAATGCGTTTTTCTCTACATGAGCAGAAATCAATTGCGATTTTCCACTCGCGGAGGAAAAATCGCAGCATGCTCCATTTTAGTGCAGATTCAGCATGGATGGCTCTATTAGAGTCTATAGAAGCCGTCTGACCTTTTGCCCTTCTGCAATGACATAACGGAAAGGTCGCAGACTTCACCTGTAAATTTTGTAGCCAATAGCAACCAATCGTAGATCAGCTTTCACTTCTTATACTGCTGGGGTAAAATGAAACAACTGAGCCGTGCCGAGGTCTGCAAAACAAAAACCCCCCACAACAAACCGCATGATGGCGGAGATTTATCCCTAGTGTTGTAGAGTTCCTGAAATGACCAGTTGGTGTGATATAGTTGGCACAACTTACTAGGTTCTTTCCTTCCTCTCAACACTGTGGGAGTTAGGTGTGAAACGTGTCTAAAACACATGATACATTTTGGGTTTGCCGTGTACTTCTTTTTTTTTCATTGGCTATTTAGCTTAGTAAATCTCCTGAAAAGTGTGAATTGGAGATATAATGGCCGTACGTTAACATTGGAGATCTGGCAGCTGCACTAAAATACAGCCAAGAGGTTCCTGAATGTCATCGTAAGAGCCGGCTTCCAACCTCACACTTATTTATCAAGAGGTTTCATAAGAAATAAGTAACAAACTTCCCTTTGTGAGTCCACAGCTTGGAAACATCCACACAGATCAGTCCTAAGAGCAGCTCTAAGGGCAGTAAATGGGAATGCTTGCAGACAATAACTGTTGTGCCTGACACAACCTTACAGCGATGAGCGACGTCCACATGTCAGTAACTGATCACAGACTGATATACAGTATATAGAACAATAAGCATTGTGTTTATCTTGTGTCTTCCAGATTCGGGCAGATGGTCCTCCATATGGTGGCATTCAGTATGAAGTAGTACCTGCCATGAGAGATGGGAGTCCGATCCTCCGAGACATGGCATTTTCCGTGGACAACAAATACCTTTATGTCATGTCAGAAAGACAGGTAAGACACTGATGTGACTTTGGCCTCGTTGATGTCGCCATTACTACTTCCACTGTTCTGCTCCACTACAGGAGCAGTGCTGGATCTGCCATATGCCAACACCAACGGACTCTATAGACTATAATAGGGTCCGGCACTGTTCTGTCATGGGGTCCAGTATTAGGCTGGAAACAATTGCACTCTGTGCTGCATTATTTGTTCCCTTATCTTTGCAAATGCGGCTTTATTTGATTAACCATATTGCCATACATATACAATGGTCATCAGTACATGGAAGATGGCGGCCATCGGAGATCACCAACCAGGGGTTTATATACTTCTAATGGCCGACTGGTGTTTGCCGAAGAGTCATTGTTCAGCTGATGGGTGTTTGTCTGTTCAGTGTGGCATCGGAAAGGTTGGAGGAGTTGTAAAGATGACTGGACATACCGCTTGGCGGCCCATCACCCGTAGTTGGTTTTCTGCAGATTCTCAGATGCTGAAAAGATCTGCAGCAAATCTGCATTAAAATCCAAGTCATACGGTGTAGATTTTGACACGGATCTGCAGCAGATCTCACCACTTTCATTGAAGACACATGCCTTCTGCACCAAAATCCTCACCAAATGGGATATTGGTGCGCTTTAATTCAGCTGCAGCAAATCTGTACCAAAACCTGCACATGTTAACGCACCCTTAGGCCTCTTTCACATGAGCGTCATTTGGATGCAAAGTAGGCGTGTCAAAAAAAATTGCGTCCATTAGAACCAATGGTTTCCTATGGGCTCCTTCAGATGAACGATTTTTTGACGCACCAAAGAAATCGCACCACAGAAGGTGCGTTCTTTTAACGCCAGCATTTCTTCAGGGATTTCGGGGCTGCAGTGTTGTTTCACCGTAGCCAGGCGTGTGAATGAACGATAAAATCAGGAAGAAAAGCCACGACTTGGTCGCAGCTGTTCTTCATTCGTGTGATTTTTAAGCTCCGATTTTTTTTTAGCGCAGCCATCTTGAATGTAAAATGACGCTTGTGTGAAAGAGGCCTTAAAGGGGTTGTACAGGATTAGGAAGTCACAGTTCCTTTCCTGCACTATTAGGCCTTTTTCACACAAGCGTTGCCACTCAGCTGCGCTAAAAAATCGTGACAGTCTGAGCATAAAATTGCATGGACGTAGAATAGCTGCGAACAAGTTGCGGCTGTTCTTCGTGTTTTTATCATCCATTCACATGGCTGGCTGGTGTGAAAGAAGCCTAATCAGCATGTGTCCGTAGCTTCTGGCTGGTTTGCAGCTGGGTTTTCTTCATTACCTCGCGTACCTTGTGAGCAGGTGTCACACTGCGTTGGAAGAGAGTAGCCATTTTGGCCAAATCTGCATTGTTCATTTCATTTGTTCTGCTGTGTCTTAAGACTGAAGTAATGGCACTGCCACATCCATCTCATGGCAGACACAGCCAACTGCAATGGCTGTAATGGCATCCAAAGAGTCACAATGTCTGTAATGTTACTGGACATATAATAACGCAGCGTGATGCGCTATTTATTGTGGCATATTTGACGGAGCAGGTCCAAACACAGATGTACACAGAGCCTAATCCCGTAGCGCCCCTTAAAAGTTGATGTGTATGACCAGCTAAGGCGTGCGTATGCTGGTTGTGTAAATATACCAAATGCGCAATGCCTCAGTGAGGACCAGCAGCGTTGAGTCCAAGGAGCAGGTCTGTCATGATGCCTGTATGAGCTCCCGCCTCACTTGACATTTCCCCATTTTCCGTCCCAGAAGCCGCCATCCTCGCGCACTTCGAGTAAAATATTAAAAGGCAGTTTAATTCTCCCCAGAGCCCAGGACATTGCAGCGACAGAACGCGTCTGTATCTGTATCCACCACCCAAAAGGATTTCCGCCATAAATCTCCTGGCGCACCGCAGAAAGAGGATAGAAAAATGAATAGATATAGGTCTGCGTAATTTGTCCAAATCGCATTTTCCAAGGTGTCGGCTTGAGCCCCTCGCATTGGAAACAGGGAAGCCTTTTCTCCACACCTCGTAATTGTTTGTGTCAGGTTTATGATAATTCCGAATTAAAGCGAGAGATGTTTAATCCTTCCTCCTGCTCGCTGCGGGAGACATTAATGCACATTTTTCTCTTGCAAATTGACTTCTCCATGTAAAGATTAGAGCGGCCGGAGTTTGTTCTGTTTGGACAGCCGCCTTGTAGAATTCAGATTTCATGCAAATTTAGGGAAGCGATTTAGGCTGCTGGCAGTCGGATAATGAAAGACCAGAATAGCTAACTGGGTGTTTAGGAAGGAGCCTACATCGGTCCACGGTGACGGATTTAGGAATCTGCAGTATTAGAGATTAGCATGAGATGTTACACAGTGGCGGTATTATTACTACCTACTGCGGATACAATGTATGCCGGAGAGTTCTACAAATTCCATGATCACCGTCTACACGGATAAGGCGGGCATTAAAAGGCATGCATTGTCAAATTTTCCTTCATACTTGCGGGTACGAATTGCGTATTCCATGAGTGGAATACACAGCATGCTCTAGTTTAGCGTTGATTCTGTGCGGTTGGCCTCAATAGATGTCTATAGATGCTGGCGGTCCACAGCACCTCCGCAATTAACATTACGTATGTCTGGCTGAAACTTTTGCAACTTGATAGGAAAATACACAAACAAAATCCAGAATGCCAGCTGGAGGGGAGACAGAGATATTTCTCTCCTGCGGGCGATATGATGTGCATATTGTACATCCGCGGGGAAAAATGATCGAATCTGCGATCTTTCAGGGCCATTAGCAATTACTTTGTGATGGATCGCAGGTTTTTCTGAATGCGGAATCAGACCCGTTTGTGTGACCCCGGCCTCACACTCAGGGCTCATTCACACGGGGACCAACGTGCGCGAAAAACTTGTGGCTATTCGAACCAGTGGTTTCCTATGGAAACGTTCAGATGAAGGAATTTTAGACATGTAATAAACATGTGAACGTTCCCATAGGAACCCATTGGTTCTAATATCTGCAAGTTTTTTACACACATGACTTTTGCGTGCGTAGGTTCCAACGTGGAAGGGGCCTTAGTTTTATCACAATGTATAACTAACATTACACTGTACATATCAGCCCTTACAAGCATCCACACACCGTTACATCATTAGCTTCCACCTGTCATTCCAAACCTCATACTGTCTCTTTAAATAAAACCAAGTTCCCAAATTTGACAATTTTGATGAAATAAGCTTCTAACAAATCTTCTCCAATGCGCTCTCAGCCAAGAGTTCGGTGATAATTAGCCAAGCTACTATAACTGACAAGTAAAATTCTTAATTACCACTAATTGTCCCTCCTCCCATCACACCAACCCAAAAAAGGAGCATTCTGCCTAATTGCTACCTACTCTGCGCATTGTTAATGGACACTGTTCTTCATCTGACAGCTACTTAATTAGGTCAACGGCTTTCTTTCTGCAGTCTCTATAATTATCCCACCTGTGCCCGTTCTTCACCTGTGGACGCAGCACGGAAGTCGCCAAAATCTTTAACCGCGAAAAATAACCCTTCAAATTAGTAAACTGTGGAAACTGAACAAATCGCCGATGGTGATGATGTCACAATGCGGTCTACGAGAACCGTGATCACAAAAAGTGACAACTGATCACATCCCAGTTTTCTGAAGCAAGTGCAGCGATCCGATTGGACGGCAATGAAACCTTTATACATCAGACTCCCTAGAAGAAAATATTCCACTGCACGTCTTCAAGCACTGACAGAAGACACATGTCCGAGGAGATTTTAGGAGATTAGAAGAAAAAGATCTGATTCTTCTGATTTTTTTTTTTTTTTAAGGAACAGCAACACTTTTGTCCTAAGGGCTCCCACACACTTGTGTTTGCATTTTTTGTTAATGCAATTGTCAATGGGACTTTCTAATGTAGAAAACACAATGCAGCGCAGTGCAACTTGCGTTTTTGGTGCGTTTTTAAAATTAGAAAGTCCCATTGACCATCGCGTTAACAAAAAACGCGTTAGATTTATAACTCCTCAATACATCTTGTAGAATTTTTTGTGTTTTTACCGCAGACCTTAAATAACATCCACAAGACGTCCTTTATTCCACTGCAGAAAGTTTTTCCGATGCAGAGATGAATTCTTTTTTAATTAAAGCGACCCGGATTTTAACCCATGCAGAATTCAAGCCCTGTAGGAATAACATTGTGATTCTCAAATGTCCACGCGGACAAATTCTATTCCGAGTGAAAGAACCCTTAGGCTGGGGTCACACGGAACAGTAATCCTGCAGAAATCTTGCGGAATGACCACACCGAAAAAACGTGAAGTTTCCACGGAATAAGCTTTTTGGGGCTTTTTTTTTAGCATAATGCAGATTAGCCAACAGCATGGTGATAGGTAAAGAGCACTCATGTTATAGCACCCTTCTATGTGCAGACCCCCAGGACAGCTGTGTAGTGACGCCTCTCTGAGCAGACCTCCAGGATAGCTGTGTAGTGACCCCTCTCTGAACAGAACTCCAGGACAGTTGTGTAGTGACCACTCTCTGAGCAGACCTCCAGGACAACTGTGTAGTGACCCCTCTCTGAACAGACCTCCAGGACAGTTGTGTAGTGACCCCTCTCTGAACAGACCTCCAGGACAGTTGTGTAGTGACCCCTCTCTGAACAGACCTCCAGGACAGTTGTGTAGTGACCTCTCTCTGAACAGACCTCCAGGACAGTTGTGTTTTGCAAGTTAAACATTCCCAGATCTTTTAACCGTTCCTCATAGGACATCTTTTAAAGTGGGGTGCCCAGAACTGGACACAGTATTCCAGATGAGATCTGACTAAGGAAGAGTAGAGGGGGATAATGACCTCACATGATCTAGACTCTATGCTTCTCTTAATATATCCCAGAATTGTGTTTGCCTTTTTAGCTGCTGCATCACATTGTTGACTCATGTTCAGTCTATGAACGATGAGCGATGTGTTTAACTATGAAAGTGCAGTGTTAATAGCAGCTGTTTAGTATTGAACGGCCACTATGTTAACTGAATGGAGAGGGACAGAGGGGAGCGAGAACTGAAATCTGCTCCTGCCACCCCGCAGTGAGCCAGCGATCCAAGCTCCCGTGCAGGACCACGGGAGCATGTATGTGCGGAGACGAATGTCGGGCATCATATGCCCGACATTTGTCCCGTCTAAATGGGGCTTTATAAATAAGTTGTTATTGGACATCAGCTGCATTTGTCATAGACCTTGTTCTTCGGTGAATAAAATTATTTCTCAAAAATTCTGCGTGTGTCTTCCCCACTTACCACCTTACTAGGGTCTTAATATGTGCCCCAGAGCAGGCTTACCGATCAAACGTCTTTCAAGCGCGATTCTAATCACTTGGTTCAGTAAGGGTGTTGTTTTTTTTTTACGGGCTATTGCACACATGCGTTTTTCTTGCACGTTTTTTTTTACGCGATTGTCAATGTGACTTTCGACTTGTTAAAAACACATCACACAAAAATGGCAAAGTACAAACTTGCGTTTTTTGTGTGATGCGTTTTTAACATTAGAAAGTCACATTGACAATCGCGTAAAACAAAACGTGCAAGAAAAATGCAAGTGTGCAAGAGCCCTTAAGGAGAGCACCTAGAACGTGTTGAGGAGACTTATAAGGCCACCCATGGTCCTTTGGAAAAAATACAAATGGGAAGATGGCTCAATTCCTCTGCAGCGCCACCTATTGGACGACAGTATTCCTGCAAATTAACCTTTTAGACAATCTTTATAAGAATGACTTGAATTTGTACGCCAAGCCAGAAAACCATATACAGACAGCTGCTTCTGAGTTTTTGCCCCTCATCAGTTTGCAGTAGGTTTCTTGCTTGGCTAGCAGGAGACCTAAAAACGTGGGTCAGGAAGGGTATTGTTTCTCCTTAAGGAGAGAACCTAGAAGGTAGGTGAGGAGACTTATAAAGACACCAATGCTCATCTGGGAAATATTCAAATAGGGAAGAAGGAACAAACATACTGCACATTGATGAAGAGAAAAAACTCCAAAACAGCTGGCTCTGTATGGTTTTCTGGCCGGTTTTCAATCCCCGGTCATTGTTATAAGGCTTGTATAAAGAGTCTGACATTGATTGCAGGAATACAGCCTTCTAACAGGAGGTGCTGCAGAGGTATTGTTCCATCTTCCCTAATTTCTAATCACTTGAGCACGTCACTAGTCTTTGCTTTCTTACCACGTGGATTTCATTGGCGTGCATGACATTCTTTTCCTTTGTGAATAAGAAACTGGATCCTCAGAACAGAAGCTGCGGTTTTGGTGAGATATACCCTGTACTTGTGGTTTACGGTGAGATATACCCCGTACTTGTGGTTTACGGAGAGATATACCCTGTACTTGTGGTTTACGGTGAGATATACCCCGTACTTGTGGTTTAGGCCTCATTCACACAAGCGTTTTTATGGAGCTATTTAGCCATGATAAAATGTTGACCGAAAAATCACAACCATGTGATTCATTGGATTCCAGCGCATTCATTCCCAATAGAAAGCCCTTGACCTATCTTTTGATGAAACATACTGGAAGCTCCCATAGACACCTATGGTAGGGGGTTTACCTGCGTTCGGCTCTCTGAAAAGAAAACAGCTGCCTCTATTGACCCACTAGAAGTCAATCTGAGGATTTCTATCAACTAACAGAATTCTGTGCTGTGTAGTGCGGTGAGATATACCATGTGCCTGTAGTTTACGGTAAGATATGCTCTGCACTTGTGGTTTATGGTGAGATATATATTCTGCGCTTGTGGTTTCTGGTAAGATATATTTATAGATATATATAGCCTGCGCTTGTGGTTTACAGTGAGATCTACCCTGCGCTTGTGGTTTACGGTGAGATATACATCCTGCGCTTGTGGTTTACGGTGATATATACATATATATAGACTGCAATTGTGGTTTATGGAGATATATATATAGCCTGCGCTTGTGGTTTATGGTGAAATATATATTGCCTGCGCTTGTGGTTTACGGTGAAATATACATCCTGCGCTTGTAGTTAACGTTGAGATATACCGCGTGCCTGTGGTTTATGGTGAGATATACTGTGTAACTGTGGTTTATGATGAGGTACGCCCTGCACTTGTGGTTTACGGTGAGATGCGCCCTGCACTTGTGGGTTACGGTGAGATGCGCCCTGCACTTGTGGGTTACGGTGAGATATGCCCTGCACTTGTGGTTCATGGTGAGGTATGCCCTGCACTTGTGGTTCACGGTGAGGTATGCCCTGCACCTGTGGTTCACGGTGAGGTATGCCCTGCACTTGTGGTTTACGGTGAGATATATAGCCTGCGCTTGTAGTTTACGGAGAGATATGCCCTGCACCTGTGGTTTACGGAGAGATATGCCCTGCACCTGTGGTTTACGGTGAGGTATGCCCTGCACCTATGGTTTACGGTGAGGTATGCCCTGCACCTGTGGTTTACAGTGAGGTATGCCCTGCACCTGTGGTTTACGGTGAGGTATGCCCTGCACCTGTGGTTTACGGTGAGGTATGCCCTGCACCTGTGGTTTACGGTGAGGTATGCCCTGCACCTGTGGTTTACGGTGAGGTATGCCCTGCACCTGTGGTTTACGGTGAGGTATGCCCTGCACCTGTGGTTTACGGTGAGGTATGCCCTGCACCTGTGGTTTACGGTGAGGTATGCCCTGCACCTGTGGTTTACCGTGAGGTATGCCCTGCACCTGTGGTTTACGGTGAGGTATGCCCTGCACCTGTGGTTTACCGTGAGGTATGCCCTGCACCTGTAGTTTACGGAGAGATATGCCCTGCACCTGTGGTTTACGGTGAGGTATGCCCTGCACCTGTGGTTTACGGTGAGGTATGCCCTGCACCTGTGGTTTACGGTGAGGTATGCCCTGCACCTGTGGTTTACGGTGAGGTATGCCCTGCACCTGTGGTTTACGGTGAGGTATGCCCTGCACCTGTGGTTTACGGTGAGGTATGCCCTGCACCTGTGGTTTACGGTGAGGTATGCCCTGCACCTGTGGTTTACGGTGAGGTATGCCCTGCACCTGTGGTTTACGGTAAGATATGCTCTGCACTTGTGGTTTATGGTGAGATATATATTCTGCGCTTGTGGTTTCTGGTAAGATATATTTATAGATATATATAGCCTGCGCTTGTGGTTTACAGTGAGATCTACCCTGCGCTTGTGGTTTACGGTGAGATATACATCCTGCGCTTGTGGTTTACGGTGGTATATACATATATATAGACTGCAATTGTGGTTTATGGAGATATATATATAGCCTGCGCTTGTGGTTTATGGTGAAATATGTATTGCCTGTGCTTGTGGTTTACGGTGAAATATACATCCTGCGCTTGTAGTTAACGTTGAGATATACCGCGTGCCTGTGGTTTATGGTGAGATATACTGTGTAACTGTGGTTTATGATGAGGTACGCCCTGCACTTGTGGTTAACGGTGAGATGCGCCCTGCAATTGTGGGTTACGGTGAGATGCGCCCTGCAATTGTGGTTTACGGTGAGATATGCCCTGCACTTGTGGTTCACGGTGGGGTATGCCCTGCACTTGTGGTTCACGGTGAGGTATGCCCTGCACTTGTGGTTTACGGTGAGATATATAGCCTGCGCTTGTAGTTTACGGAGAGATATGCCCTGCACCTGTGGTTTACGGTGAGATGCGCCCTGCACTTGTGGGTTACGGTGAGATATGCCCTGCACTTGTGGTTCACGGTGAGGTATGCCCTGCACTTGTGGTTTACGGTGAGATATATAGCCTGCGCTTGTAGTTTACGGAGAGATATGCCCTGCACCTGTGGTTTATGGTGAGATATATATTCTGCGCTTGTGGTTTCTGGTAAGATATATTTATAGGTATATATACCCTGCGCTTGTGGTTTACGGGGATATATACATATATATAGACTGCAATTGTGGTTTATGGAGATATATATATAGCCTGCGCTTGTGGTTTATGGTGAAATATATATTGCCTGCGCTTGTGGTTTATGGTAAAATATACATCCTGCGCTTGTAGTTAACGTTGAGATATACCGCGTGCCTGTGGTTTATGGTGAGATATACTGTGTAACTGTGGTTTATGATGAGGTACGCCCTGCACTTGTGGTTTACGGTGAGATGCGCCCTGCACTTGTGGGTTACGGTGAGATGCGCCCTGCACTTGTGGGTTACGGTGAGATATGCCCTGCACTTGTGGTTCACGGTGGGGTATGCCCTGCACTTGTGGTTCACGGTGAGGTATGCCCTGCACTTGTGGTTCACGGTGAGGTATGCCCTGCACCTGTGGTTTACGGTGAGGTATGCCCTGCACCTGTGGTTTACGGTGAGGTATGCCCTGCACCTGTGGTTTAAGGTGAGGTATGCCCTGCACCTGTGGTTTGCGGTTAGATATATATATAGCCTGCGCTTGTGGTTTACGGTGAGATATACATCCTGCGCTTGTGGTTTATGGTGATATATATATCCTGCGCTTGTGGTTTATGGTGATATATATATCCTGCGCTTGTGGTTTATGGTGAAATATATATTGCCTGCGCTTGTGGTTTACGGTGAGATATGCCCTGCACCTGTGGTTTACGGTGATAGATATATATATATATAGCCTGCGCTTGTGGTTTACGGTGAGGTATTCCCTGCACTTGTGGTTTACGGTGAGGGATGCCCTGCACCTGTGGTTTACGGTGAGATATATATATAGCCTGCGCTTGTGGTTTACGGTGAGATATTCCTTGCACTTGTGGTTTACGGTGAGATATTCCTTGCACTTGTGGTTTACGATGAGCTCCCCAGTGGATATGCCTTACAGAGACAGCCCCCGTCTTTATACTAATTTCCTACCTCAGTGTTTGCCTTCTGCATTTTCGTAAAGGAGGGGGAAAAATCCATTTAACCAACACTGGATAATTACAAGAAAAAGAAAAATTTCATGATGCCCATTTTTGGAAGTGGTGAAGTGTGAAATTTGAAATCAGAGCAGGAACGCCTCGTATTCGTTGTTTCTTTCTTTTTTTTCCCCTTCATTATTTCAGGGTCTCTTCGATGCAGCGGCACTCCGTAGTAAATGAGTTCCACGGTTAGTGAGCTGATCAGAAAGGGGATTGCTGGCACTGAGCGCTAACACAGACACATAACTCAGGGTGTAGCAGGAGTCACACAGACGCACAAATTATTCTATTTTATACTTTAATTAGTTTGAATTAGCAACGGCAATAGAGGCAGAAAATGATCCAGCCAAGGGTGAAATGAAAAAAGGGATAGGATGGGCCCTGTGCTGGATTAATACCAGTGTATCCGGTCGCGGGTGCTGGCGTGACACAGGATGGCGCCGTGATGACAAACGGAGGCGGCACATTCTTTTTCTATACAAATACCTTTACTGAACAGTTGCATAATAAACAGTAATCGCTCTCCATAGGAGGGTTTCTTTGAATGTTATGTAATAAACGTGTGCTAAAGGCAACCGTACTCTTAATATATGAAGTCATAGAATGCTACTTCCAGTAGGAGGAACGTCCTTGCTTTACAGAACGAGTCATAGACATCGCTTAACATCATAGACCTAGACGGCCCTTAAAATATCCAGAGATCAGCAGATTATCATCATACTAGCGGTTTCTCCCCTGTTACATATTACTCTACATTTTGCCTGCTGCATCATCTTAAGCGTGTGCCTTGCTGCACCATCACATTTCCTGCATCATAATATGCATCACATATCTGCATTAACATTTTACATTGCACGCCTGTATAAAACATAACTGCATTACTCATTAACCCGCAGCTGAGAGGGAATATTCTCCCACGGCTTCGCTTGGGCCCCTTCTGCACCACCGGACAATTAAAACGGTCCTGTATCCCTATAGTCTATGTTCTCTTCTGTCTGGTGGATGCAGCGTGGACTTGCAACCGGGGAGGATATAGGAGCAGAGGCTAATAATGGCTATCCAGAGGCAATTCAAAAATGCAATTATTAACCAATACATGTGATTATATGTCAGAAACCAAAGATGAAAAAAATGAACATAATATTTTTTTTTTATCTAAGTCCAACAAAAACGTGAAAAAGAAATCCTTGTGTAAATCCACTCTTAAAGTGTCGCTTTCATGATATCGTAAAAGTATGTCCTGCTGAAATGTGCGCAGCTCTGTGGGTGCAACTTTGGGTGTCATTAGGTTGCCTCATAGAATGTTAGCTGACTGCTGCCACCACTATGGGGAGCTTGCTGCATGTTGATATAAGCATCTCCTATTCAACTCCATAATAAGTCTATGCATAGACTTCTCAGCTCCCCCTAGTGGTGGCTACAGGCAGCTAGAAATGTATCATTACACTTTGTGGATTAGTGTAAGGCTGACTGCCCATGGACAATGATCCGCTGGCAATCAATCGCCCGCGGATCACACTCTGCGAAGCTTTCCATAGGGTTGCTATGGAAAGCACAGCGCAGGCGTCCATAAGCAGAGAATCATAGTGATTCTCCACTCGCTGAATTTAAATCTCGGCATGCTGTGATTGCCACGATTCTCTGCAGTGAGCCTATCTACCAGATAGGCTCACCTCGGAGACCTGTCAGCGATCCCCCCTCCTGTCCCGCAGCGGAATATTGCTAGCAATATTCTGCCTCAGCTGTGGACAGGGGGCCTAAGGCTGATAGAGAGTTGGAGCTCTGTATGAAAAGACCTATTTAAATTTAAGAAAAATATTAGTTACGCTTGGAAGAGGATCGGTCGCCTCTCCTGAAATGTCTGTTCTAGGAAATAGGTGTATTCCTCATGAAATAAGAATTCTGGAGCATTTTCCTCATAACTCTACATTGTGCCATTCCTCTCTGATTCTTCCTAGATATCTATGAATGAATTGACAGCTGGGTGCTACTGGGTGCCATTTTCGCGGGGTCTTGTTTCTACGTCGTACACACTGTGGCAAAAATAACCTAACTTTATTCTGTTGGTCAGTCCGATTACTATGATACCAAATTTCTATAGCTTTATTTGCTGTACTGCTTTCAAAAAATAACATCTTTGGGAAAAATCTAAATATTTTCTGCCGCCATCTTTTGACAGCTACACCTTTTTTTATTTTTCTGTCAACATCGCTGTGTGAAGGCTTGTTTTTTGCAGGATGTTTCGCAGTTTTTATTGGTACCATTTTTGAGTACATGTTTTTGATTACTTTTTATAAAAAAAAAACTTCTTAGTAGCTGGGCCTAACACACATGCACGGAATCTGGCCCTGACCGTGGCGGGTGACCTTGCACACCAATGTGTGCAGGCTGTCTTCATCGCTGGTATCCATGCGGACCTTTCTTCTTCTAGCTTCTTTGTCGAACATGCGCAGTACAGTTTTTTTTGTTTTTTTTAAAACTCTTGCTGGGCCACTCCAACAGACGCCGTCTGTGCGGAAACCACAGGAAGATGGAGCATGCTATGATTTGGTCATCCGCAATTGGTTTCCGATCATGTGCATGAAGAATCATTTTTCTATAGCATGCTATTGAGGGTTATTGCTGCGGAACCTGGAGGTGGACGCCCGCTCTGGATTCTGCAGCAATAATCCGCCCGTGTGCATGAGGCCTAATTCTGGTGTTGTGTATTTTGTTTTCTGACAATGTTCGCTGTGTGGGGTAAATAATGTGTTACTTTGATAGGTCAGAGTTTTATGGACTCAGCGATAGGATACCAAATATAGATTTTTCATTATAAGTATGGGAAAAGTTTGCTTTTTAAACTTTTATTACTTTATATATATTTTTTTTATAATCGTTTTTTAAGTTGATTTATATATATATTTTTTAGTCCTCATAGAGGACATGAACTTGTGATGGTTTAATTGTTCCTGTAGTAAGATGCAATACCATAGTATTGCATTATACTGCAATCTGACAGATAGTCTATGAAGCCACGCCACAGGAACGGTTTCATAGCCAATCTGCAATGGCACCACTGGGGCTTTCAGAAGGCGCTTGTCTACCATGGCAACAAAACGGCACTCTGCAGTCATCATGTGGGGCTGTTTGGGACCCCTGAACTCTAATCGGGGTATTGAAATGCCACTGTTAGAATTGACAATGGCAGTGTGGGCTGGTTTGGGCTGTAAGAAGCAGCCAACACCCACATTGTATGCAGGGGGGATCCCCCCCCCCCCCCAATACCCCTTCATATAAACCCCGAACCTCCATGACATAACTGCACATCATGGAGCGCTAAGGGGTTAAGATACAGTGTGTGTAAGCAGCCTAATAAGTGCAGGAGATGTAGAGCGCAGAGCAGCTGTTCCCGCACCCAACCTGCTCGCTTCTCCCTTCACAACCATTTTCTTCTTTCAGCTTTTTAAAACAGATCCATTTGTCCTTATAGCTGCAATAATCATTTACGGCTCCTTTATTGATTCATTAAGGGTGGCATCCAAGCTCACTATTCATCTCTAATGAAATGATCAGTCCTTGTTCATTACTGGCGCTACAGAGAGGTCCACTTATAATAGATGGCTGGAAATTGGAGTCTTGCTGCTAGGAGCTGGCGGACCTCGAGGGTCACCTGCCTGCAGATGCCAAATCTTACATTCAGTTCAGGGAAGTGAGTTCAGAATAACTATGTGGAGGGAGGTGACGGGACGTGACATTGCCAAAGATCACTTTAATCACACTGCTGTATGGCCAGAGGCTTGACAGTCCATTGCATCCGACAGCAGTTCATGCCCATTAAAAGGAGGTTGAGGTACAGTTACACAAAATCCATGCTTATTCAGAGACCTATTATCATGGCAGACAATGGGGCGACACTACACATAGACCACTTGTGCCTTTTGTAGTCATATACTGGGTTCAGTCTTACAAGAATCCATTTACACTATAAACGGGAGTGCATGGATCAACTGGGGAGATGTCTCCAACAGGGCTCCCAATCTGGACTGTCCTCCCAGGCACTCGCGGGCACTGGGCCAACTTTACTGGAGGGCTGTTAATTTGGGTCAGTTTTTGCTACTTAGCGAGATCTCTTGTAATTCCAACACCATATTCGTTAGCCATCCAGGTTATTCATTTTCTAGGTAGCAACAATACCTCAAGTGCCGAATCAGCTTTTTTCACTTTTGTATTTGCACATTTGAGCATCATTGGGAGCTGCTATATCCCGTTTTAGACTAAGGGTTTTGGTGCAGGTACGATGGTAGGTCCAGTAAGTAGACTAGAGATGAATTTGCAGGTGAATTGATGGATTCTAGACACCAAGCACTGGGTTCTTCATCAGGTATCATTATCTGAAATCCATAGCAGAGACAGTGGGGCACATTTATTACTGGTCTTGTGCTTCAATTCTGGCGTAAATTGGGCCTTTTTTCTTTTCTTGCACAAATCAATTTAGACAAATTTACTATTGATTTCCAACAAAAAGAACAGCTTTTACGCCTCTCACTTTACTTTTCTAAAGTGTTGATAAAAGTGGGCGTGGCCTGCGGCTCCTCCAGGATGTGGGGACATCGGGGGGTGCAGCGTCTTATATATATGCCGTTTGGTGCAATCTCACTCCATCAGCTGTACAGAGTGAATCCACATTTCTAGACACTCTTACACATAAAACAAACTTACCAACATCGAGCAATATTTGATAAGTGTGTTGCTTTTTAAACTGTGTAGTGTGTATTTAAAATAAAAAATCAGGCACCTAGAGATGTTGTCGTTTTGTTACAAAACTCAACATGCTTGTGTAGAGCTTGTTGACCACTAGACGCCTCTACCACACAGAGAAGAGATTTCACCCCGTTACCAGAGTCTGCATGATCGCCTGTATTACATTTGTATACAAGCTAGAGGCGGTACAACAGGGTACTAGAGCCTCAATTCCAACCCGTATCACATCTTGTATCCAAGCTAGAGGCTCCATGCCCACCCATATCACATTTTGTATCCAAGCTAGAGGCGGTACAACAGGGTACTAGAGCCTCCATGCCCACCCGTATCACATTTTGTATCCAAGCTAGAGGTGGTACAACAGGGTACTAGAGCCTCCATGTCTGCCTGTATCACATTTTGTATCCAAGCTAGAGGCGGTACAACAGGGTATTAGAGCCTCCATGCCCACCCGTATCACATCTTGTATCCAAGCTAGTGGTGGTACAACAGGGTACTAGAGCCTCCATGCCCACCGGTATCACATCTTGTATCCAAGCTAGTGGTGGTACAACAGGGCACTAGAGCCTCCATGCCTGCCTGTATCACATCTTGTATCCAAGCTAGAGGTGGTACAACAGGGTACGAGAGCTTCCATGCCTGTCAGTATCCCATCTTGTATCCACGCTAGAGGCGGTATAACAGGGTACTAGAGCCTCCATGCCCCCCGTATCACATCTTGCATCCACGCTAGAGGCTCTATAACAGGGTGCTAGAGTCTCCCTACAAGGGGTCTGTTCTCCACAATAAATTCTCCTTTTGCTCTGATATTGTAATCACTTACTTATATCAACGTTACAATCACATAGAGAAAGATTCATCCCATCCGACAACTTCTAGGGGGGGAATTTTTAAGGCCTGTTTAGACGGGACGAATGTTGGGCTGTTGCACGGCAAATCACGCTGTCTGAAGCTTTCCATAGCTTTGCTATGGAAAGCGCCGGCGCCGTGTTAACCCGAGCAGAGAATCATAGCGATTCACCGCTCACGGCTGTCAATTCGCAGCATGCTGCGAATTGACGCAATTCTCTGTGGTCCTGCTCCCGAGCGGCACACGAATCTGCTGCGGGACTTCGCAACGCCCGTGGACAGGGGGCCTTACTGACAAAGAGTGTATATTTATGTGTATACTCTTTCTAGGGATGGGACGGTTCCAAGGAGTGTAAATAAAGCATATTACTCTTTATCACTGGGACCTCTCACCCTGCTTACACTAAATCTGCCACCACCCCCTCCCCTGTATTATTTTGCTGATTGCCTGGAAGGATGTTGAAGATATAGACTGCCGATAACAGGATCAATCTTGCAGGTGATGGCACTTTTCTCTGTCTTTTTTCAGAGACAGTAGAATAGACATACATAGTATGTTGTATATTGCGACTACACTTTCATATACGCTCATAAACTCCAATACTTTGTCATACACATTGCCAGGTTTGCTCTTTTCCACTTCAGAAAGTACAGTAATATGGAGCGGTTTAACTCGTTCTAACAACTTTCTTAATGAATGTTTTATCATTTAATTAACTTTATTGTCTTGGCAAATTTTGTAAAAAAAATGTATAGCAGATACAGATCAAAGGCTATCATCTGTAGAGACTCTGGAAGTGTATGGTAAATACTGTTATTTATCCAGTAACGTCATTTCAATCATAGGGAACTGTATTTCTGTTGGCAAGAAGCTAATTCTCTTGAAGTAAAGTCTCCATGATCTGCGTTAGGACATCGCTGCAAATCCTGTGCAGTGTAAGGACATGTTCTTCCATAAATGTGTCGTTGTGCTTTTACATGTAGTCAGGTTGTAGCAGCATGTATAATACCCACTGAGCCCCGCGTCTATAGCGCTGGTATGAGAAGTCCTTTATATCACCCTGCAGTCATGTCTTACTCCCTTCAGTCTACTTCTCCATAGATATCCAAAAACGAGTAGACAGGTGTAAGTGATCACTGCAGGATAGGACTACACACGAGAATGTTCTGTAGTCTGTAACCATGGAGATACATAGTCCTGCGCTGAAGCTGTGTACACAGATCTATAGGATTCAGTTTTCAGCTACTTGCTATAACAGAAGGCAAAGTAGTCAATCTTCACAAAGCCCTTGCAATGGCTGAGATTTATGGAATACTTTGCTTGCCTTCAATGAAGATTATTTGAGGTAGGAATTGGAGAAGTGGTTTCCTTGGGAGGGATCAGAGGGTATTGGCGGTCATTGAGCTGGAATAAGTTAAATAATAAAGTTATTCATTACAGTTAAAACAGAGTGAATATGAGCAGATCTGTTTAATATCCCAATGAAGAACTTTCATCTAAAAATCCATTATCATCAAAGTTACAGTTAGAAAAATGGACACATTTTACAAGTAGTGCTGTCTGGAGCTCTTAAGGGGAACCTCTCACGTTCCCATAGCACCATATAGTAAGTTATAGTGCTGCTAGGCGATGAGACAGGGGAGGCGGGTCATATGTATTATTCACCTGCTCCCATGATCCAGCGTGTGGCATGAAAGTCTTTTCAGGGTCACATGCATGCGCTCTCGTATACAAGTCTATGGGAGAACATACGAAAACCTGAAACAGTCAGATTTTCATCAGGCGTGCGATCCTCACCGGGTCATAGCACTGGATCGCGGGTGAGTATGAAAAATACATCCCCCGGCTCCCTGTCATGTCCCCTAACAGCACCACAACTTACTGGGGATGGTTCCCATTAAGGGCTCCTGCACACTTGCGTTTTTCTTGCCCGTTCTTTTCACGCGATTGTCAATGGTACTTTCTAATGTTAAAAACGCATCCCACAAAAATCACAAAGCACAAACTTGCAATAAAACTCCCATTGACAATCGCGTGAGAAAAATGCAGCGATATCACGTAAAAAAAAACACGCAAAAAAAATTGCAAGTGTGCAGGAACCCTAAGGGCTCCTTTCCACTGGTGATAGCGATATCGCTGCGAGAAAATCGCAATGTTAAAATCGCATCGCAACGCTGCAAAATCGCAAGCTTTTGCGCCGCAATGCGAGACATCTGGTTTTCCATTGCTCTCTATGAGCGACAGAAAAATGCAAAACACTGAAACCATCCTCCTGCTGCGATTTTTAATCCTCGCATCGCAGCTTGTCCTTAAACATCGCTAGTGGAAAGGTTGTCATAGAACAACATGTGTGGGACTTTCCTGCGAGAGCTCGCACTCTTGCATCGCACTGACAACGTGCGATTACCTCGCCAGTGGAAGGGAGCCCTTAGGGTAGTAATAGTGTGTCATTGTACATTATAAGTAGCTGCCAGTATTGTTATTTCCTAACCACATTCCCTCTTTGGGGGATTGGAGAGAAAGCGTGCGTGTTTCTGCTTAATATACGCCTTATTGTTCCCTCTGTTCTCTTGCCATTTTTTCTCATTGTCACATTAATACATCTCCATAATATCTCCAAGGCCAGCAGATGTCATTGACAGGTGGTGACATGTGTCCTTCATAGTGACAACCCTCTGGCACGCTGCATCAGTTACTTCCCATAGGAGTAGATTGTACTTTTGGGAAGATGGACCTTGTAGTTCTAGTTGATAACTCTAAAGTGCGCCAAGGGAAGCCTTTTGAGTAGAGAGAAGATAAAGCACCCGCGGCACTAGAAGAAGGAAGGGTCCCTGAGAAGTAACTGCTGCCCTTTCCTTGGCTTCTTAAATGAGCTTGCCAATAATGAAGTCGCTGCTATCACCCCTTCAGAGATGTAAGACTGGAGCGCACCTTGTGGCAATCAGAGCATTTGCATCTGGAATACATCCGGCACATTATTATCTTTACATGTAAAGCCCATGTCTTAATTGTGGAGTGGAGTCTTTTAAGTAATAATTGAGGTTCTTAGGAAACAGCTGTTAATATAAGGAGGGGAGGGAGTTACAAGTTGTCTGGTTGATGTTCAGAGCAGGGATGCACCTTTTAGCAATCTGTACCCACCAGGATTTGCTGTCTCTTCTTGATAGCGGCGGTCTCCATGGAGTCTGCAGACTGCACTCAGCCGGGTTTGTCTTTAGAACTTCAGTAGGTGGAAGCGGCTCCACCGAGGGTTTATCAAAGTGCTCAGCGGCCGCTCGGTACGCTCCGCAGTGCTCGCAGATTGTGGTTTCCCACTCCCCGTCGCTAGGACTCAAGTCTGATTTTCCCCTCATCTCTTCCAAGCATTCACACAAAAATGCAAAAATAGTCATTTTGCTGACTGACACTTCCTTTCTTAAAAAATATGCCAGATTGTGAAAAATGAGTGGATCAGGGAAATGCTTATGAATGAAGAGATGTAACACAGATCCAACTATCCAACCGCTGAGCCGTACATAGTACACCTTCCTGCATTCTGCTTGTAAAACAGCAGCCAAAAGGACACTTAAGACTGTGTAAACACTTAGTGCGCACGCACGCATTTTAGGGTGCCTTCAAACGAGCGTATTTCACAATACGCTCGCATCTGCACATTTTTTTCTGCACAGAGAACGAGTGTATGTTGTGCAGCCACCACTAGTTCACGGGTCAGATCCGCCGAGGGTTTAAGCAGTGTTAAATTCAGAGCGAATCCAGAGCGGAAATATCTGCATAAATCGGTGCTGGTCTGGCCTCAGATTGTAATGTAGATTTTCTGAAAATTCCATTCTTTGCAGCAGCGAAAAGTTGACAAAATTCACGGAGTTTGTCCATTCCACTGCTAATTTCACGAGGATTTTTCCTGCACCGTATGGATGACATTTGATAAAATCCCATCCACCTGTCTTGTACTGTAAATGCTACAGTTTTTCACATTACATGTATTGCAATGTCACACATAGGGTAAATGCTGCAGCGGATTTTGCTGTGGAAATTCCACAGCATTTGTACTACAGGATATATGGAGGAGATTTCAAAAATGTCCTTCACATGCAGCGTAACATTTCTGCAACAAATCCACAATGTTTTTGAAAAACGCTGCAGATTGTAAATCAACTCAATGCAGATATATGCTGCCGAATTCAGCCCTTAAATGCAAGGGTTAAAATCTGCAGTTGATCCACTAATGCAACTGCTGCCAAATCCACACCAGGTCAATGCGGCTTTGACCACTGTGGTTTCCCTGTGTATCTGCTATGGGTTTTCTGCTGCAGAGAGCCCCTAGCAGATTCATCCCGTGTAAAGGAGGCCTTAGGCTAGGCTCTCACAAACTGGTCGGATTCCTCAGAAGACCGTGGAAACTAATTGCAAATGGTCGCGTATGCGCATGGTTTTCCGCGAAGCTGTTCGCATATGGTCCTCATATTGACCGCATGGAAGAAAGCTTCGCCAGCAGGGAATGACATCAGAACATCGCAGAGTTGACTGCTCAGGTGATGATAATCGTTCTCTCTCCCCTCTCTCTTCTGGGTTTTGTATCTGGTCTCCTAGCAAGTTGCAAGCAAAGTCGCCTCCATATGCAATCTTAGTTGTGTATGCACTGCGGATCGCACGCATCCATAGAGATCCATGGAGCCATATGCACGGAATCCACAATAAAATAGAGCATACGTTTTCCACTTGAAGAATACGCAATTCCTACCCGCACATCTGAGCGAACTGGCGAAAGTCCTTGCCATTCAATGCCCGCGTATTACTGCATATCGTCCACTCGGATGGTAAAGGTGGAATACGCCTTAGTGTCTCTTATAAGAAGGCGTTTGGCAGTTTGTTTCACTGTAATCTTACCAGAAGCAGAAATACAACCAAATATTTCACACTGTTCATAAAGGGTTTCTATGAGAATTCCTATCTAGGCATATGGCTGGACCTCCATAGGGGACCTCGTCTATGAGAGGAGTGCAGAGCAGCTAATTATCAGAATAAATGGCCGCTGTGGTATTCGAATGACTCACATTTACATAGACATTTTCCCTGGTAAATTACAGCTGATCTCTGGGGGCTCCAGAAGCTGAACCAACAGCGATCAGCAGATCTCTAGCCAACTTCATCTGAAAAAGACATCACGGGGCGATGCAAACTGCTTCATCTGCACCACTTATTTCTGGATCATTCTTCTCACAATAAAAAGATGGTAAAGTCTGACTTGTTTCATTCACTCCCCACCTTTTTGCAAAGTGCACTATACGTAACATGCTGCACTGTTTTGTAGAGGACGGTATGCTCTAGGTGTGGTGTTTTTGTAGGGGTTTTTTCACACGAGGCGGAATATTCTGCCAGATCCGTATGTCTAACATGTAGATTGTGATGCAGAATTGAGAATGTCAGAATTCTGCCAGCAACTCCGTGTAAAGATCAACATTTACTCCTGCAGAAGAGAGAAAGTCAAATGCAACCATACAGAGTATGGTCTAGGGCAAATGTACTCAACAGGCGGCCCTCAGCTGCTAGCTGTCCGGACCAGGAGAAGGAGCCACTGCCATTTCCCTTGTGATCACCCTGACAGGATCGGGCGCTGTAGCCTTGTTTACATGGGCCAATTCGTCTTTCCATTTTTAGGCATGCATAAACTGAATAACGAATGAATTAATGTTTGGCATTCTGTCTTGCGTGCTTTTACACTGAACAAAAATTATTCGTATTCTCACTAAGGGCCCTAAGAGGGGCCACAGGGACAGTATTTTGGGAAGTTACTGAGAGGGGCATTGTGGGCAGAAGCAACATGGGAAGAGTGTACAGAGATGAGTGGTAACTTGTGATGGTGGTCTGGGCCCAGATAGAGAAGTAAACTAAATACAGACTTCACCAATCAGAGAAAACATCACCTTTGATCAATGGAGGTAACTGCACTGTAATCACTATCACTGCGCAGAACTGGTATCCTGGCTCATATGCGTTGAAAAAGCCGTATGCACTCCAAAATGGTATAAATAAAAGCATCAACTCATTCTGCAAGAAAACAATCTCTCACACAGCTCTGTTGATTGGGAACATAAAGTTATGGCTCTCAGAATATGGAGAGTTAGGGGTTCCGCAGTGCAAAAGTAGTACAAAAAAACCCCTACACCTATTTGGTATCACCGTGATTTATACGTGATTAGAATTATGTGTCTTCTTTTAATCCTCATTACCTGGAATTGCTGGACCTTCACCTGATGGCAGACCCAGGTACCATAAGTGGACCTTTACAAAAACTAGTTGAGTACCCCTCATCTAATGTTCGCCTTCAATGTCAATTTGCAGAAAATTCAAATTTTAGATTTACATATTTAAATAGAAGACCAAAAGATTCTAAATGAAACTTATTTTAAGAAAACCGATAGGAATAGTTATCTAAATGTTAATAGTTGCCAGAACAGAAATTGGAAAAGGAATGTTCCATGTGGTCAGATGAAGAGAATGCAACCAAATTGATGAGATTTTGAGTACTTGTTCCCTTTAGAAGGGGTACCCTAAAAAATAGGTCCAGAATTCCCTGAAGAAGATTTCAGGTGAAACACAAGTACAGTGTCTGGAACTGAAAAGCGACAAATCCAAGCGGAGTTCAGGCACTGACGACGGTCAATGCTTGAATACCTCGATTCTAGCAAACTAATATTCTGATTGGTTAATCGAGCGTTGCATCAGCCAATGAAAGCCGACACTCGCTTAACCAATCACAGCCATTCAATGATGTAATTCAATGAATGGCTGTGATTGGTCAATTGAGCGCCGCCTGCTAGGTGAGTATTATAAGACACACCCCCCCCCCTCCCCCTCCCACACACAAACAAATTAATATAAGACAATGTCTTATTTTCTGGGAAACACAGTAGCTTTTACAAACCAAAAAGGTTCCGCTAAATGTCACAACGACTTCCAGAATACAATATGGGGGACATATCGAGAAAGTCGCCAGTAAATCTGCATAGCACTACAGCATCAAGCCATATTACTCTTATTACAATATCCATGTAATTTGCAGTATATTGGCCATGCAATGCGGACATGAGAATGTCTTACTACACGTAGGTGGAATATAAGGAGGTAATTCCCACATCACAGTGTCTCTTCAAATCGGTACATGATGGCGATTTTTTTTTTGGGGGGGGGGTCTTCTTCAGGTAGTTCAGTTGAAGATTGTTAGCTGTTCTTATAAACAGTCTTGTTATCGAGAGATGTTCTGGATTTTTTTTCATTTGAATATTTCTAAGTGGTTTGAATGAAATTCTCTAACATAATGATGAAATAAATAATTTCCCTGCTTTACTTTATAGCTTTGTATTATATTTTATAATAGCAGTCCTTACATTAATGATCTGGTTCTTATAGGAAATGTTTCCCTTTATTTGCCGTATTATCTAATATATGAGGTAGTATACTGTAGGATGAGGAGCTAGAATTAGAATAAAATCATGATTTGATGTTTATTTTGGCAGATTTATTGCATCTACTTTATTGTTATGGGGACTTCTTTATTTATTTATTTTGGATTTTATGGAAGGAGCCATTTTATTATATTTGCTTTCTCTTTTGCATATTCATTATATTATTTGGCTAGTTACTTAATTATCTTATTTTTTTAGTTTTTCATTCTGCTTTAATATTCAGAATTTTCTAAAAGGCCCTAATTTGTGCATCTATTATATTTATATAAATTATATCTGAGTCTCCCATTCTTAATGCCAGGGCTAAATGAAATTTTATTTATTGTGTTATATCTATGTAATAGCTTCATTGTAATTTAATTTACATGTCCACAGCTGTACCGGTAAAACGCTGCAGGTCCTCCCCCTCCCACCCTGCAGCGGCTTACCGGTGTTTGTAAATACCTGTTCTGCTGGCAGAGAGCCAACAGAGATCACGTATAGCAAGTGTACTGCTCATGCGTCCGTGCCACACGTACGCGGTCATGTGCAGTGTGACTTTTTTTTTTATTGCCCGCCCGGTTTTTATAGTGGGGTTGTGTATGAATCGCTGCCCATATACATTGTATTGCGTATGGACAGCGTTTGTATACACTGCCTATCCAAAGGTATAGGGATCACGCTGCGTGGTACACCGACCAATAGAGCATGTTGCGATCTATTTCTCGTGCGTATCTGCACACAGTGTCTACATGCACATGTGCATGTATCAATAAAAGTCCATTGACTCCATTCACCGTGTATCACGCAGCCATGCATCGCACGCGTAATACGAGGTAAGTAAACATCTGTGGACATGAGCTCTTACTTTGAGCGGAGTGGTTGTGTTCCATCAGTGGGGCGCATACCTACTGCTGCTGCATCTCACGGGTGGATCACTTCCGACTGCCGTGTCTGCGGATTACCAGTTTGGGCATGGTAATAATCTCAGTTATTTGCTCTTGAGGAAGAGTATCAACCCCCCAGAAATGCGTCAAACCAGTGTATACTTTGTCTTGGCTTTTTCTCTGTTGCATGTAAATCTGTGGATTTTGGTGCAGATTTTGACAGTGAAATATTTAACTGCGTCCTACGGAATATTCCACCATGTGTGAAAGAGCCATAAGAGACCTTCCACATGGGCGGAATTGTTCTGCAACACGCTGTCGTGTGGAAAATTCTGCTCAAAATGTGCACGTGTCATGTGCAGATTCTGATATTGGATTGGAAATGGCTTAATTCTGCATCAAAATCTGCATTTAGGCTGTCGGATTTCTGCAGCGGCACATTCTTTCCATGTGAAAGGTCCTTAACAGTTTTACCCACTGACTACAGTTAAGTGACATCACAATAGAGGGAATCTACCACAGATACATTTTAAGCAGAACTAGTTCTAGGTAAGTTCGTAGAGCTCTTCTATGTAAATAAACGTCACCACGATCATTGCAGAAAAGTTAAATGTGGGCCTTTTTTTGGCTCGGACATCTTTTGAATTTCGTTGTCATGTTGGAGACCATCTGAAACTGTGAAAAAGTAAAATATTCACGTCTTTGCTGGTGGACATTTCCCACATTATAGAGTATATATGGGATAGACTACTAAGAAAAGTCTTCAGCTCATTGCCTTAGGTCTCTTGCACACTTGTGGTTTTCTTGCGCATTTTTTTAAAAATCCGTGTGACAGTGCAGTAGCAAGAGTGGCCTGTAGGGGGCCTCTGTGCACAGTCACTGTGTTTGGTTTAGTTAACCTGCACCTGCAAGGGTGCAGCTACACAGTTTAAATTTCCCCTCACTCACAAACTCAGTGTCATTGATGCCTATGGAGCTTAGGTCCATTGAGTCCCGTGGGGCCTGAGGTCTATGTAGACCTGATGCTGGTCTATGAGGGACCTGGAAGCACGGAGCGGACAGGGGGCAGTCGGGCCCTCGCTCATCGCCTGTCGGGGTGAAGTCTCCTGCCTGGAAGATCCGCTGAAGGGAGCAGTACGTGTTGCTGTGTGCACTGTGACAGACAACAGTGTGAAGTTGTATATGACATGCTGGACTGTATGTAGACTGGATGCGCTGCTATGCTGGAATAAACGCTGGAGGAACAAGCATTTGGACTTTACCTGGTGTTTGTGGACATCATTGTGGTGCTGCCACCCCTGGGCAGGGGAAAGTAAGCAGCAGATCCCGGACAAGTAACCCCACCTTGCCACACCCGATATTGCAGCATTTTTTTTAACTCAAATGTCAATGGAACTTTCTAATGATAAAAACGCATCGCACAAAAATCGTAAAACATAAACCTGCTATTTTTGTGATGCATTTTTAACATTAGAGAATCCCATTGACATTTGAGCAAAAAATGCAGCGATATCGCGGAAAAAAAATTGCAAGAAAAACACAAGTGTGCAAGAGCCCTAATGTTGAGATCCATGCGTACACCAAGATAGAGCCGGCCATAGACACAAAATATTCATCTGAAGAACATTAGCAGATCCGAAACTAAATTTGGTGAGACTCACAGACTGTCTGATATTTGTGGTGGTCATAAGATTAGCAGCCGGTGATACGGAAATAAGATGGGAGGTAAATATCTCATGTTTGTGGACAACTGTAAGGTGGTCAGACCTTCATCTAATGTGCACAGGGCTAGTCCGAGATCACCACAAATTGGGACAAACTCATGTAATGGTTTAAGCTAAAAAAAACAAACACTATATACCTGTTGAATCCCCCACCACTCATGTGCTGTCGTCCATTACTTCCCTAGCTGGTTTGCTTACTGGGCTGCAACAATGATGACATGTCACCAACATGTGATTACTGTAGCCAATCACTGGTCTCCATAATATAAGTGTCAGTAGTAAATAGAAATGATGTACACTCTTTGTCAAAGAAAAAAATCCATCACCCAGGAGTTGTTAGAGAGATGAAACTTTCTCTGTGTGATTATAATGTTCATATAAGTAAGTGATTACAATATCAGAGCAAAAGGATCATTTATCGTGGAGACCTGACCCCTTGATGGGAGGCTCTAGTACCTTATTGTACTGCCTCTAGCTTAGATGCAAGATGTGATACAGGCAGACATGGAGGCTCTAGTATCCTGTTGTACCGCCTCTAGCTTGGATACAAGATGTAATACTGGCAGGCATGGAGGCTCTAATGCCCTGTTGTACCGCCTTAAGCTTGGATACAAGATGTGATACTGGCAGGTTTGGAGGCTCTAGTACCTTGTTGTACCACCTCTAGCTTGGATACAAGATGTGATACAGGTGGGCATGGAGGCTCTAGTACCCTGTTGGGCTGTCTCTAGCTTGGATGCAAGATGAGATATGGGTGCGTGTGGAGGCATATCGCTTCCTCATGATATTCTACCGCATGTCGGTCCAGATTTTCTGTAACTGAGCCTCTAGATCATGCAAATTTGCAGGCTACCAAAGTTGGCATCTCAGTTGACCCCATACATGTTCTATTGGTGATAAATGTGACAGAAGTGTGGCAATGTTGTGGATGCTTGTGCGTGCAGCCCATCATTATCTTGCTGCCTCTTATAAGCCGCCATGAAAGGAACACGTGGCTTCAGGATGTCCTTAACATTTTCTTAAACTGTCTTTGTCCCTCATATCACTGCTAGGGGTGACTGACTGTCATATGCAATGACTCCCCCCAGACCACTACACTAACAGGGGGCAGTGTGCTGCTCCACAGCAAAGACAGGATTGAGGCGCTCACCCCGAGGTCTCCAGACACAATGACAGCAGTCAGTGCCCAAACTAAACCTGGATTTATCGCTAAAGACCACCAGGTTCCACTGTGTATCAGTCCACGACACCACTGTAAATGGAGGTGATGGTGGGTAGGTGTCAAAGGCAGTACATGTAATGGCCACCGTAAGACCAAATATTCTTCAGCCAAATGCCTTGAAATGATTCCGACAGACACGAGGGATATAACAATGGTGCCACCCATCTCCGGATGGTGGACAACGAAACCGTTGGAGCTACTCGTGCTTGTTAGAAGATCCTCTCTACAGGTGGTCACCTTGTGTGCCTTCACACATCCACTAGTCCCATCCTAACAGTCTGGTCAGAACGGGGGACAAGTCATCGATACGACCATCCAGCTTCTCACATCCCAATAATGTACCCCACTGAGACTCTGGTAACGGGGTGAAATCTCTTCTCTGCGTCTTAGAGGCGTTTAGTGGTCAACAAGCTCTACACAAGCTGAAGAAGAGGCCACTACACACAAGGAGCCTCTGAGAGCCTTTTGTAGGCCAAGGGGGAACCACTTTTAGTGGCAGGTGACAAGACCGTTCATCTAATCACCACAACTCTCACCATTTGTAGATCTGCCTGAGATGGAACTGTGAGTTTTGCAACAGAACAACTTCTTCTAGGGGCTAAGTATTTTTTTTGACAAAAGAGTATATTAATAGACAACCCCCCTATTTAAGTCCCCTCTTCTGAATACTCCTCAGTTTTCCTCTGTGCCAACTCTGATACCTCATTTGGCAGTTCTTTGGGTTTTCCAGCTCACAGTTCACTATTAAACAAGAGGTGTGGTTTCGGCAGAAGGATTTTGTGCCTGTTTAGTCCTTCCTCACATTCAGAGCTGGCTGCCTTTTGAAAAAGTGACAAGTCAAATGTCAAAACACACAGCCAGACCCCCGCTCTTCCCTCCTGAATATTTATCAGCAGCCTCCACTGCCAAGCGTAGGAACATCCAAGTCTCTTACCTCAAACAGCTGGAGCACTTTGCTTTGTGAGTGCACAGCTGCTCCATAGAAATGAGCCATCAATACCTTGGAAGCTCAGAGGCCTATCATCCGCTTATACATATTTATTGTCTCTGCGGGATGCTGAGTTGGATAGCAGCACCTTATACAGTTCAAACACTGATAGGTAAATTTGCAAGGACAAATGGAACTCACATTGTGAAACTCTGAGACTGTGTGTATGACACTCAGATGTATGCAAATTACAGGCCATATTTATCCAGGCAAAGTGATTGCTCCATAGTTATCAATGAAGAAATATGCTATGCTGCACATCCAAATCACAGAAAAATGCTATGGCTTACCGCCTCTTACTTCACAGCTCAGTCATGTGTTCGCCAGTACAATTATTTAGCTTGGAATACTTTCCTTAGTCTCGAATCTGCTTAAAGGGAATCTGTCACCAGGTTCATACTGCCCAAACCACGAGCAGCATGAACCCGGAACAAGGATGCCTGATGCCCCCGCGGGTGTTTCATGCCGCATTTCAGAATAAACACACTTTGAAGTTTGACTTGAGAATGGAGCTCTGAGTCACAGAGGCCGGCTGCGCCAGCATCTGCCCGCCTGCAGCATGTAGACTGACAGCTCTCCCCATACACAAGAGGGACGAGGGCTGGAAGTTCACATGGTTCGGGTGGGAAGAAGCCAGTGAGGTCTGCCTCCATGACTCGGGGCTCCGTTCTCAAGTCAACTGCAAAGTATGTTTATTCTGAAATGCAACATGGACAAGTCCTTTTTTATTTTTTTCATGCAATGATACATCTAACCTAAGGCTGTCTGTCCACGGGCGATGATCACGCTCTGTGAAGCTTTCCATAGCGTTTCTATGGAAAGCGCAGCCCTGGCGTCCACGATCGGAGAATCATAGCGATTCTCCGCTCGCGGGATTTAAATTGCGGCATGCTGCGATTGCCGCGATACTATCTATCAGTTAGGCTCACCTCGGAAACCTGTCAGCGCTCCCCCCTACTCCCCCACTAGCGATATTCCGCCTCGGCCGTGGACAGGGGGCCTAAGAGTGGGGATCAATGTAGCAATGGCAAGGGATGAGCCTGTCATGGTTTAAAATAAAGGCAGCAGACACTAAAAACCACATATTCTTTGTCGTAGTCACCTGGTTATACGATTTTGTAAACTAAACATATAAATATAACCGCATCCTATTAAAATATACTCCAGGGGTAGTGTGGGCTGCAAGATATACAGCGCAGCACGCAGCCAGTACGCAATGACATTCAGTACTGGCTGCATGCCTCCCATCGCCATGTTCTATCTTGGCGTGTTTGCATGCGTAATATGTGCCGAGATAAAACATGCTACGATTTCTTGAATGTGTGATGTACACACTTCATGTGAGCAGCAACATGGCCGCCTATGGGATGGATATATATATATATCTCTTGCACGTAATACTCTATGACCATATGCTGGTGTAAGACTGCCCTTCATGTTATGTTAACCTGCAGAATATATACCTTTTACATTTTGTTACAATGACATCATAGCGCTGATAGCCGCTGTGTGCCAGCACTGGAAAGGCAGTCGTAGAGTGACACAGTGGGTACTATTAGGGACCTTTCACACGGGACAGAATTAGTCCGCGTGGACATTTCCGCATCACAATGTTATCCTATGGGGCTTGAATTCTGCACCTATTAAAATTGGTTCATAGTTTACTTCAAAACTGCAAGATTAAATTTTGCACTGTAAAGGCTTTCTATTGTGAAATTAAGGACGTCTTGCCAAATTGTTGTTGTGGATTCCTAACATATCGGAGATGGAATTCTTTAGTTAAAGTCTGCAGAAAAAGATGCAAGAAATTCTGCAAGATGTTTCGCAGAAGGCATTCCGCAGTTAAACCCCCCCACACCTGCGCCGCGTCCTGCGGACAATTCCGTCCCGTGTGAAAGGTCCCTTATAAAGCCGATGATGACGTGGACGGTGTACCAAGCGATTGTGTTTGCTTTATGTCACGTCAGGGTATTCTCAGGCCCGATGACGGGTGACAGCGGGAGAGGTATAAGGTGTCAGCTGTGGAACGTATGAATATGAATTGGTCCTGTATTAGTGTACGCCATTGAGGAGAAGTACATTTATTGAAGCCTGTTATTTCCTGAGGCCATTAAATATGGCTGCTATTGTGAGCGTCTTTCTAATTGAGACCTAGCGCAGCACATTTCAGAATTCTCAAGAGTTCATTTCCACGTTATATAAAAAGGAAACAGATGCTATATTTTCTCCTCCAACATGAAGAGCTGTCAGCGCGGAGATGCGGGCAGCCGAGGCGGGTGGGCAGGAGAGCGGGTGAGTCTACACAAAGACTCCTAATGCAGGGAAATGGAGTGTGACCGGCAGCCCCTTCTATAGGTCCCTGTTATACAGCCGGGGTTAATCAGAGGGATCAACTCCAACCAGCTTGTAAAACAAACAGCCCATGAACCGGCCTTCTTGTGTTACTATCCGATATTGATCAGGTCTTACTGGGAAGACCCAAAGTCTACGGAGAAGCAAGGCAGAGAGCAGAAGGAATCCTATATACTATTATACATAACAGATATATGGCGACATTGGGTCATGTATATTTATACATTACAGTCCATGGAAACATATGGGAAATGATGGCTCTATGTTTCTATACATTTAACATATATACAGTTGCTGTTGCCAAATGCGTTAGGCCAGCTTTACACGTAGTTGTGCGCGCCTTGATGCAATGTATTTGTGCGCTGAACGCGGCTTTTTTGCACGCATATCGGCGTGCCTTACTGTACTTTTTCTGTCTGCAATACATGTTCCTTTGGAATTGGTAAACAAACGCACCGATTGAAATGGCTTGAAAGTTCCAAATGTGTTCTTTTTCCACCAGAATTATGCAGTTTTTCACGCATCACTTTGCATTTTGCGCACCCCTCCATTGACTTCTATGGGGATCTTTTGATGGGCAAATACACAGAAAAATAGAGCATGTTCTATTTTTTTTTTACCGAAATGCACGTGAAAAATACACAAACGTGAACGTACCCATTGAGATCAGTGGGTTCTGTTCTCTGCGCATTGCCCACACAAATACCCCTTAAAGGGAAAAAAGTGTTCAGCTGCAAAACTTTATTAAGAGAAAAGAGTTTACAGTGAACAGTGTAAAGAAGCACACACAGGTATAGAAACGTATGACTGTCCTTGTGAGGGCTCCCGCACACTTGCGTCTTTTTAACGCGAATGTCAATGGGACATTCTAATGTTAAAAACGCATCGCACGTTGGTGCTTTGTGATTTTTTTGGGATGCGTTTTTAATGTTAGAAAGTCCCATTGACATTTGCGATAATAAAAAAAACACAGCATTAAAAACCCCAAATGTGTGGGAGCCCTTGTTTGTATACGTTTTTACATCTATGTTTAAGGGTTCGTTCACATCAGCATTAGGAAGTTCAAACATACCCGCTAGCCGAGTTGTTCCGTCTTATGACAGAACCAAATGGACCCCCCACTGACTATAATGGGGTCCGTTTGATTTCCGGCGAGCAGTCTTGACATTTTGCTGGGATTTACAGGATGAAAAAACACAGCTTGCTGTAGCGGAAATCCGAGATGCAAGTTGCTGATGGATCCTCCAATGCTGCTGTGAACGAAAACTAGCATATAGGTTAACCCTTTCCAATCCAATTTGTATCCTGGTTTTCCTAGGGGGCTTACTCTTTTTCTGCCGTTATACCACGGCGCTATATGCTGGCTAAAGCCAGTACTGCATGAGGTGACACGTTGGATAGGCTCCGACAGCAGAGAGGCTGGCAGTATACAGTAAGAGAACCCTGACGGATGTCTTCAAACATCAGAGCTGTACAGCCTTAAATCATAATGTCTTCGCAGGTCAGACAGTGGATTGGAAAGGGTTAAATGTACATGAGAATCATATGTGAATCGTGGCTTCTTGCAGACAACAAACCCTACAAATAAGCTATCGTTGACAACCGAGAGAATATATAAGAATGGGAGCAGTTCCATCAGTCCAAACCATCTTAAGGCCCTATTCACATGGACAGAATTTGCTGCCACGGAATTTGGCATCAAAATCTGCTAACTGCCAATTTTGATGCAGAATTACAGGCTTATTCAAGCCATTTTCATTCCACATTGAAATCCACACAGGAGTGTGCAGAATTTACTGTGACTTGTAGCTCGGAATGCAGAGAATTCCATCTGTCCATAGGGAAAACTAAGAGTCCAGCCTATGCTCACCCTTCCCGGGTCCCCGCAGCTCCTGCTTTTAGAAGGTGATCCGTCATCATATTCAGGTCTAACATTAATCCAGCAGTGAAACGCTTATTGGATCCAGAATGAGTCTGACGGGATGTTTGGGCGCCTTATAGGTGTTTTCAGATAATATCAAAACCGCATCCTGGTGAACCACATGACGTTTTTTGAATTCGGTTGCAGTAAAAGAACGCAAATGCACCGAAAACCACAACAAATGCTTGCTGTTTTCACAATGCGTTTTTTTGTGTGGCTTTACCTCCTGAATAGACCCTTACACACTAATATCGAATCAGTTGTCTTGCACAGCAGTATATGGTCAACCGTATGACGGGGAGATTTGTCCTATGTTATCGCAGAAACTGACACAATGATGTCATGAAAATGTGATTATAATGTGTGTGAAATATAGAAGTGACATATTAAATCTAGATATATGGTATATTTACTATTTCCCTTATATGTAACCTGTTAGTATTACTTGACACTTCTGTACGATCAGATTATGTACTGTAGGTGACAGGCACCAAATGTCTGAGATGGTCCTGCAGTAACTAAATTGATGGCAGCGTTGAATCTTTCTCTCCTACTCTTCTCCTCGCCAACATGTCTGCGCACATCACGTGTGTCCCTGCTGCTCCACCATTATACTATACTTATATGTTATCGGCCTCTCTGGTTTACATTGCTCGCTCCACGCTTTATAAGGAAATAAAATCTAAGCTGCCCAAGAAATACATTAGCTGGAAGCGATGAGATGGAGTTGCGCCGAGTGTGCAGAGTTTCATTAGCTGAGGAAGGTTTGTACGTCGCTGCTCTTCCGCTCGCTCACCCTGGAGCCTTTTCAATTTACACTTCCCCTCCAGTCAGTAACAGGATTCAGCGACACCTTCTATCGCTCACCGTCCTATCCGCCAACCGCGGGGTGCTGCATACACATCTCTCACTGAGCCGGGGAACAGTCACATCTTCTCCACCTGCCTTCTGCGATTAATGGATCTCTTCCCTTGTTTACCACATGTGGACAGAAGTCCCTCTGCCGCCTGCTACATTGTGACCATTATATTCCCAGACCTCCAGTGGAACTACGTTTCCTATAAAACTTGATCTTCAAGTAATTAATCCCAAATAACAAAAATTCCCTGTTGTTTTGGCCATTTTACCATTTGATAGGGTGCCCATGAACCACACCATTTAGTTGTGCTAATCGTTACTATCTGAAATACTGTTTACACGCCTTGGACACAAGTATAGCGTGTGAACTACCACATCACATCTTATTCCAAATCCATGGGCATTAGGGGAGTTCTGGGGGATTAAAAAAAGGAAAAAGGTTTAAATGAAGAGAAATTGAATACCCACCTACCCCAGCAGCTCCGTGTCCAGCACTGAAGACCTGGTGCCCACCTAACAGAACCGGGAAAAAGCGGCGGACGATCATGTGCCATTTGTTGTTCATGTGCCCGTTCAGCCACTCACAGGCTTCAGCGGTGATTCTTCCATGGCCACCGAAGTCTGTGAGTGACTGAGCGGACACATGAACAACGAATGGCACATGACCGTCCGCCGCTTCTTCCGTGTTCCATGTGGCGGACACCTGGTCTGCAGCGGTGGACAGTCAGCCGCTGGGATAGGTGAGTATTGATTTTTTTCCTTGTTTTAATTTTTTTTAAGGTCCCTCAAAACCCCTTTAATATAGAATTGGTCACATTTTTGGTGGGTGGAAGGGGGGGGGGAGGACTTTTATATAGAGCAGTCAAGAGATCTACACAACTCTGCTAACCTTGATTGGTCGTTCTGGACAAGAGCAGGGAACAACTCAGATCACAAAAGCTAGTTTCGATAAACTTTACACTGCACACAAGCTTGGCATTCGGAAAACTTCGATTCTTCCATCAGACCACTAAATAGGAAAGTAATTCATGAATTCCGAAAACTTGTCTTCCAGAAGACAATGGAGCTTGTTTACTATTGGAAATTCAGCAGTTTTCTGGTGTACATTTCACCAGAAAGCTGTCAAACATGCTTTTACACATTTGCTATGTGTGTTAGACTTTTTTGGACACTTTTTTTTGTTGTGCTCGACAAAGGGGCGTTCCTTTGTTAAAAAAAAACAAAAACTGTGGCCTTAATTGCACAAAACTGTGGCGAATTGCACCAACGTTTTAGTGCAATTTTCGATATAAATGAAGCCAAATAAAAGTTGGTTTAAGCTTAAACTAGACAGTCTTAAAATGTGACAGATTTATCATTCCACAGCTACTGTGATAAATATGGCGCATTCTAAGACTTGCCCATTCTAAGTTTGTACTGTCTAGTTTTTTAAGTCTCTTACACAGAACAATTATTCAAAAAATCGTTCAAACAAGCGAAAATAAAAGCTAGTCATTCAGTGTATACAGCGAATATATAAGACTGAACGATTCCTTGTGAACGATATCTGTATGTCACATGTTATATCATTTGGTGTAAACGGACCCTTAGACAGTATTAGTAAGTAAGCCCCTTGTGTTACAATACTCTCGCCACTGTGTAGCATTTAACATGGTGGTCTTAAGCTTGTGGGTGCCTGTAGGACCAAAGCAACCCAATCTATAAAGCAGAGAGTTCTTGTGCCCATGTTGCTTCCAGATACTGATTGAGACTTAGTGAAGAGTAATTTAATGAGGACAGGTAAGTTTTACAAGTGATCTTTTACAATACTAGTCCTAATTGACTGATGCTAGTGATAGGGGGAGCATTTATATGGCCTACAGTGGAGAGTGCTGTAATAGAGGACTGGTGACTGGAAACAAAGCACTACAGTATATGACAGCGCCATACTGAGATCTTAGTACAGTCCATACTACTATCAGAACTCACTAATTAGAGGGGTGTATATCCAGGGTATATAGTGATAACTACATAGAAGTAAGTTTGTGTGCTCCTTTATTAATCTTTAGGGCGGTTGTCCCACAGTGGACATCTGTCACCTATCCACAGTGATAAGCGTCTGATCGCCGGGAGCTCTACTGCTGGAACCCCCTCCAATCACTAAAAACCGGGTCCATGAGGCTTTTCTTCCTTCTTGCTCTGGTTGTTTGATTGCAATGGCAGTCATCATGCGCCCTTTGGCACCCCATTCAGTGTTTATGGAGCCGACGCTAACAGTGATGGCTGTATTGGGCTTTTTAACTATTTCCAATATATTGGCGTAGCTTTCATAGATCCTCTGCTTAGGTTAGACACAATGTACATGCTTGTTTTACCTTTATCAAAAATAAAGCATTCTAGCCCATTAAAGGGGTTTTCCAGACTATTTCTGTTGATGACTTATCTCCAAGATAGGTCATCAATAGTTGATCAGCTGGGGTCTGCCACTCTGGACCCTCGTCAATCAGCTGTTCAGGCGCCTGCTGTCGACATCAAAACACAGTGTGCAGAGCAGTAGCAGATGGCTCCGACCACTGTGTAGTGCCCAGAGGCGGTAATTACAGCTGTCACTGATTGTAATGGGAACTATGCCTGCAATTACCAGCACTGGCCACTACACAGTGATCTGAGCTATCCAGAGGCGTAACTTGAAGCTGCTGGGCCCCAATGCAAAACCTGTAACAGGGCCCCCAACTATAATTCTTTATTCATAGTACTGGGCTCTCTATATGGAGAAGAGAGGAATTATGGGCCCCTTAAGGCTTCTGCGCCCGGGTGCAACCACATCCCCTATAGTTACGCCAGTGGAGCTATCTGGCTCTTCTGCTGGCAGCGGGCACCTGAATAGCTGATCAGCTGGGGTCCGGAGTGACCTAAGGCTGGTGAGGAATAGAAATAGCCTGGAAAAAGTACAGCAGTAGTGTTCAGTATTACAGCACTACAGTACACTTCAAGTAATTTTTCGGCTTAGAGGAGTTGTAACACAATTACAAATTATTCCCTGTTCACAGGATAGGTAATAATTCACTGATCGGTCGGGGTCTTACCGCTGAGACCCCAGCTGATCTCAAGAACAGAACCCCTTGGTCCCCCTCTGCCTGACATTACAGGGGAGCATTGGCTGAACACGTGGTCAGTGCTCCATTCATTTCTATCGGACTGATGGAGATGGCTGAACAGATGCTGCTTGAATATCTCCACAGTGCCATTAAGAGCGCATTGAGTACTAGTGCACTTGCGTGACCAGTGCTTCAATCGGTCTCCACCTCACTGCGGGGCGTGCAGTAACCCCACAATTAGGACAACGGGGGACATGGAATCCTGTAATTCTGCTGCAGCCCCTTTAAGCATGAAGATGATATTGTAATTTGAAAATCTCCTTCCATAGCCAAAATAATTATTTCAGTCTTCTCTAATGGTTCTACACGAGTTGGATATTTTTATGGTATTTATGCTTTTTTTTTAAATGGGAAAAGATACAGGTGTCTTAGAATTTACTGGTTCTGCTGTGCGTGACACATGGAGTGATATATTGACACTTCTAGAACAAGGATATACTTGCTTGGCATCTAAATGTCATATTTTGCAGTAATTGTATTTAGAGAGCATGACAGTTTTGATGAAATGACAAATATGAACCATGCCTGTAAAACCTGCATCTCTCCGTTTCTCCAGTGTTTGGAGCCACGAGAGGAAAATACAAATAGGTGCCTTTAGTGGAATAGGTTTGGACAATCAAGGGTGTTTACTGACGTTCAGACTATTAAATACTGCTGTACCAGCAGATGACGTTTCTGCTGCTGGTACATGATGAATAACATTGTATCCAGTCCTTATGACATGTTTCTGACTGGTTTTCCCTAATGCAGAACATATCTCCAATTGTCAGTTATGTACCTCCTTGTGACTCACTACCCCTCTCTCCCTTGTTCTCCCTGCTCACCTTAAATCTCCATTGACTTCTGTGGGCAGCATGAGTCATCATCCTCTGCTAATTTCTGTGTTCCGTCTTATCTCTGTTGTTTAGAGATGGACTTCATTTGACAAAAAACAGTTTACAGCAAATGAGCAGGAAGACCTCGTAGCGACCAGAACATTTGCAGAGATTTTAAAGCATGAAAAGATCATTTTAGATTTTCACTTTTGCTAGTTAGCACACTGGCCATCACATATTGGCAAGTTGTTCCAAAGTGAAGTGACCATTTAAAGCAGTGCTTCCCAAACTCCAGTCCTTGGGGACCACCAACAGGACATGTTTTCAGAATATCCTATGGTAGGAACACCTGTGGCAATGTCTGAGGCACCGACAATAATTACATCACCTGTGCAACACTGAGGAGATCCTGAAGACATGACCTGTGGGGCTCCCTGAGGACTGGAGTTTGGGAAACACTGATTTAAAGGGAATGTATCACCTATATTGTTATTGCTAATTAAAACCAAATAGTGAAACATTTTACATTTTTGGAACCCGTTTTTATTTTTTGATTGTAGATTTTTTCTATTCTATAGTTGATACATGGCTATGGGGGTGGTCATCTTGTCTATAATGACTATGGGGGTGGCCATCTTGTCTATAATGACTATGGGGGTGGCCATCTTGTCTATAATGACTATGGGGGTGGCCATCTTGTCTATAATGACTACGGGGGTGGCCATCTTGTCTATAATAACTACGGGGGTGGCCATCTTGTCTATAATGACTACGGGGGTGGCCATCTTGTCTATAATGACTACGGGGGTGGCCATCTTGTCTATAATGACTACGGGGGTGGCCATCTTGTCTATAATGACTACGGGGGTGGCCATCTTGTCTATAATGACTACGGGGGTGGCCATCTTGTCTATAATGACTGTAAAGGCAGACATTTTGTCTATAATGACTATGGGGTGGCCATCTTGTCTCAGCTACATTTTAACAGCATTTAGGGATATGCTTTATAGCAGGCACCTGGGTTATAGACACAAGGTGTTGGAGGGGACCTATTGTCTTCTAGTGTTCTAGGCATGTTCTGTGATCTGTACAGTGATGTCCCATTTAGATGGAATGAATGTCAGGCAGACGATGCCTACACTCATCCCCACATACACTCGCTCTCGTGCTGTTGCACGGGGGCTAGTAGAGATGGCTCGCTTACAGAGTGGCCAGCAGGGTGGCAGGGAGGCTGCAGGAGATTTCTCTCCTCACTCTCCCCCGACCCTCTCTATTGACTTAACATAGAGGCTGCTATTTACATTGAGCGATCAGCAATCTGCTCATTGTCCATCGCTTATTCTGCATAAACGATTGACGATGAGCTGATTGCTCAGTGTAAATAGCAGCCGTTCAGTACTGAACGGCTGCTATGTTAAGTGAATGGAGAGGGGCGGGGGAGCACGAGGAGAGAAATCTCCTGCAGCCGCCCCACTGTGAGCTAACGATACTAGCTGCCATGCAGCAGCACGAGAGTGAGTATGTGTGGGGACGAGTGTCAGTTGTGAGAACTGCAGGATTTTAATATTTCTGTAATAAACATTTTAAATTAGGATTTTTTTTATTTTTAAGCATTTTTTAAAAATATAGATTGCTCGTGACATACAGAATTAAAAAAATCACAGAAAATTCTTAAAAATATATTTCTGATGACACATTCCCTTTAAAGAGTAGGCAAATAATCACTATAGCTATAGTGCTAGTAGTAAGCAGTCAGAAATATAATCTGTGATAAATAGAAACGTGGTTCCAATTCCAACCAATGGAAATCTATTCCATTTATTGCAAAATTTAAGAAAACTGCTTAAGGGTGCATTCAGACGACCGTATATCGGCTGGGTTTTTACGCCCAGCCGATATACGGCATCTCTCTCTGCAGGGGGAGGAGGCTGGAAGAGCCAGGAGCAGTGCTCTGAGCTCCACCCCTCTGCACTATTTGCAATGAGAGGAGGCGGGACGGAGGTGGGGCTAAGTTCTGGGAATTAGCTCTGCCCCCGTCCCACCTCTCCTCATTGAAAATAGTGCAGCGGGGTGGAGAGGAGGCAGAGAGGGGATGGGAGCTCAGAGCACTGCTCCCGGCTCTTCCAGCCTCCTCCCCCTGCAGAGAGAGACGCCGTATATCGGCTGGGCGTGAAAAACCCTGCCGATGTATGGTCGTGTGAATGCACCCTAAAAATGACTCATGTTGTGATTATTTCGACAACATTCCTGTGAAATGTCATTTTCTATAAGCGACATTGGATCTGTTCAAAGAAAATCTAGAATTCCATGTATTTGGTTTAAGTATCTTTTTAACCAGACACTCTAGACATGGCGGACACTTCCATAATGTTCAGCCGCTACAAGGCATGTTTGTACACCGGTTCTTGATGTTTCTGTTATTAACCATTTTGAAATGTGCCAATATAGCTGTGAAGAGTGTGAAAAGGTGTCCATGTCGCTATAACTAGTCTTGTTGTAGAAGGGCAAGTTTTTCTGTAGACTGCGGATTAATTGAGCCAGTAACTTAGGGTGCTCAGTCCTTGGGTACACGACAAGAGATCATCAAGAAGACACATGGAGATCAGATAATGTACTAAAAAAAAAGACAGACACAGAGTGCTCCTTTAAAGGCCTCAGCTTTATAAATGACTGTCATCTCCAGCAGCGAGAGATTTGCATTGCGTCCATTTTTCACAGCTAAGAAGTTTGGTGCTTCTTATCTGTCTTTTTTCCCCTCTGGCCTTGCACTTGGAAATATAAAGATTAGATGCTTTTAAAGAGATTCATTCTTCACGCCTTTGGTCAAGATGCATAATTGGATTTGTGAACCAAAAGCATTGGCCGGTTCCCTAGTGCCTGTTATGGATCAGTCCATTCCGCGCACCGAAGACAGTGGCATATTTAATAGGCTATGTTAGACCTAAGAAATAATACTTTATAGGTTTCTTTTTAGAAATGTAGTTTCAATATTTTGCTGCTTCAAAGTTTTTCTGCATACGCTTTGGAAAAATTACAGAAACTTTTTTAAAGCTTTTTGTAAGGTAAATATAATAGTTAAGTGGGTACTATTAAGCATATTTATGTAGAAAGGAATTTTCTGTGCCTACATTTATTTTTCAAGTTGACATTGCCTTCTTTTAGAGTTAGTCATTTTTCTTGCAGCTTTACAGTACACTTGTGGGATTTATTGGGCATCATGGCCATCCATTGGTGGTGCCGGGCTCAGGTGGATAGAGTTGACCTGCCCTTCCTGGCATGCGTCCCCCCAGTTATTGCAATTACATTTCATACTCTAAAAATATATTTCTAGGTCATTTGGCTTCCTATTAAATTTGGTCTAGCATGCGGGTGATTACAATGTGCGTAGAGCACCGCCGAATCTTTCCATTACAGAGACAACATTGTAAAAGTCATAAATATTGTTTAACCACATAATCTATTCTATGAAAATGTTGGAAGCACATTGTAACTTTCTATTAAAATAAAACAAGGATAAGCTCTTACTTTTATTAGAATCTCAATAATTCGACTATATGATCACACCTATGAAAATCCTGGGATCCATTAGTCCAACATGGAAGGTTTTCATTATCTTAATTGTTTTCCACTACAAAAACGACTTATATAGCTCATTGCCATAATAAAAGTGCGGTTGTTTATGATTCTGGTGACACCAACTCGTCTTGTAGTTCTCTGTACTCAATCAGGGATACAATGTAATTGCTTTAAAGCATAACATCCCTCTCTAAGCAGAGCATTACCAGGTATTATTTGTCTAACATGCATGTTTTTGATCATTTTTAATCCTTTGTATTCCTTTTCTTTGCAAACTTAGTGGTCAGCTTCTTTCTGGTCCCATGCCCTCAGGATATGTTCACATGGCTTCGTTGTCAGATCCGCATTGGATTTTTCGAATGTGGATCTGACACTCTACGGCAGAAATCCGAGGCAGATCTGCATCCAGTCAATGGGGCAAACCAATTCACAACTGCCTGACGCAGTTTCTTACATGTTAATTTTTTGGGGTTTTTTTCTTGATGCAAATTTCAAAATCTGCATATGAAAAAATGTTGATGGCATTCAACTGAATGCTAAAATGGCCAGGATTTATGACCCTCCCTCCGATCACAGATATCAGAGGTAAGAAGGATTGGGCATGTTGGTTTTTAATATTTGCAATCCTTTCTTCTCGTAGGGATAAACTATTCACCTCTATCCTATTGAAAATGGTGGAGTCAGGAGGAATAGCTGTCAGCCGAACGAATATTCGGTTGTCTGCCAATGTAAGTGTATTGGGAGCTTTGGTTTAGTTTCCTACTGCCCATACATTCTGTAGTGCTATATACAGCACACTGAGCCAATCAGATGTGGCCCTTCTTCTACAAACTCATTTCCCCCTTAAATGCAAAAAGAAAGAGAGGCCTACTTTATAAAAGTGTTTCTTAGTAGCTGGATTGTGTTATTAAAGGGCCACTTCGGCAAAAACACATTCTTCCATCTGATACCCTTTACCTAATTGTCTGTCAGACTCTGCTGTCTTCTATGTATAGTTCAGCCTCTGATCTGATACTTATCAGGCACTATCTTGATTTTTATATTTCTCCCTGCTTTCTCTTCCTCAATGCTGTGTTAGTAATCCCATGATGCATCAGCAAAACATCACATAACCAGCTAGAGGCAGTACCATCTCTGCCTGCTGGGAAGAGATTGTGATTATAATTGTGTTCTATATGCTCCTAATTAAGCTACAGACCATAAGTATGCAGACAGGAGGATAAACTATTATCTTTATTATAACTGCGTAACAGGAGCCTATAATCATTAGCACTAACTGTGATGTGATAGGACTAAGGCCTCATGTCCACGGGGAAAATAAGAATTAAAATCCGCAGCGGATTTTAACTCTTCTCCCGCGCGCGGATCCGCACCCCATAGGGATGCATTGACCACCCGCGGGTAGATAAATACCCGCAGATCGTCAATAAAAGTGATTTAAAAAAAAATGGAGCATGAAAAAATCTGGACCATGCTCCATTTTCATGCGGGTCTCCCGCGGGGACGGCTCCCGCGGGCTTCTATTGAAGCCTATGGAAGCCGTCCGGATCCGCGGGAGACAAAAATCTGATTTTACTCACACGCTCCGGTTCTTCTCTTCGGCGCCGCGCCATCTTCTCTCAGTCGCGGCCGGATCATTTTGCTTCGGCCCGGCGCATGCGCGGGGCACGTCACCGACGTCATCATGCACATCCGCCGAGCCGAAGAAAAAAGATCCGGCCGCGACGAGAGAAGATCACGCCGCAGCGAAGAGAAGAAACGGAGCGGATCGGAGGTAAGTTTATTCTCATTTATTCGTATTTTCAGCCCTCATGTCCGCGGGGCAGGAGGGACCCGCTACGGATTCTACATGGAGAATCCGTAGCGGATCTGATTTTCCCCGTGGACATGAGGCCTTACTGTCCCACCTGTGAAGAGCTTTGCGACTCCTGGAGAGTCAAGTATGTCCCAGGTGGTCACAATGAGATCACATGGCGCACCTGAAGAGAAGGACTCTAGGAATTTTCAGATTAAATGAAATAATTACTAAAGTAATACTAGCTGATTTATATATACTGGGAGACTGGTTAAATAATGAGTGAACACATTTATTTATTAGAATGGTCCATAAAGTTGGAGTCTTATCTATAACCTAGTTTGGAATATACGCATGCTTCACTATCAACTAATGATCACTACCTTGTTCCCAGTCATCGAGAGTAGCTCAATGTCCGAAAAGGCTTGCTCAGTAGCCGATCCTATGATTTCTTTCCCCACTCCTTTCCAATGAGGAAAGTGATGTATTACTGACAGCAGTACAAGATAACATAAAGTGGAGAACTTAGGGTGTAGATGGCTTCAGTTGATAATTGCTGTAATATTTCTGATAATTGACTGATAATTTGCCTTAGTATTTCATCCTTCAGTTCTAACAGCCAGCTATGGACTAATTGCTACAACCTGAACAGAACACAGTATGGGGAAGTATCAAGTACATGTAGATTCTTCTGGAACAACCTTACTATGTGCTGCAGTTCTTTTTTTTTTTTTTGTTTAACTTAATCAGGACACTGTTGTTTGATGATTTATTAATTAGCAAAGAGAGGAAAATATTTTAGACGTTACTATTTTATTTTTAAATAGAATCCCTAATATAGCTCCCTAGGCCATTCAGAAGGTACATAGATATCTCCTTGGCATCAAACAGGCTTGTGGTTGTTCTAACTAACTTACTTATATGTAAATAATTTTTTATTAAAGGGGTATTTCGGGAGTTTATTCTTTCTATTGATGACCGACAGTTCATCAATAGATGATTAGTGGGAACCTTCCACTCGGATCCCAGCCGATCGGAATCCTGGGGCCATTGAATTCAACGGAAGCTGTGCCTGCAATACCAACCCGGGCTGCTGTGCTATGGTCAGCACTTTCTGCTTCCTACGCTTACTGCAATGACAGCAGCCCCAGGAATCCCGAGTGGCTGATCCTTGCCAATCATCTATTATAGCAAAAAATGTAAAAAGTCCAGGAATACCTCTTTTACATATAGTTACTAAAATGTTTTCTTCCCTCCGAAATCAACAGTAGCAACCTCTTCACACCTGGGCAGTTCAACGATAGAAACTTAAGAAAGTTTACTTTGATGCCCACATGTCTTCCACGTTATTTCCAGACCATTCTGCCATTAGTGACAGTTCTGTTGGGATTTAGGGTTTCTATGCAGACAAGTGCTTGTGTGTTCATTTACCTAAGGACCTTCTTGCATTTGTTTAGCACCAATACTTTTTAACAGGTCTTGGACACACACATACAATTAGCATAAATCAGAGAATTCTTTATTGTTGTGGTTCTTTCAAGACCTTCCTTTTGTGAATAATGCAGCAATAGATAAGCTTGGTCATAGGGTATGTAGTATCCATTATAAATCACAGAAGTCCAACTGTGAAGAATATATCTTGAACATATAGTACCCACTGTGACTGATAAACCTTGCTATGAGCATATAACACTTACTGAGCTCGGAAGTAAGTTGGTAGTATATCCAAATGGTGGACCTCATTATGATCACACTGTGAAAGATGAACTTCGTGAACCTGGAATACCCACTGAGAAAGATAAAACACATTATGGGGATGTAGCATTACCTGCTGGGAGTGATAAACCTCATAGAAATGAAAAAGACGCTTAACTTGTTCACCTAATACCACCAAGAAAATGGAACGGTGTGGGCACAAGAAGAGAGGTTTCACTGTATAGCCATGGTCTGTTCCTGTGGACATGCCTACCTCTGCGTTGCACTGCTGTTCTGAACTTGAGGATGGTGCGATAAACAAAATCAACAGCGCTACTAAATTGAGACATCAGTATCATCTCAAAATTTATATGGACAAAGATTATAGGGAACCGCTCAGCTTGTTCATTGTAGTCCAATCTGCAGGCATCATGTTATAGAGCCATATTCAGTAGAACTTGTATTTTATTCATTTATATCTCTGCGCATTCTGATCTGAAAAGTCCAGTGGGCGGAGCTTTCAGTGATGGACAGATATCATTGTTATACACGTATAGCTAATAATCACTGGCTCCGCCCACTGGACCTCTGAGCTCGCAATGTGCAGCGATATAATGAAAATCTTGAGTCTGGAGGCCATTGTAATTTGAGGGAGCTCTGTGTGTATGAGCATGGATGGATGCTCAGTTAGAGATCTACTGTACCTCAAGTGATGGAGGAGGCGCAGAAGATTCCACCAGTGCTCCTCGGCAAGATATGTGGTATATCACCTAGAGGAGATATTAGGGGAAGATGATGAAGTGTTTCATTTCAAATAGCAGCAATCGTACGGAGAAGTTTTGTATATAAACTACTACAATGGTGGTTTTCTTTTGCCCTTTGCTTTGGTGATTGACAAAAGTGTCAACTGTCGGAGGGTTTTCCCAGACCTGATCATAACTGCAACAGATGTTCCTGCTTTTACAGCACACACCAGTGTCCAAAATTCTCCGGGCACTAATCCCCAGGAGGCTGATATTAACCTAAATGCGCTAACACTGTGCTCTGTGTGTCATAGAGAAGGGAGTGATTGTTAGGCTGAGTGGCACAGTAACCAGCGAGCCCTTCCCAGGGGATTGCCCTGCCGTCGCCGAGGAAGGACTATGTATGGAGACTTCCGCAATCTCATAACAAACTACTGTGTGCGCACCAGATTTATTCTAATGGCAACCGAATCACATTGTGAATGAGATATCTCTTCATTGTAGCTGTAGAATAATCATGTCCATCCCCAGCAGCGGCAGAATAATAAGCCTCACAATAAATGTTTCATTTTCTAGTCTGCCAGGGCAAAACGCCTGTAGGTATAGGGCTATAAATGCATCTGTCCTCAGCAGCCGGCTAGGAATATACATGGCAGCATCCGCATCTCCACACTTGTGGTATAGGTCATTTGAAAGCTGTGTTCTATTTTATTGCATTCCCCTCAGCGCGACTTGTCCAAGTCATCATCCGACATGCACTTCCATTACTTTTTAAATACCATTTCCTCTCTATATTCAGCTTATTTAATTTTTGATTCAGACTTGCAATGGAACCTTTTGCTTGACCTGGTTCTCTCCGTGAAGTCTTGCAGACATTGCCATGGGCATCTCAATCGCCCCTCGCTTTTGATATACTGTGTGATTAAAATGTGATTGCGTTTTACCGATTTCATATGGTGTGCATTATTTTCATTTTTGCCAAGGTTATGTCATTTGACCATAATTGGTGCAGCCTGTTTGAAATTATAATGATGCTCTGATGAAAACATAATTAAATGGCTTGTCTGAATTGAGTTACAGTACTGTGCTTATATAACAACAAACCCAGGCTGCCACGAGCATTGTGCAGTAAGCCCAGACAAAGCATGTCTTCAAAGTATGGATCTGCATAGAATGGAGTTTTATTGTAGACCCAGAACAACTGCCTGTCCTGCTTCCTACCGGGTTAGACAACTCGATTACCTGTAATATTAAAGGCTGCATCCACCTTCACAAGAAATTCCTTATTACTAAGGATATATCAAAAATGAATAATGAAGCAATTTGGCAAATAATTCAGTGTTTACAGCTTCTATGCAGATTTATAGGTATCCATGGCAACAGACTACAAATAAACCCAATGTTTTTCCATTGAAGTTTATGGAGGCCATCTGACCCGCAGCCCATCCATAATTGACATTGCAGGTACCCGAGTTATCACCTAGTGATGGCGCGTAAAAAAACATACTGCACATCACCAACAGCGAGTTTCCACGGTCATCCACAGTACAGGAAAAGAAGGTGCGCAGGGTCACTCTGACTCGTTTCGTGTGAGACTGGACTAAAGTGGGGGGATCATTGTCATTAGTGACTACCGGTTGAACGCATTGCTTAGACGCTCCATCCCGCTTGCTGTAGTTGTTTGTGAATGAACCGCAGGAAGGTTGATCTTTAGATTCTGCTTTGTCTTTACTCACTGTTAAATGTGATCACTGCAGAACATTAAAAGCATTAACACGATACTATAGAGCCATAAATCCAGGCGTTCCAGAGAAGACACTTTATGATCTCCTTCCGTGCTGTCATTAACAAGCGTTGTGTGCGCCGAGACAAGTGCCCTGTTGCCATAAAAAGAAAAAAGCCGATCTTGATGTACCCAAACATATCCTCTTGTCCGTAATTTAGCAATCAGAGCGTGCGAGGGTGCCTCTTTAATGAGAACTTAATTAGCAGGAGAAAAAGCACACAAGGGCATTTTGTTTCTTTAAACTTCGTTGCTTGAGGGTGCTTGGAAAAAACGCTATTACTGCACCCATGCTGCTAACTACAAGGCCGAGTTTCAAGTGTACATAGAAGCACAGTCTATCGGTTACAATTCCTGCTATATGGGATGATGGGCATCATCAAGGTTCTAAACAAAAGGCTAAGGAGAATTCACAATGGTAAGAAGGAGGGCCGCTCAGTATATGATTTAGAGGTTTCAGCTGCTTCCTTTTTGATGTTACACCAAGCAGGTATCTTAAAGGGGTTGTCGGGCATTAGAGTAATAAATCTGCTAGCACCATTATTTTTTCAGCCTAACATACTATTTTACGATACCACACATTGCCCATGAAAAGAGACATGTCCATCAAGTTCATCCTATTTCCTTTCCAATGTTGATCCAGAAGGAGGCAAAAAATCCCAATTGGGTAGAAGTAGATTTTTCCCATTTAGAGGGTAAAAAATTACTTCCTGACTCTAATCTGGCAATCGGAATAATTCCCGGATCACCAACGCTTCTGAGTAATTAGTGATATAACATGTAATATAACACTCAAGGAAGGCATCCAGACCCCTCTTACACTCTTTTATTGAATTCATAGAGCTGCATAGTCTCACTGCTCTTACAGTAAAAAAAAAACTGTTTGTCATTGTAGTGTCATAACTTAACATTATTCAACCCTAGCAATGAACTATAATACCAGATACAGGCCGTGGACAAAAATGGCCCCAACAATGAAAAATGCTTATGTAACCACTTCAGGACAGCCCATAGAATATAAATGTCCAGGCAGTTATATATCTGTAGAGAGTTCCCCTAGACCCCTCCCCACTGTGCAGGAGCTCCATGTTCTGAAAGTCTCATGACCGCTCAGGTCACAGAGCTTTGCCTGAAGACCAATCAGCTTGGTCTCCAGGCATGTGATGCCGTTACAGCCATCAATGGAGAAGTCACTGTCTGCTCCCCTCCTCAATCTCAGAGGTCAGGCAGCTCATCTTCCAGCTGTCCTGCATGCAGCTCTGTGACCCAGCTCTTCCAAAAGAGCTGAAGTCACAGAGCTTTGCCTTGAGACAGACTCAGACTCATCAGTGTGGCCTAAGCAATCACAGTAAAGTTTAATTGTAAATAAAAAAACTTTTATAATAGTTTAGAGCAGGGATGTCAAACTCATTTTCCCCAGGGCCCCATCAGCCTTACGACAGCCTTCAAAAGACAGATTCTAAGACTGAATAGTAGGGACTTGTTCATAATTTTTGCACCCATAATACGCACTGCATATTCGTGCACCATTCCAATTGTCCCATCTGCGTTCCTTTTTTTCATTTGCATACACTGTGTATACTTGGGCATACAAAAAGTATAATGCAGGTGTAAGTGATTTTCAGTCACGCAAATGCACTGCGTTTTTGCACAACCAAAATGTTCTTATGCCCTTGTGAATGAGCCCTAAAACCCCCATAGTAGCCGCAGAACTAGTAATGTCCCCTATAGTGGACACAGTAGTATTATTGACCCACATATTGCCCCCAGGATTAATAGTGCCCCTCATAATGGCTCCTGAAGTAATAAGTGACCCTCGCCCCCTAGTATTTCCTTGGGCCGGGCAGCATCCCTACAGGCATTTCACTCAACTAGCCTGCAAATCTGGTGGCGTCAGGGCAGTTTGTGACTGTTGACCTCTCCCCTCGGCATCTGTGCTGCATACAGGTTGGTGCACACAGAAGCCGCAGATGAGAGGTCAGCGGACTGACTGCACTACCAACTCCAGACTGGACCTGCGAGATGGTTGAGAAGAATGCAGCCTGGCCAGTAGGCCACATAAAATGGGGCGGAGGGCCAGATTCACCCCCTGGGCCTTGTGAGGTGTGTGTGGTTTCTCCTCCTCCTCACAGCCTGTAAGGGAGGGAAATAGCTATGTACTATCATTATACACAAACAGTAAGGGCATATGTTCATGCTGCAGATTTGTATGTACATTTTTCCGCATGGATTCTGCATCTAATACTGCGGCAGAAACTTGCGGATAATCTGCATATTTTGCCACAGATTCACCCTGCCAATAGGCAAAATCAGTCTACAGAATTTCCAATGCAATTCTGCGCAGATCCAATTTTGTGTCCGAAGTTCTGCCCCCGGCTTTTGCCCATTGACCGGGGTAGATGTGTGTGTGCAGAAGAAACATATGCCTTAGAGATCACTCATACGAGCGCATGTCCACTGCGTATTACTCGCACAGTTTTAGCGTGCATAATATGCAGTACTAATATTCCATTAAATGCCATTGTGCCGCTATAAGTCAAAGCAAGACATATTGAGCAGAATTTACCAAGGATATAAAGAAAATGTGTCATGAAAAAAACCATCTGAGAATCACTTGAATAAGTGATAGGCTTGGGTGGGGGGGAAGGGGGGAGTGGTTAAAAAGAAACAGGTTTCATATTTTTCTCATGCATGGCAGTTTTCCATTTTGGAACATTAATCATGCAGATTTTTTTTTTGTGTTTTTAAGACCCATAGAGAAGCCATACCCGGAGCATTGTGGCTTGTGACAACACTGCCGCTGACCCCAAAAATGGCAGAAAAACAAAACGCTGTGTGTACACTTTTTAGCATTTTACTATAGCCTTTGGCCTACCTTCGAGGGCCTCGCGTGGCGTAAAGTGTTAAGACAGCAGAAATCCAGTCCTAAGCTCACGCTCATGACCTGAGGGTTGCAGATTTGTTCTAGTAGCCGTCTCAGGGTTGACTCTGCCTTTCATCCTTCCGAGGTCGGTAAAATGAGTACCCAGCTTGCTGGGGGGTAAAAGATGACTGGGGAAGGCAATGGCAAATTGTGCCATGGAATTTATGTTGCCTTCCTGCGGATGGGCAGAGTTAACAAGCTTTAGGCCTCATGTCCACGGGGAAAATTCCATGAAGAATCCGTAGTGGGTCCCTCCTGTCCCGTGGACATGAGGGCCGCAGCGGACCGTGCAGATCTTCTCTTCTTCGCGGCCGAATCGTCTTTCTTCGGCCAGTGGATGTGCTCGGCACGCCGGCAGTGTGCCGCACGCATGCGCCGGGCACATCCGCTGGGCCGAAGAATGAAGATCCGGCCGCGAAGAAGAGAAGATCTGCACGGTCCGCTGCGGGTAAGTTTATTCTTATTTTAGGTCTCCCGCGGATCCGGGCGGCTTCCATAGGCTTCAATAGAAGCCTGCGGGAGCCGTCCCCGCGGGAGACCTTCACCTAAATGGAGCATGTCCATTTTTTTTCATGCTCCATATTTTTTTATTCACTTTTATTGACCATCCGCGGGTATTTATCTACCCACGGGTGGTCAATGCATCCCTATGGGATGTGGATCCGCGGGCGGGAGAAGAGTTAAAATCCGCTGCGGATTTTAATTCTTCTTTTCCCCGTGGACATGAGGCCTTACAGAATTTGCCGTGTTTTCATTGCAGATTTAGTATATACACTTGTATTTTTACGTGCGGATTGCCTGCTGCGGGATGTGTTGGTTTTTGTGGTAGCGGTCGGTCCTGCACTGAGGTCACACGGGCAAGCTTTATTGTCAGACATCAACAAACACAGTGCGTTTCACAGAGCAAAGGCAACAAAACCGGCAACACTACTCTATAGGCGGATTTTAGTGCGGATTTTATGCTACGCGTTGATCTATGGAGAAAACCTGCAGCAGATACGCACAGTCTCCGCTACATAAACCGACATGCTGCTGATTTCGAAACTGCAGAGTTTCCAAAATTGTATGCTTTTCTGTAGCAGAAATCTGTGTGAAGGAGAGTTGTTAGATGACATTCTCTAGCCAGTTAGTTCACTGCGGAATTCCTGCAGCGATTCCGTAAATGAAAATTCCGCCGCGTTTACTGCCTGTGTGAAGGCGGCTTGTAGAAACCTCCGAATGCAGCATTTAAAAAATGAAAAAAAAAGATGAATAAAAACAGCATGCAAAACACTAATGCTGCAGGTAAAACCAAGCTAACTCCATTGTACAAGGTGACTAGACTGGAGGTCGGATGTGATGCTGATACACAGGAGTGAGTATCGCTGGCATCGCCCACAGCGCTGCCGGCATGGGGGTGGAGCGGACCGTAGAGCATTCTCCGCCTCCGCGACCTCCATTCACTGTAAGCAAACAGTCTTTCAGAAGTCACGACTGCTGATTACACTGAACGGCGCGTCGTTCCTTTTTCTGTATGCAAAAACTGATGGACTGAACAGTTCTCGTCGCTGCAGGCATTTACATGGGACGACCATCGGACAGATTCCCACGGGAGCGTTAACGATCCTGAACGCTAATCATCCCGTGTAAAATGGCCATCAAGCACAGAAGGCAGGAGCCTCCAACAGTATTAGTGAGCCGGCTACTAAGGTCGTAATTAATAATTCACCTGATCATCTAATGAAGGTATTGTCCTTCACTGAAGTGGCGCATCCACTGTTGTGCGCCACAATTAGCGGCGATTACTCGTGTGCGTTGAATGGAATCTGACCGTTCTGTTACTATATTTGAGAAAACAAAGGATTGCAGCAAAGTTAGAATTGCTTCATCCACGAAACGTGTAAAATAAAGTCACCGCACTGCGGCTCGCTTGGGTTAAATCCTTGAGAACTAGGCAACAATCCACCTTAACTGTTCCAGTCATGGCAAGAGTGGCCAAGTCCTGCAGGCGCTGCCTGGCCTCGGGCATAGAATGGGCACAGGTGGAGTCCCCTTGGTGGGATTTATCCAGGATAAATGACAGTGTCACTAAAATCTCTGTGTATGTTATTAATGAGTCCCCAGCGAGTCGTTGCTTAAGACTCTGGCTTAATAACCATTCCACAACTGTGTAGGTGTTTGCAGAATGCTTAATTACTTCAGCTTAGACTCCCAAATTATTCCAAGTGCTATATTTGGCGCGGGGGGCGAGCTGAGCACCAGGTTACAATTATTTGCTATAATTAATTTGCTAAGAGGATTGGCTGGCGTTCAGGGAGGGGACGGTGGGGCAAGAAGGCTAATCATTACATGCCAGCACTGAACACCACCACTAAATCTTGTTTTCTATGATCTGCGTCATGCGATGAAAAGGAAATCTGTGTGCACTGCTAGGAAGATGGATAAATATTTGCATAATATTTTACATTTCAGAGCAGAATTTAACATTGGCTCTCAATGCAAATGCCAGCCGAAGATCTGCTTATTTAGTAAAGCTGACTTTATGGTAGTCCGTGGGCTCGCTGCAAAAATAGACGTGAACCACAATGAATTGGTGGCTTATAAGCCTTATTCTCCTCTCCTAAGGCGATGGCCGTCGGAAGCGCTGGATCCGGTACATACTGGAGCTGAATGGTACCTGACGACCTTCTTTGGCTATAATGGGGTCCATCATGTGCCATCATGCTACCTGGGCTTTTACTTATCCATATGGATTATCACCCCACTTGTAAGATAATGGCATTAGATTGTTACACAGTATTACTGTACATACACCTTCTATGCTACTCTTCTGAAGTTCCTTATGCAGAGGGTAGCTTAGATGACCTGTACAGTGGTGCCCTCTACCTGCCAACGACTGCACATCCTCTTATGTAATAACTGCCTCATGGCTAGCTCTGTTTCCATGTAATATCTGAGTTTTGGGTTTGAGTCCATCCGTAGAGTTTGTATGTTCTCTCTGTTTTTGTCTGGGTCTTCTTTGGTACTCCACTTCCTAAGCACACTTCAGAAACCGCATACTGATGGCTTATCGATTAACCCCCCAACAGTCACGTTAAATTTGAAAAAACCCTCCTGAAAATGTCACTTTTTCATTTCAGATTTGAATTTTTGTCTCCTATAAATATATTTGGTGTAGAACATATTTGCCTTAATTGCATTTTTAACCCCTTAATGACATAATTAATTTTAGAGTTGCACAATATAATCACTTGTGTCTTTTTTTATGTAAAAAAAAAAAAAAATTGGACCAGAGCATTTTTAATTTTCCATCAACTGAGCTGTATAAGGGCTTATTTTTAGTAGGAAAGCTTTAGTTTCTTGGTATCAATTTGAGGTATATTTTACTTTTTGATTATTCTTTATTCCGGTTTTGCTGAAGCAAGATGAACAGAAAACCGCTATGTTGACATTTTCTTTTTCAGTTTTCTTTTTAATTGAATTCGCCGTGCTCGATAAATAATGTAATATTTTATTGCATGAGTTGTTATAGATGTGGCTATACCAATTATGTGTATTGTTTTTTGGTCTTTGTATTTTTTCACTACTTAAACTTGGGTAAGGGGAAGGAAACTTTTTCCATTTTTTTCTGTAAAAACATTTAGATGCCACAGTCAGCAATGCCTGTGCCATCTGTAGGGTTAACTGATGTAGAGAAGTGATTAGATGAGCAAGCCCTGATTTTTTACACTTTTTATTAAGGTAAAAACCCATATGTGACAATTGGAGAGCAAATATACGCTCTGATTGATGCGGATGATAACCTGAACAAAATTTAATGTCATCCCTTCTCCTGAGACAGGGAGAAAGACAGAGGAGGATATCAGAGCTTCTCTGCTGCTGCTCAACCCCCCCCCCCCCCCCCCTATTCTACTCTGCCCTACACACTGGAAAATAACATCTGTATATTCAAATGGCTGTAGCTGCAGTTCTGTAAGAAATACCAACCTATGTCTCCTGTCATTTTTAACCTAAGAATCTTAATTCTGCTCAATTCACCCAAAACTGTGATGGTCTTTTCCTGCAGAACAAACTGAGCTCCTCCAAAACTACTGTGTGGTTAAATTGCAAATCTAGGGGCTGTCCATTAAAAGCCCCATTGGGAACAAGGACTGCTGTGAAGGGTGATTATCTCTGTACAGTGCTGTGGATGTGTGAGAGAGATAGAAACAAAGAAAATCTTAAATGAAATGACAAATATATAAATTTTGCCTCCTAAAATTCCTGTCTCTGTTGGGTCTTTCTAGCACGGTGGCAGAAGTAATGGTTGCAGAGCACCGCTGTGTTCTCATCCTGACGTCTGCCATGTTTGGTTGGACAATGGACACCCGCTCGCTCCTGGCTTTTTTTCCATGAACCTTGAGGTTGAGGATGAACCGGGCCACGGCTCTATTACCGACATGAAAGAGGGTGTATATCCGGTGGAGCGGGCTCTTTCATCATAATCCCCTTCACTTACAGCACCCTGTCGCTACATTAAATCACTCTAATATGAAGTCTTGTATGACAAGTAGAAATTCTCCAAACATTTTGGGGCTCAGCATCGCTTTCACTTAGTGCGGTAATACCGTGCGGTCCCCGGGGCGATGCTAACCTCTTACGTTCCAGGCTGCATTAGGAGCTGAAATTATAAGTTGCACAATTCCCCGCTCAGCAATCAGCAGCTCCTTTTAAGATGAAATTGCACACAAGGAGATTAGGATGGCAGCGGCGGGTTACTGCGCCTGGCAGAGACTCCGGCGTTCTCTCTCACATCAAGCAGAATCCTGGTCCCTTTATCTCTCCCCTACGTGTCACCTCCAGAAAGTCTCTGCATTCTTGTAGCACCTGAATGTCTAAAACAAGGGAGCCGGTGACAAGCCGGGGAATCACGTCTCTCTTCTGTGTTTGTCTACTCCTCTGCCCTCTGTCAGTCTATCCCTTGTGTCTGCTTGTATTTGTTTGCTCTTGAAGAAGAGCTATTCTACATAGGTAGCCGGAGCCTATCAAAGGCATTGACATGTAGCAGAGCTGTATTTGTCATGTTTTCTCGTAGCGCGGCATACATTGTAAGAAATATCTGAATTAAGCTGTCACAGCCAAGACATACTCAACTCTGCTACTTCTCTGTATTAGGCCTCATTCACACGAGCGATGCACTTTTACGTCGGCCGCATCGTGGTTGAAAATCGCGTTGATGAGGAGTAGCTGAGATCGAGTCTCAAGATTAGAGTTTTCTCGTCCATTCACACGAGCATATTGCATGATAAATATGCTTCATTGCGGAATTCCGTCAGTCGGCAGAAATCCTCAGAATGACTTTGAATTCTTAAATAGAGCCAAGCGTCTTTGCTTCCAAGCACCGGACGCTGGTAAACCCCCCCCCACCTTTTCTTCTTTTGCAGCTCCATGGGAGCCTCCAACGTTTTTTGTCAAAAGATAGGCCCAGTTCTATCTTCTGACGCAGCATTAAAAATTGATTTGATGTCTTGGCGGTGCGATTTTTTTTTTTTTCACGTTCCGCAAAACCGCCCCTGTGAATGACTGCATTGGAATCCAGTGCTTTACATGGTTGCGATCTCTGGCTGACGTTTTATCATGGCTACATAGCTGCATAAAAACGCTTGTGTGAATGAGGCCTTAGAGTGAGGTCGGCTTCAGATGAGCATATGCACAAATACGGTCACCTCAGTGCAATGTATTTGCGCAGTGAATGCGGTTGATTTGCGCACGTGACTGTGTATAGTACTGTACGTTTTTGCACACACCGGGCCTAATGAGGTCCAAATATGCGCTTTTCCACACCACTTTACGCAGTGCTTCACGCACCCCCTTTTTGTGCGCATCTTCGCACCTTACATAGATATCTATCGTAACCCTTGGTGTGAAAATACGTATAAGAATAGAGCCGGTCCTATTTTTTTGCGTGCAGAAAGAATCCAATGACGTCGCTAGGCTCTATTCTCTGCGTATCGCATGCGTATATTATACACGTGTAAAAACGCACGCCAGTCCGTCCATCTGAAGCCGCTGTAATATCTGCAAGGATTTTAACCGCGTTTTTCTTCTGCATAATGTCAGCTGTAGGAGAAGAATTAATGACAGAGTAATATTAATGTTATTTACATAATCTTACTTAATTAGGAAGGGCTTTATGTTACCACAACGATGGCGGCACGTTATTATTCATCAGAGAACAGGCGAACTCCAACTTCATAAATTGCAAATAAGCGCTAGTGGATTTGACTTTATTGTGATGGTTCTCCGCACATTACATGCTCTCAGCACACGTATGATGCCGTGCGTACACGCGTTTCTGTAGAACATGCTATGTGTGCACATATGCATGAAGAGGTAGAGAATACCAGCGGGCGCCCATGTGCGGATATGTATGAGGAAATAACATGTATCTCTATATATCTATTAATTTCACAGTGTGTGATCAGATTTAGAAACTGTATTAAAGGAAAGAAAAGAAAAATGGCTGGAAAGTGGAACTGCGCCGTCAGAGGCCACATTAAAATGTGATTTTAGGAGAGGTTTTTTCTTTTCCATCTCCCTCTGAGGACGTTTGAGGCTGCGAGTCAGTGACTGCGAAATCCCATTGCAAAGTTCATCAGGAATTGTGTTCCAGCTGCTGGAGTGATAGATAGGTTTAATTACACTGAATTACTGCGGCAACAGCCGCTCTGCTCTCCCCAAAGTCATTAAAAAGAAAGGATTTTTTCTGCGCTGGTCACTGGCCCAGTCTGGGCCTTTAGCATGGAAGCTCAGTACACGGTGCACAGCTAGGGCACAGGTCAGGGGGGTCTGCGACTTGTCATCTCTACTGATTCCCTGGGAGCCTCGCTGCTTACACGTTAGTTTGGATCACTTGTTCATTGGTAGAATCGCTGACAAATGCTAATGTTATTCTGGTGGCTCTTTGTTGCCTTCTCATATAACCCTTCTGCACCTGGGAAGGAGAACTGATTAAATAATATTACCAGAGCATTTATTTGGATAATATCGAGGATCTTTCTATTTTTCGGATCTCCTATAAAAGACCTACATATTATTTGCTGTGATGGTCCTCCTTAGGGAAGACGTGCCAGAAGCATTTGATGCAATGTCATATTTTCATTTCATTTCCAAAAAGTGAATTGTGGCAGAAGGGGACTGGATGTGTCACTGAGCTCTCACCATTGTTCTTCATTTCAGGTGTCAAGAATTCCCGTAGAGTCATGTGAGCAATATTCAACGTGTGGAGAGTGCCTAAGTTCTGGAGATCCACATTGCGGATGGTGTGTGCTGCATAACATGTGAGTAGTTATTGGCTGCCGCTTACTTACGTAGAACCTTGCACATCGATCAAGTAGTTTGATGTAACAAAGTCTACGTACGCCGCCCCAATTCTATAGCACTTTAAAAAAGGGTGCGAAAGTTGCTGGTAACGGAGGAATAAACCCAACTTTTGCTGCTTTCACACAGGCTGCCGAGCCTGGGAGGTAACATGAGGACCATTAAATAGACTTTGGGAGCCAAAATCCGTGTTCAGGTTTAAGGCTGAAATTAGGTTGCTTCCACATCTGCATTGGGGGTTCCGTTCGGGGAGCAGGAAAGATGAATCTCCTGGCTGGACACATCCGTCTTATAATGGAACAGAACAGCGCCAAATGGACCCCATTCACTATGGGGTTTCTTCAGAGGAGTAACTTGAAGCTACTGGGCCCCAATGCAAAATCTGTAACAGGGCCCCCAATTATAATGCTTTATTCGTAGTACTGGGGTCCCTATATGGAGAGGAGAGGCCTTATGGGCCCACTGAGGCTCTTGGGCCCGGGTGCAATCACATCCCCTATAGTTACGCCCCTGGCCGCTCAACTGCCCGGCATGTCTTCCGGTATTTTGTGCCGGATCAGCAGCGGCGGTTCCAAAGCGGATGTGAAGGCAGCCTAACTCGGTCAGTACTTTATTACATTAACAATAAAGCCGTACAATACACACCAGTATGAGGACATATTGAGCTGTGCGTGAAAACAAAGAGTAGCCCAACTTGGCCACTTACATCTTTGGGCAGATAGGACTTAGGTATTGCTAGCAGCCCTTGACCTGGTCTTTAGTGCTATGGGTTTGGTCTTCTCCTGGGAGATGCAGGTCACTATAATTGCTGGACTTATGTTGTATCATAGCAGTCAGAACCGGTACTGAAGTAGAGTCCATAAAACACCTCCTAGCTGCCTATTGCATTACCTGAGGTTTCACATCTCTTCGAGATCTGGAAATTTTTGTCTTTAAGCTATAAACCAAGGAAAGGTGGTGATAAAACCGGGAAGAATGCTCTTATCGAGTGAGAGTAACAACCTCCACTTAGCATTTATACCTGCAATAAATAGCGCAATATTACAGAGACTTCCAGGAGAACATTAGGGGCACACAAGCACAAGCTTCCCCTCTTCGTATATAGCAAATAAAACTGTAACATTGCTGCCGATAGCCTGCACACCCCATCACATGCTGGTATTGTCATCCACAAGGAGAACCATTTCCATATCCTAGCCCTGACTTCATCTGCAAATGACTTTATGGAACGGTGCCTAAGGCATCGAAATCACATTTTCAGATATGCAGGGTCAGCGACTCATTTTTCCTGCAGAATCCTGCATACTAGAAGTATATTAGCAGCGTGCAAATGAATTGTGCCCAGGTACAACATGTTTTCCAGAATTTCTATTAAATGTATGTATCGCAGACCCCAACGAAATGTAAAACGTTCTGCAGCCTCGTGCAACTACTACACTGTATGAACCCTAGCTGTCTGTGCTGAAGCACGATAACGTGGCTAATGATAACATATTTAGAAGGCAATAGTTGAGTAATGTATATTGGCTGACTTGAATAATTAGTAACGAAACCAGTCGATGAAACAAAGCTGAATCACACTGTTTGAGGAATGTTGACTTTGGCAGTACAGTAAGGAACCCTGTTCAGAAAGAGGGAAATTAGGCTTTTTTTGTTCTTGTGGTCATGTGACAACAGCTTTCGGATTAAATTACAGAAAACTAAAGGATTTTAGGTTTACTAAAGTGATGTTAAAGGGGCTGTCCAATTATGAGCCATTAATGTCCTATCCTCAGGATAGGCAATTAATAGCAGATCAACAGGGTCCACCGCTCAGGAGCCCACTGATCATCTGTGTTGAGTCCTTGCACTCAAACACAGATCTGATTTCTGCAGGAAGCAGACGGCTCCGTTTTCACTGCTGTGGCCCGGATTAGTATTGCAGACCAAGCTCCTATTGGAAAGAATGAGAACTTTGATTTCAATATAAGCCAGGTCACAACAGTGGGAATAGAACTAGCTGCATCCAGCAGAAACAGTCTCCATGCTCGAGTGCAGCCGCTCAGCAGTTGATCAGCAGGGGTCCCAAGTGGTGGACCTACTGAAGGCCTGTCCTGAGGATTAATAACTGGATGATACCAGGGATGTATTATTACACTTGGTTTGTACTTGTATATGTACTAATAAATAATGCCCATTTACTACCCCTAGGTGTTCCCAAAAGGATAAGTGTGACCGTGCAGAGGAGCCATTCAGGTTTGCAAGCAATATAGATCAATGCGTTAAGGTGACGGTGCAGCCCAACAGCCTTCCTGTCTCTGAGCACAGCCTACCGGTAAGAGACAGATGGGTCATCTTCTATCATAGACATGTCGGCACCTCTGTCATGTGTGGGTCTCATTTAGGCTGGAAAGTACATTTGCAGTCTATAGACGGGAGAGATTTTTTTTTTCTAGCAGAGTTTGAGATTTTCATAGTTTTTTGACATTGCAGATATTATTTAGAGAGAGTCCGGAATGAATCAAAACATGTGGGATTTGTAGCAGAAACAGTATCACACTTCAGCCTTGAGCTGTGTCTTATATGGCAGCTCAGTTGCATTGAAGTCAGGTGGGACTGAGCTGCACTTCCACACACAGCCTGTGGACAGGTGGGGCACTGTTTTAAGAAGGAACCCTACGCAAGCCTCTGTAGTCTATTCTAGTTATCGCATTCCATATTTTCTGTGTACACTAGCGTCATGGCTTTCGTTCACAAAGCAGTCATGACATCTACGACAGATCTGTTTGCAAAGCATCCTAATGAATCCCGACAGATCCTGTTGATCACGGGGTGCAATAATCTGTTGTTGGTAGTCAGGTAGTTTTGTTGAAAAGTACTAATCTGAACAGAGCGTTGGTGTTAATATCATATAGTGTCAGTGCTTAGGTTAGGTGTATAGCCATGACTGTATGGTACTTATCTCTTCCAGCTCACTCTAGAAGTTAGCGATGTCCCCGATCTGTCCGCTGGGGTCATCTGCTCCATTGGTAACATTACTCAGGTAGAAGGACAAGTGTCTGGCAATCGGATAGTCTGCATTTCACCTGCTGCAAAAGATGTTCCTGTTATACCTGCCGATCAAGGTAAGATGTTACATCTATTATTACTGCTGCAGCCATGAAAATCGCCGAGATTTGTGCATTGTGAGACGCACAAAAATGAACCCCATTCTTTTGAGCAGTGCGGGAAAAAAAATTGCGGCATGTCCTATCTTTGGCGTTCCCTTGGAACGCATCACCAATTGTTGTCAATGGGACCGGAAAACACCTCTTATGGTGTGCGAGGTGCATGCCACTGCGCTGCGAGGTTTCCCATTGAAACACTTACCCGGCTCTCTGATGCGGCTGAAAGTCCCGCAGGAGGATCGCTACTCCACAGAAGTGACAAGAGGAGTTTTTTGCAGAAAAATCCCTTGCATCCGCCAGTGCAACGCACGAGCGTGATATCAGCCCGAGTTTCACAGGACAATATCGTGCATAGCTATGTGTAGGAACCCTATATAATATGCTGATTGGAAGTGGCACCTTTTAGTTCTGGTTTATAGGGAACTGTACGGACGCGCACAAACAGCATCTTCGCACATGGATCTGCTGTATAATCCACGGCAGAAATCCCAAGCTTGTTCTTGAATCCTGCTGTATAATAATGGTTTAGTTTCTGAGACTGAAAATGGCTGCCGGAGAGCAGGGGCGCAGCTATGGGGGTACAGAGGTAAGCAGTTGGCCCCAGTGCCTGTGGGGGCTCAAAGAGACCAGTAATGTAAATGGGGGTAGGGAGGCCTTCTTACAATTGGGGCCTCTGTCTGATGGGTACCAGACGGATTTCACGAGAAGCCTTTTTCCATCACCCAGAGTTCCCCTCTGTCCCTTCAAGGGGCAAATACGTTTTTCCACGGCACATTGCCAGGACGATGTCATGTCCTTTTCCACTGTCGTATTTCCACTAGGATCAGTTACTGTGCAGCGGGCACACCAATCACTTACCATTATGAACATTTCAGAACCTTTGTTAACATGTAGGAACAGGAATGCTGCAGACCAGTTAATTGTCTGCGACATCAAACCCCTTTAAATGAGCACTTTAGTAGTTGTTGTTATGTAAATGAGGCAGTAATTTCCTATAAGTAGTCCTCTATTGTATCTTTCTCACAGTAGCTTCTTGGAAAACATGCCACACACATCAGGATACAATACTACAATACCCACAGGGTGATTTACGTCTCCAACACTTTTAGAAATCACATAACAGAAAAATCCAGCAACTTGGAAGAGGTTTCTTTCTGCCTAGAAGCTTATGTGCGGAGGGGAGCCTGTTACTTAGAAAGAGGCCGGGATTATCTTGTTTGGGGACAAGGAAATAAAAGGATTATTTCCTGATGTTAGGAAATGGGCACAGTGCTTACAGAAATCCCAAAGTGCTCCCGTTCTACATCCGCTCCTGTAGTGTTGGACCTAGGATAAGTCTGCCTGCCTCTGTATGCGCTCGCCGGCGCTGGCTAATGTGTGAGTGGCGTCTTTATTCTTGTAGAGCTCTTGCTAAAAAGTGGTCCAGAATGGATTCAGAGTACAATTCTAATCTGGCAACTGGAATATTGGCCTTTATATAAGGACAACACGTGCTCTCCCTACTGTAGACCCTCTACTACAGAAGACCCTCTGTTACTGACTTCATGATCTTTCCACTTTTGCAAACATTTTTTTGATCCTGAAAAACCCAGAGATTGGCAATAACAGATAAAGATGGGACTTATGGCCCTTTTACATGGGGCGATTCTCATTTGAACGAGCGTGTGACGTGACTGCTAGTTTGTCACGCTCATGTAAAATATTTAGGCAGGCAGATCACCACTGAGAATCACTCACTTCGCACTCAGCGCTTCGCGTTCTAACGTGCAGCGAATGAACCAGCCATGACTGGGCGACAAACATAAAGTGCTTTATGGCTCGCGTTTAGACTAAACTATTGTCGCGCACGTTTGTTCGAGCGAATTTTGAGCGGCAATCGTTACATGTAAATGGGCCTTAACATTTCACAAACAGTTGAAAGTCTTCTTTTCACGCATTGAGGCTTTATTCACATAAGCGTTTTTACATTGCTAATTTAGACCCAATAAAAAAAAAACTGCAACCATGTTAAGCATTGGATTCCAATGCATTCATTCACATAGCCAGTTATTAGCCGCGTAAAAATGTACAATAGGAATAAGATAGGACACCAGCGGCCAAATACTCTGGCTGATGTTTTGGTGCAGCTGGAAGAGATTTGTCTTGCCCTATATTTCGGTTGCGATCAACTGGTGTCTCCCATATGCTTTTATGGGAGCTGTCGGCAAAGGGATGGGGAAGGGAGTTTAGCAGCAGCTAACTCTGCTAAACCATGTCAGCTGGCTCTATTTAAATAATACAAGCTATGCTGAGCATTTCTCCCAACCGAAGGCCGTGTGAATCAGCGAGAAAACGTGGGATTTAGCCGGGACTTGGTCGTGACTTTTTCTGGTTCATGCAATATTCCGCCGGCAGAAAGTCGCAACGCTCGTGTGAAAGTGGCCTTAAGCCAATAAAAATGAACCAACCTAAAAACGTGCTTTTTATCAATTTTTTACTATATGTGGATTGTCTTCCCTTAATAGTTTCTGTCGCTTTTCATTTCAGACTGGTTTGGGCTGGAGCTTCAGCTGATCTCCAAAGAGACTGGCAAGACGTTTGTGAGCACAGACTTCAAGTTCTACAACTGCAGCGGTCACCAACTGTAAGAACTCCGGATATTGTGGCCACCTAGTGGGCAGAGATGTCTGTAAAACCCTGGGATAAGGCCGCTTCCACACGAGGGCTTACCTATACATTGTATTATGGCCGCAGAGCTTGGCCACCCACAGATCCTATGACCTGAACTAAAAGAATTTCAGATCCCTGTGATGCTGTTAGTCCAGAATTACCAGACCTGTGGTTGGGCTGCGGTGGGAGGCAGTAAAATGGGTACCATATTATGCTTCTGTGAAAGCAGTCAGAAAACAGAATATTGTGATACACTAATGTTGCTAGTATTGGGCTGAATGCCCATGAATAAATTTCTACCCCGTCTCCCGCAGCAGAAATCCGCACGTGAATTAGGTTCAATGGAACCTAATAGCTTTCTGCTTGCCAATGCTCACATGCGGAATTCTACCGCAGATTTCCGCAGCAGGAAATAAATCGCGGCATGTTCTATTTGCCGTGGACTTACCCCACGGGAGGTCTCCATTAATATAGCATTAATGGAGACTGCGGAATTCCGCAACACCAGCAGGCACTTTTTGTTTTTAATCACGGTATTCCCGTGGCATATATCCGTGGGCGTATCCCGTGACGCTCGTGGGCATGAGCCCTTAATATATTTACAATGATGTTGTACAACACCTAAATGTTGGTATTAATGAGTAAAGGAATGGGGTTGCTCTGAGCTCTGATTTAGCAACTGCACCTTCAAGAAGTCATAAAGCAGGGTTATAAAGAGTCATGTGACTCGGTGAATAAGGCCCATTTCTCAGTATAAATGAGCAGAATTAATGGATAAAAAAATGTTGTTTCCCTCTGGCTAAGCACCCACAAACACATAATTGATCTTGCACAGATTTAATTATATACACTGGTTAACTTTGAATAATGACGGCTCAGAGAGGAAAAAATAAAAATTTGTTTCATGCATAAGAAAATAATGTTTCAAGTCAGCGACTGCGCCAGGCGTACACGCCAATGCTGCCCGCTGGTGAAGCTGAAGAAAGCTGCAATTTGTAATAACAGGGAATTCACCTTTTGAAGCGGCAATATGTAACCTTGAGATATCCTTGTTCAGTCTTCCTGGGGGGAGTTCTTTACCTGCTTGTCCAGCGCAGCTTATTAACTGGCATCATTGTCTCTATCCGAAGCGAATGCCCCTTACTACAGTGATTGTTACTGCTCCGTAAACTAACACTTTGCACCCTTTAATGCATGCGCTCATCATTTCTGATGATGTTGAGTTTCGGCTGATGCCCGCGCTCCCTCGTGCCCTGTTGCCAGGCCGCTCGGCTTGCGTCACATGTCCCCTTTCATGACTATTTTTCAGGTCTACAAGCGCTGGCAGCTTTCAGAAAGCAAAAAGTGATTTAGTGATTGCAGGTTGGAGGGCAGAGCGGGACGAGCGACAGAAACATGATGTATGGAAGTCAGGTGTTTAGATATGGGCTGGCATAAATATTGAGGCTGCGTTGACTGATGGAATTGGCCACAAGTGTGTGACTGGAGATGCTAATAGCCAGGATATGTATATTTAATGTATGTCAATGTGATGCAGTGTTTATGCAGCACAAGTCATATATGGCTTGGGGGACCCTGTATTGTTTATCCCCAGCCATGTCCAGTGTATATGCAGAGGAAGCTGCTGTTTATACTAGCCGGCTGCTTCTAGAGATGGCTCAGCCTTTTTACGCCTGCGAACCTTTGCGGCTAGCATAAAAAAATAAATATTAGATCTTAAAAAGAAAGCAGAGCACTAAGAGAAGACCAGACTTTGTCTTCCGCTGAAATCCATTTCTTCATCAATCCCCCTGATTGTTTTCCCTACTTGTCACGGCTGCGTCCGTCCGAGTCCATCAGTGGGCTTGGTGTATTCTCCGGCTTCTACTTGTCTTTCAGTGCGTTCATATACAATAAACCTCCCCACCATACCCCATGTATATTTTTCACTACATATCTGCAGATGTGTTTGACTGGTCATTATTTTCATGGTTTGTGACACGTTTTACTCTCCCACCTTTCTCCCAAGCTGCTTGTCGTGCGTTACTAGCGCATTCCGATGTCACTGGTGCAAGTACCGCAATCTGTGTACCCATGACCCAACAACGTGTTCCTTTCAAGAGGGTCGCGTCAATGTCTCCGAGGTAAGGAAAGAATTTGTATTCATCCTAGATAGAAATGCTAAAGGGGTTTTTATGGAATTCTGAGTTAATGGAAGACGTCCCCAAGATCCTCGTCTCTTGGCCAGCGTGGTCATAAGAAGTTCTCTTTAGGAACTATATTACTCATTGATTTGAATGGGCGTTGTGTAATCTTATTTTCCCATGTAGTTGCGCTGCAGGGAAATTGCCCTGCCTGCCTTATTTACCCCTAGAGTACAGCTGATCTCTGGGATCGGGGGGCTCTCTGTATGCAGAGTATTGTCAGGGGACCCTTCTGTCAAGTGAGTTTTGTTCAAAAGACAAAAACTCTTTAATAAGGTGTACAGAATATTTCAAGGACATAATAGTAGTGCCTTATGCAATCCACTCATGTATCCATTATCTATTTAATGGCCATTGTTTGCTGTATACAGCAGTTTCAGGTGAGAGCATTTGTTCTACTATATAAAACCCTTGCTTTTAGTGCCCTTACCAGTCTTTTGTCATACAGCTTCTTTATTCTGTAGTTTTCACAAGAAAACCATGATTTTACTGGTTGCACATCTGTATAATGCTCTCTCTGAGGGCAGAATAAAATAGTAACTGGCACACTGATTATAGCGGTATGTCTGCTGTATGTATCAGTGAAGTAGTTATGGCAAAACTTGGATTTGGTTAATAGCAACCAGACATAGAGAGGTACAGGAAGTAGTCTGCGATATTCGTTGGGTAACCTCCACACTGCACTGCAGGCACTGATTAACAGCTGTCTGCCTATTACTATGCATAGAGAGACGGCTATCAATGAGTGGTCAGAAGGCAGAGTGGGCGGGGCTAGCTGCAGCTTACGTATATCAAGGACTACTTCCTGTAGTCCTTTGTGTGGCTGCTACTTTGTACATAGGAACAAAAGACAAATTGCTGTAATCAGTATGCCTGTCACTATCTTATGCTGCCCATGGTAACCAGATTCCCTTTAACTTTGTGCCAGTTTTCATAAATGGGAACTGACTTTTTTAAAGGGGACCAGATCCTAACTTCATGCGGTCCGAAATGCTGCAGCAATTTAAAAAAAAACAAAAAAAACTGCCTCCCTGTAACATGGGCGCCTGCCCTGGACTTCATATTACCTGACATTTGGGCAGCATGAAGCTAGTGACATGTTCCCCTTAAAGCGAGTCTTGCACTATTCATTGTGTGAAACGCGCCAGGGAAAATATATAATGCACTAAAAAGCTGATTACCTAAATGCTGCATTGCCTTAGTGAAACTGTTCGGCCACACATGGTGCCAGAGACTGTTAGAAGGGAGATTTAAGAACCGGAGAGTATTAGCATAATGCGTGTTTGTTATCCCAGGGATACTGTTATTTAACTTCCTAGAGGTTAGCACAGAGCTGTGATGGATTGGTCCATTTCTCCGGGGTTGCGCTGCGTATGAACAGCACTCTAGCAGAGTAAGTAATGAAATTTGTTTGAGCACGGCGTGTAGATATCCGCAACTCTCTCTGGGAGGAAAGACCTGCCGAATGCCAGTTATCACTACTGCTGTGGAGCAGAAGCAGGGATAATGCATGTCTTGTAGAGCCGGCAAAAGCAAACAGATTTCTAATTAATGAAGCAAGTCTTAAGATTTGAGGACAGAAAGTTTATCATAGAATTAACACTTTTGCCATTTTTGAACAGTCTTTTGCAAAAACATTGGACATTAGTTTCTTACAACACCCAAAGCAATGACATCGATTTAGTTACAGATGTTTCAAACGGATGGCTCACACACAGAAATGGGAGAACAAACAGCACCACATAGGGAACTAACACCTGGGTGGTTGTGTATCGCCTCCCCCCGATCAGGTTCGCCTTCAGCTGTTACACTATAGGCATAACACTATTGTACCCTTTGATTAGTAGATACCCAATCTTTAGAAGTCACTACCAGTGTCATCACCCCCGTAAATGTCAATCTCATCCCAGGGAAGATGACTATACATGTTGGACCAATTGTCACCTGGAAGCACAGATTTCAATGTGAGGCAGTAGTCTATACTCGAAATCTCCATGAAACAACTAATTTTGGGAACAAGAAGTCCCTTGGAGTCATCACTCAATGGAACTTGAGAAAGGGGACATCTTGTTCCTGAAACGTGTTGTGTTATGGAGATTTCGGACTACAGACTACTGCTTCACATTGAAATTTGTCCCTCCATGTGAAAATTGATTTTGTTTAAGGGAAGCTGTGACCACCTTGTATTCAGTTCTCTCTGAAGGCACACATGATAGTGAGAGGCACGCTGATTACAGTTACCTGTCTGAGTGTAGCATGTATACATGCAGTTGTTTGGGAGAAACTTACATTTTATTAGGAGCAGCCACACGTGCAGGAATACAAGACATAGTCCCTAATATTCATAAACTCTGGCTAGCTGTGCCCATCTTGCCCTCCACTGACTGACAGTTATCTTCCTATGTACAGTAACGAGGAGACAGTTGTCATTCAGTGGGCGAAGGACGAGGTGCGCATGGTTAGGCTAGTGGTTAGGTGTTGCTAACCAGAGCTCATGACTACTTCCCGTAGTCCTCTTTTTGTGCTGCTACAATTAAATGCAAGGTCCTCTTATAATACTACTGCCTGTATACATACAGCAGACTTATCTCTGTAATCTGCGTGCCAGTCTACCTTATGGTGTTCTCCGCGGGGGCTGTAAGGATGATGATGGGTTCCCTTTAAAAATCTCAGTATTCTATTTATTGTTTTGTAATACAAATTGCATTACTTCTTTTGATCTGATAATTTACACAAGGTATTAATGCTCTAGAATGAGGATGTCCTGTCCTGCTAGGTGCTTAGACCTGTTTGTACATGGGCAGCATGGTGGCTGAGTGGTTATCTCTGGAGGCCTGGGTTTAGAGAGCACCATCTGTGTGGCTTGTATGTTCTCCCCATGTTAGAGTAAATTTTCCTAATGTATGAGTATAAGTGAATAAATGAAAATCTTCTTCTGTTTCATTAAACCAGTACAGGAATAAGTAGCATATATCTTTTAGAAACAAGTGCGAAAATGAGACTAATGTCACTCGTGTAATGCATAAGGTCAGGTCTTGGTTGCTGGGCTCTATAGGATGGATAGATTTTACAGTATCGGTCACAGTTCTTGCATTTCACGTTCAAGAAGACCAAGAAGTTGACACACACCAATATAAAGACAAGTTCATCTTTCAGGTGGCAAGTTTTAATGTCATTTCCACAAGACGCAGGCGGAAGAAGCAGCCACCCAGCTCAGAGCACAAATGTCTCCGCGGCCCCTGGGATTTAGTCAAATCTACTTTGGCACCAAAAATCTTGCACCACCCACACTTTAGGATCCTAACCTCATGTTTGAGTTTATAGTGACAATTTCTTTTTTCACCACAGGATTGCCCGCAGTTAATACCCACAGAAGAAATCTTGATCCCAGTTGGGGAAGTTAAGCCAATTACTCTGAAGGCAAGGAATCTGCCTCAACCACAGTCAGGCCAGAGGGGATACGAGTGCGTGCTAAATATACAGGGTGTGTTACACCGCATGCCTGCTCTACGCTTTAATAGCTCCAGCGTCCAATGCCAAAACAGCTCGGTGAGTGTTTGTTGTGAAGAAAGGCTATGCCATCACATTGCAGTCTTTACCGCATATAGTTCTTTGTAGTCGCTGACAAAATGATGACTTGCTACTTACTCAATAAACAAACAACAACAAGTAGCTTTAATCTACCCTGTTATAGTAAAATCCAAATAATGCCACTGTGCTGCTACAATGACCTGAGGTATTGTAAATTGGGCTGCTGCTTAGAAAGGATGGAAGGCTTTATCTGGCCTTTCCCTGTCGCAGCCTGCGGGGGGTCATTTGGTGGAATAAGACAGCAATCTGACAAAAGGGTTGAAGCAAAAAGCTAATTTACAGCAGGCTGATAAAGCAGAACGGGGAAGTCTTATCTTCCTTCGCGAGTCCCCAGCTCACGCCGACTCAATAGAATTCCTAATACAGTTGCTTCTGGCGGTGCAGCAGAGGGTCTGCAGAAGATAGACGCTGCCAAAGGAGTAAATAAACACTTTCCCTGAACAAACAGCTGTAGGGAGCGCTCATTGTATAGGTGCGGCACTCTCTACAGCCCTACCATGCCTTTGTCTTCAATTATGCCCGCATTATCCACCTTTTTATTCATTCTGCAATTCTGATAAATTGCGTGAAGATTAATATGCTGCCTTTAATTTTCCCTTGATAACAAATAGGTGCAGATACACTAATGGTCGTTTTACGCAGGCAGATAATTATCACTGTGTTACAAAGGTAGATTTTCCTGTATAAAAAGCAGTGTTCTTACCTGTATTCAGGGTGCTGAGTTCAAATACGGCAACCAAAATGGTCTGTCAGCCAAGATAATGACGGTATAGACATAAGAAAGTAGGATATTCAATATTGTACCATTTTGTTACAGTATATTGACCATTAAAACCATGGGCTTTATCCAAACCGTTTGTTGCCCATAGCAACCAATTGCAGCTCAGCTTTCATTACTGAAACTGCTGATATAAAATGAAAGCTGTGCTTTGATTGGCTGCTATGGGCATTAAAGACAGTTTTATTGTTAGACCGTTGTGATAAATGAGCCCCCATATTTTCCTAGTAAAACAATATGGCACCTCGCACATGCCGACACGAACCAGCTTTTTGCTATGTATGTGGTGAGTTAACATTTGAGAGACATGAAAAGAAGTTGCCTGCAATACATAAGGCCTACAATCATTGCTTTGGATGGGAAATCGGAGATCAGGACAAGTCTTGGGCCTCACATTTCTGTTGTGTCACTTGCTGTGTGAAATTAATAAACTGGTGGAAAGGTCCAGGTACATCAATGTCATCTGGGGGACCTATAACATGGAGGGAACAAAAGGGCCGTGTGACAGACTGTTACATCTGTCTAACAAATGTCAATGGCTTCACAAACAGAAAATCTAAAAGTCACATTGTTCATCCTAACTTGCCGTCTGCGATGAGGCCGGTACCGCACTGTGAGACTATTCTTGTCCCCTTACAGCCTTCAAGTGATGAACTTGTAGATGATGCGGATGAGACAATGCAGGAAGAGAAGAAATTTTCCATCAAGCTGTGAAAGAAATTATTCTACATTTAAATCTTCAGGACATTCAATTCCGCACGTCTTAACGCAGCGAGTGAGGAAAAGGAAACATTTATTTTTGGGAAGGGTGAATGTGGCGCTACCTTCAAACATAATAAAATTGCTTGACCTTCGGTGTTTTGCCAAAAAAATCTCAGTTTATTATTGAAACCAGCTTGAATACTCGTTTCGAGGTTTGGCAACCTCTTCCTCAGTACTTGCTGGAGTTACACATCCAAAGATGCTAACCATGTATCTTGAAACACAGTTCTTTAATACTAAACTGAGAATTTTTGGCAAAACACCGAAACTCAAGCAATTCTATATACGTTTGAAGGTTGTGCCACATTCACCCTGCCAGGAAATAAATGTTTCTTTTTCCTCACTCATTCCACTTGTTTACCCATCGGGTATAACGTCATTTAGGTTTGGCAGCACCTTCCATATACAAGATAACTTCTTCACCTCACGATAGCAATTTAGCTTCTTACTTCCATTTCTTTTTATCCCATTTCTTCTCTGCCGAGGTTTGTCCAACCCATTTTCCTTTAATTTCTCTGCACACTTCAACACAGATAGATTGTAATGACTTAGTCCATGATTAGACCTAAGGGAAAAGAAGGCGAAAATTCTGGGCTCCAGAATCTTCTCCAACCTGAAACAAGTGTAACAATTTATTGCTATCGAGAGCAAATTCTTGTGCGTGTCTTCACTTATGATGGGACCCTAACTTTTTGTAATGACACAAGTGGTTTCATGTCAATGCTGGGTCGCTCTTAGGATGTCCAAGAAGAGAGGCTTTTCATAGACTCCTCATTTTGAAAGCAATGCTGCGTTCTGTTCCAGTTGGTTAAATCAATCTTGCAAAGGAATCCTATGAAGTGCTGCAGCATATGTTTCACTCAATCAAATTCTCTGAATACAGGTAGAACATCTGTGAAGATTTGTAGGTGATTGCTGTCATATTGGGAATGCAAACAGGGTTCACGAAGTATTCCTGTTCTGTATGTAGTGAGTTTACCTGTCACAGTTATCACGCTCTCACAGAGAAGGACTGGCCAGCCAGAATTTGGATAGTTGGTGGCAAAAATGTACAACAGGAGTCTTGTGCCCTCTGAAGACATCTTGCTTCCTCCATCACATATTAAATTAGGCCTTATGAAACGGTTTGTCAAGGCAATGGATAAAAATGGCAGAGGATTTACCCATCTCAAGACCACATTTTGCTCATTTTTCAAAAGCAAAGATAAAAGAGGGTATTTCTATGGGTCCACAGATTGGAGAACTGAAATATGACAGAAGGTTCAATGAATGCTTAACAAGCAAAGAAGAATCTGCCTGGATGGCATTCAAGAATGTGACAAACCAGATTTCTGGGAAAAAACAGATCAAACGACTTTGAAAAGATTGTGACCAACATGTTAAAATCATACTATGTTTTGGGATGCAACGTGTCCCTTAAAGTAAATTTCATGCACTCACACCTTGACTATTACCCGGAGAGATGCAGTGACTTATCAGATGAGCATGATAAAAGATTTCACCAGGACATACGTGCAATTGAAAATTGGTATATGGGAAAAATGCTGCTGGGAAATTCCAGGGGAGAACACTGGCAGACAGAAAAGAAATAAGTGAATCCTGCAAACATTACATCTAACTTCCCATATCTTCATGCCAGTTATGTTGTTATACATCTGCAACCTGGTGATCTTATGTCTCGCTTATAACTATATGTTACCCTATACAAGATTCACTGTTTATAAGTATATTTATAAAATTGCAAATCCACCTACACTTACTTATTCTACTGCTACGGTTGTTATCTGGAAATCTGTTCCTGACAGCCAGAATCTGAGCGCATATTCAAAATCGGCACCCAAAACTCTGTAAGGAACACAAAAATTTTGTTCAGAAAAACATAAGACCTTTTTTTGTAACACAGTGAATTAGTGTGTGCTAACGACCACTACCCATCAACGAGCATGTCGGTCAGTGCTTGTTTCCTCCGTGCTCTATAGGGATGACCAATCGTTAGGACAGTCGCTCATCCCTATATAGTTGTCATTGGTTGGCTAACTATTCCCCATTAACACGGAGCAGTTGATCAGTGAGCAATTTTATACTCTCCTAAGGCTCCATTCATACGGGGCAGCTCGATTGCAATAAAAAATGCACCGAAAAGTGCATTTGCAAAACTGCATGCATTTTTTGCAACAAACACAGTAAAAACCTACATGGTTTCACCAATGCACTTTTTGGTGTGGTTTTTATTGCAACCGAACTGCCCCGTGTGAATGGAGCCCAAGAGACAGAGTCAGTGAATAAGTGTTTGGCTGATCAATCATTGTCTCATGGACCTTTTGTCAGCCATACAAACATTCGTAGGAACGTATGGGCTGAATAATCGTCTCGTATAAAAGGACCTAAACGCCAGTTTTCCACCCCATAACTTGTGAAGGGAATTGGATAGTATTTGTAGGACTGCAGTGGTACATTGACACCCTACATGACTGTATGACCAGCTGATCCGCCATTCAGGAGCTTGTGGTGACAACATAGATGGGAGCTGTAACACAATTACTGACTGCTGTAATCTCTGAAAAATAAGAAAGAAACCCATCTCCTAACTGAGAAATGGTTAACACAATTTATGCTACTCGTTAGAGGAAAATAACTCAAGGACTTGTGTATGTGCTTTTATGTGGAAATACCCTACCAATTACCCATGTAGTGTGTCAGAATCAATATCCTCTTAGCATCAGGAGCAATTTGATAAAATCATGGTTGGCTGCAGGAAAAGCTTATCCATAATGTACAAGTAATGTATTAAACATGAGGTTTTTTTGTTTTATGTGAAGTAGAAGGAAGTATCACAAAGTTGAACAATTGGAGAATTGGCATACAAAGTATTGCAGTAGGGCATCTGAACAGGAACACCACTCTGGGCCCTTTGGTTGTATTAAAGGAGTTGTCTGACTAAATTAAGTTGTCCCCCATTCATCGGATAGAGGATAACTACCTGATCTGTGGGGGTCCAACCGCTGGGACTCCCACTGATAACTAGAACAGAGGTTCCAAAGAACTGCAAATTAATGGAAAGTTGGTCATGCATGCGCACCTTTTGTTTCAATGGCACTACTGGAGATAGTTGATTTCAAGCACTTTTATTTGGGGTCCTTAATTTTGTTGGACAACCCCTTTAAGAACTAGACCTTGACATAAAACTTCCAGCTCATTACATTGCATCAAGTTTTAGACCTGTTTATGATGCAAATTTACCAAAAGGAATAATCTACTGTATCCGGTTCAACAAAGAAGGCATGGCTTAGAGGCAAGGGGGCGTGGCCTAATTCTAACAATATGCGCTACAATTTTGGCTCAAACTAAGCCAACCAGTAGTGGCATGCAGCTGGACAAAGATGCGCCAATTATATCATCTAGCATTAGATTTGACACCTTTTTTAGACTGTTTGGTCTAAGTGTACACTGTCAATTAGACAGGCTTAGTAATTGCGCTTTCTTTGGTTATGTTGATTGGGAGCTCTTAGTTGGCCTGGTACCTAAAATTATGGGATCAATGTAATTTTGATTGTGTCTAACCTGCCTAATATCGTGGTGTACAAATTAAATTGTCACCATCAGAGATCTATTTTTACAGTAAAGGTTGAACTGCTGTCCCATCATATAGCAGACAATTGCAGGAATTGCTGACCATGTGTTTTCATAGTTTAAGGTCTTTAGCCCCCTTCACATGGTACTTGGTATTTGCATCAGCATTAGCAAGTCGAAAGCAAGAATGAGTCCAAAACACAGAAGAGATGCAAATCTTTCCGTTATCATTTCTCTGTAGTTTACTTCTGCTTTGTTTACAGAAATAGTGCCACATCTGTGCATGGGCTGTGTCTGGTACTGCAAGTCACAGACACAGCCCATGGGAAGACATGACTCTTTTTCTAAAGACACAGCAGACCCTTCCTCCTAATCCTGGACAAACCCCTGTAACATGTTCTGGTACTGTAACTAATATTTTTTTTTTCAGTATTTCTATGAAGGGATGGATATCAGTGACCTGGCCGTGAATTTTTCTGTTGTCTGGAATGGGAACTTTATCATTGACAATCCTCAAGACATCAAAGGTATAAAACGAATCAGCAACAATGAAAACTCTGACTTTATATTGTAGTTGTATTCTTATTGGCTGATCATCTATACTTCATGGCATTTCCAATAACCTAGTAGTAACACAAGGACATCTATGTTCTAAGGAGTGTAGACTTAGTAGGGGATGTCCTATTGGTTATAACCTGGTTAGGTCATAAAGAAACTCCCATACAAAGCCGATAATAAGTAAGGTAACTCAAGGCTGCTACATTTCTATGTGAATAATAAGCCTAGAAGTAAATAGTAAAAAGTGCACTAGTTATGGGGCGTAGCGCAGTACTCCTGGTCTGCTGACACCGACTACCCAGTGGGAGGAGGATTGTTTTGCAGCTCAGTGAGGAACACTTATAAAAAAATTTCTATATATTTTTCATAGTTTACATTACAATAGAAGACAGAATTGGATCAAAGATTAGCAGATCTTACAGAGCTTTAACTATATCCCTGCTGTGACGCCTCTTCCTATACCAACTAATAGCAATCTCATATCAGTGGTTTTTCTTATCAATCATTATGGATACGCCTACTTGCCAAAATAAAAAATTCAAGAAATGAAGATTTTAAAACCATATTTTAAAAGGGAAATTAGGAGGACTTATTAGCGGATGTTTATCAGTACATGCTGGATAAAGTGGACATCGCCATATACCATATTTTGTTACTACAGCGCTCTGGGGACACCACAAGCTGAGCTATATTACACTTATGTTTCTGTTGCCCATTAAAATGTTTTGTTACCTCATCAGTCACATAAAGTGGCATCCTATAATAATTTATTAAACTAGTCTGGCATATCTCACATACAGGCGGCTAGGAAACAAAGCAGCAGCCTTATAACTCACTCCAAAGTTTTCCTTTACTCCCCATTGGTTTCCAGTAGGCTGCAGTTACGGATCACTTAATATCCCATTCTCTAAATGTAGGCGCTGGTATACAACACTCTGGTGTCACAGGTGCTGCAGCCAGGAGTCCCTCATCCTGATGTGTCGTTTGTGCGGTACGGATATTGTCCCCCGTATGGAATCAGTGAGGATAATGTTTGCCGGCCATGTGCCGCTTTATCATATTAGCATGCTTTCCCGTCCAGAACATCTAATTAATTCACATTTCCAGCATGATACTTCAGAACCAATTAGAGTCTGCATTGTGTTCTCAGATATGTGGCTCGTATCGTGGCCATGTGCTGTATCTTATCGCAGAGGTTTAACGAATAATCTATACCAATATTACGTATTTAGTGATATATATATATAATATGAAATCTTCTGCAGAAAATACTGAATGCGTTAATGCTGAAAATCCAATGTAGAGGGATCCAGGAGGTCTCTTTATCCTGTAGAGTGCAATCCAGTGTAATGAAGACAGGGGATGCCAATATCTGCTTTTATCGCACATCTAACCTGTGAGCTAACATTCCTTATCTGATCCCTCCCTAGTTCACCTGTACAAGTGTGCGGCTCAGAGGGAAAGCTGCGGCCTGTGCCTGAAGGCCGACCAGAAGTTTGAGTGTGGCTGGTGCAGTGGGGAAGGACGCTGTACTTTGCATCATCACTGTTACTCTTCACAAAACCAGTGGCTAGATTGGTCCAACCGGAATGTCAAGTGCTCCAATCCACGCATCACTGAGGTTTGTATGGAGTCAGATTGTAGACTGCACCGTGGGACCTTGACCTTATAATTACGCCTGTTTCCTTAATCTTAACCATCTGTCTTATTTCATTATTATTTTTGTAATTGCCGTCCCGAGCTGCTGTCTCTCTTCCTACTAGCTGTTTAACGTCAGTCTCACACGCAGAATATCCACAGGCTCACAGCCGTTAATTAAATAAAAGTGTGAGTTAAGCGCACGCCGCGAATCAATACGCTCAGGAAGAACATTTTCTTTCCTTACAGGGAGGGCTGGGGACACTTAGGTCAGGATGAGGGGGGCAGGCATTTTCACGAAATGTCAATCAATAACTTGGCTCATTTGAATATCCCTGGGGACTTGGGTTTCTCTTCTGTGACTTTCACTTTTAAACCTTACTCTGTCTGTGATGGAAAGATAACCAATGCAAGCAAGGAAAGTGGGGTAAATACAGGCAAATCTGCCAAATACTCTGCAAAATCAGATGATTATTTTTTTCATGTGTTACAACGTTTCAGGCGCCATAAGGTATATAGTGCCGCACAGCTGCTGTGGTGGAAATCAGTTTAGTACCCTTAACAGCAATAATCTAATATACAGTATCTTTTCTTAATTTGTCATGCGCCTCGCCCATCAGTCGTCAGGCTAACCTATTCCATTAATGCTCTCCCTGGAAAGAAAGTAACAGCTCTACATTTTCGTAAAGCCTGTTTAATTCTGACGCTATCTGGTATTAACTGTAATTCCACTTTATCTCTTTGCTGATGGTGGCATCGTAATATTGTATAATGAGTGGAGCGGTTGGGGGGGGCTTTATTAATGGAACTTGGAATTCATTCAGTGACAAAGGAGTTTATGGAATAAAATGTATCTCCATTTATCTGAAGCACTTGATTAATTAGTATAAAAAAAGTAGAAGTTAGCTCGTAGGTTAAGTTTACATATTGCAAAAAGCATTGTAGTGGTGGAGGAAAGCAATGAAGAGCATGAAGGCTTATATAAGAATAGAAATCCTTTGTCTCGCTCAGGCTCCCATGGTCTCATAACCCTTGTGTGCCTGTGAGAGGCGCTAATCATTACAGAATCCCCCGTCGAGTCCTTTATTCTGTGTCACATCCAGTGCCAAAGGTCAACCAGACGCTGGCTATGGAAATGCCGTCCCTCAGACAGGCACCGGGGAGCAGATGTGCCCATTGACAAATCGATTTTGTTGGGAGAGGAAGAGGAGGAGGGGTGAGCCGGCATGAATGCATCTGTCTATGGGACGCCCATACAACTTTTGTGACTAGTGAAGCAGAACGGATGATTTTAAATCTGCCCAACGTTTCCAGCTGAATCGCAACTTTTCTCAGGAGTTGATGCGGTCGTCCGGGAAACATGAGTGGCGGTGCTGCGTCTCGGCTGGATGCAATTAATCACACTTTGCTGTGATGTCACTAACGTGGCCAGCGACGTTTTCTGGCTCTTTCTTGCTGCCTATTTGATTAACTCCTAACCCATTCACTGCTGGAGTGCATGCATTTTTCTGGGCTCTGTGGTGCTCATGTCGCCCTTTATGACATCCTTCACTGTTTACTAAATGCTCTAAAGCCTTCACATTGGGGAAAAAATGGACAAATGAATGCGTAAATGATGCCGAAGGAATAGCCGTAAACATGGGAGCTAATGCTTGGCCCTAATTAAAATTACACACACATGCTTACACAGTAACACATTAAGCGTTGTTTCTAAATGTACTAATATGTCTAGTAAATGTATCTACATCTGTGTTATATCGGTATAGTGCTGTTGTGTATACATTGCTTTTATGTATCTAAATATCTTCATCTGTGCGTCTATCCTCTATATAACTATCTAGTGCCGTGTTTCGGCTCCCATAACATGCCCTCCACGCAGCGGCTTAAGGCTGTTCTGTCAGAATGAATAATCGGGTCCCTCTCTCTTGGAACAATTAGGCTGTAAATGTGCTCTCTGCTCGGCAGAACGACTCGGGCTCTTGCAGAGAGCGACTACGTCACAGAGAGCTTATGGCTCCTTCACTCATTTCTGCTGCACAAAACCGTGTTTGACCCCTTCTGAACCACAGAGATATAACGCTGGCGACTGTATGGCGGTTCTTTACATCACTACTATCACACAAAAAAATGCAACAAAACATCCTAATGCTACTTTTTGCAGATTCTGTTTCCTAAATGGGTTTAGGAAAGGTTTCTAGGACTGTTTTGATTAAAACCATATGTGTGATGCCACGTGTGTGAAACCTCCAACGCACTATGTAATTCCACTCACACGGGTGAAAGGCTCATCCCAATATCGTGCTTGCCAACGTGCATTTTTCACGGCAGTGCAAAGCATTTTCTATTCAAAAACGCCTTGCATTACTTCTGTAAAAAATTGCGATCCTCACATGCGTCAGTGAAAAACATCATTGTTTGATTTCGGTGAAAAATATCACATTGCACCTGCAGTAGTTTTTTGTTGAGATTTTTGATGTTTTTTGCAAACATAAACATATATTTCTATCCCGCTTCCCTCCTCCCCCCTCCCTCTCTCTTGTATTACTACCAGTTAAATCGGCATATAACATCATATACATCAGACATAGTAGGTGACAGTTATTTTAGTCATTACATAGTGTCCTTGGCTCTAAGGAGTCCTCCCCTCTTCCGGGGGGCATGAGGAGTCAGCCTGTAAGATTCTGTCCAGCACGTATAGTATTTGACCTGTGTAATACATTTACTAAGTTATTACATTTATTTTTCCACTCATCGCATCTCAAAAACTTGTACAAAAATACCTAAGGACTTATTCCCACAAGCATGGGCACAACTGCGCTCGGCAGGATGGAGTGTAGTTGCGCCTGAACAAGGGGGATCCCTTCCCCTTCTCCAGCTTTTCAAAATCCACACCAGAGCGCAGGAGTTTGAAAAAAGAGGCGGACGATAGCGGCTGCCCGATCTTCTCTGCACGTAGTTTAACTGCGTATGGGAAAGATAGGGCAAGTCCTGTCTTGTATCGGTTGTACAATTAACGCTTGAGAATCCGGATAGTGAAAAGGAAACAATTGAAATCCAATTATTTCAGTGGTTTTGTCCAGTTTTGCGCCGTGATTATCACAGCTCTATAAGGGGAAAAATGCACATTTATCTGAATCCACCCTAAGGGGGGGGAAAAGCCCATAAAGTATCTCATCTAGTGGGACGCTAAAACTACGCTAGCAAATGCATGAAAGGGAATGCTTTCCTTCCTATTTCCTAGTTTTCCTCATATGCCCACTGTGACAAAGTACCAGAACATTACAAGTGCCATGAAAACACCCTGACACAATCCACGCTGGTGGCTCAGCTGCTGTGGAGCACTTGGGAACAAACGTTTTGCCAAAACCAGGATTAGGGGGGATTGATCTCTCTGGTAGCAATCATTTGTTTCTGCATCTATGTGTCAGTCATTATCCTTCTGTCATTGCCTTCTTCACACAGTATTTGTGAGGGTTCATCTGAATAGCCAGGCCTCTCAAGCTGCGGCACGTGTGGTTTGTGGATACGTTCGTGGTCTATGTTGTTTTTATTGTGCATTTCTCCAGCTGTAATTAATAAAACTCATTCTGTCCCAGCCGGGGGCTGAGCGGTGACACAGTTACTTCCAAACTGTTCAATTAGCGTCCAAAGGAATGTAGGTCACAGAGAAACCCCGGTCTTTGCTGCTCCTACAAAATCAACCACTTCAGTGCCTGGAGCTTTATGCATTATATATAGTATGAGAGGAGACTGGCTGCCATGTTTTACATACCGTACCGTCCAACTTGGGTTGCCTTGAATTAGTTCTTGCACATATTCTGTCCTATATATGTGTGCTTTTCATTTATGCATTTAATTTCCTGTAGGGTGTTTTATGTGGCATTATGTTAATGTTGTAATACTTTTTGTTACATTCACCTTCTTGGCTGGTTTCTGCTATGGAACACAGATCAGATCATTGCACAGAAGGCCTTTCAATAGCTGACACATACAGATAGCTTCACCTCTCATTTTGGAAGTGATCCTCTACGACCTCTGCCTCTCAGATTTACTTTTGAGGTGTCCTCTAGGACCTTTCACAGATGGAATTAGTCCACGCGGACATTGCTGCGTCACAATGCTGTCGCTATGGGGCTTGAATTTTGCACCTGTTAAAATGTGCCTGTCTTTGCGTCAAAGCCACAAGATTAAATTGCGCAGAGGAAAAGCTTTCTGCTGTGGAATTAAAGAGGTCATTTCTAACATACAGGAGATGTAATTCTAAAAAGTCTGCCGAAAATAACACTTTCCGCAGTTAAAAACGCAACAAAATCCACATCTGGTGGACAATTCCATCCCTGAAAGGAAGTTCTGTCAACCTGCTTCCCATGTTTCCGTAGTCTATTGCTTTCTTATGTCTTCCTCTGTAATGGACACACTCCCTCCTGTCGGCTGTTCCCCCTGCAGTCAGACACTGTTTCTCTCCTTTACCTCTGTACATTAAACATATTTGATGGCATTTTTCTATTATTTTGTGAAATAATCAAAGCGTTAATCTTCACTTTCCTTGCTTGTCATCTAGATTCTCACGGTGTCTGGACCCCCAGAAGGAGGCACCCGCGTCACTATTCGGGGAGTGAACCTTGGCCTAGACTTTTTTGAGATAGTCAACAAGGTCCTGGTGGCCGGAGTACAATGCACGCCCGTGGAGGAGGAGTACATCATTGCTGAGCAGTAAGACTATTAACTGCTTTTTCTCTTGTAACCTTGGTGGGACAAGAATCCACCAAGTATCCTTGGGTATTTGTGGGAGGGTGACATTTAGTGCAGATGGGGGCTTATCCTACCATTTCTCTTGGACAACCCAATTAATTCCTCAGAACTGGCATATATAATCCTACTTTAGACCAAGGTGAGTGCATATAACCCTCTGAAGACACTTGGTCAGCACTTGTTTGAAGGGGTTCTCCTGGGACATGGTATTCTGTAAAGCTTCTGCAGTCCGCAGTAATAAAACACCAGATTACATGCTCACCCTTCTGCGTTCCGCTCATGTCTTGCCAGTCTTTACTGAACTTCACTCCAAGGATGGCAACGCAACACTGGGTCACATGAGCACCACAGACATTAACTGGATGAAGGGAGCCAGTGATTGGCTGCAGTGATCATGTGGCTGTTTTATCAGGGATGTCATCACCAGCGACCAGTAGTAAAAACCAGTGGGGACTGGAGAGCTTGTGAGATGCTGGAGGAACGGGGAAAGGTGAGTATGTATCTGTTATTTTACTACTGAACAAGGTCTTACAGAATACTATCCTCCCAGATGGCCCCTTTAAAGAAAATTCCTGCGGGGGACATTAAGGCCTTTTAGGCTGTGTTTAGAACAGTGTGTATAATAGAAACACATTTTGAATAATGGGCTGCATTATAAGTGAAGTCCACATTGTACTTACTACTTACATGAACTGCATATGGACAGATAGCTTCTTACAGACAGACAAAGGGCTTGTAGAATAATGCATGTGACATTGCATGGGTTATGTAGAAGGCATTAATGAAGGACTACCGAAAACAAAATTTTATAAAAAAAAGTCTCCCACAGCTCCTCGATTGACACCTTAACAAGTAAAGTCAAGGCTAAGTCATTAGCATACCAGTGCGCTTTGTACTGTAAGAGGAAGGGAGGGATGGAGAGAATTCAGTCTAAACACACATTTGTACATTATTTCCTCTATTCTTGCTGACAGGGTGTCTTTAACCTCTCTAATGCCACACAATCGCACTAGCCACGTCATAAACAGGGCTACATGTTGCATTTGGTGGGGCTAGTGGCTTATTTCTGAGGTTTAGAATACTAATGCCACTTACTGAAGTGTCCTGGCACTCCAGTAGCCAAGTGGCACAAGAGCAGAGCTGTGTAAGTGCCGTGCCGCACTCAGTAATCCCAGGCAACTCATTGACTCTCAAAAAATATTGTGCAAATGACTTCTGATTTGGCGTTCGGATTGCCTCTCTTTGTAGCTCGGTACGTTTTGGAAGGATGAAAGCATTTCTTGTTTGCACCTGTCTCTTCCAGCGTGAAACGTCTGCCTACCGCAGAGCACTCAGACATAGAAAAGAACAGCCGGACGGGGGCTTACAAGTGCAGATGTCAGGATGATTGAGTGCTCCCCCTTTTGTGTTAGGACACAATTGGGGATCACGCAGCACTTTTTCTCATCTGTCATGGCTCACGGAGCCTAACTCAGTCCATCTGGGTCTCGCAGCACCTCTAAATCTATGCTTAGAGACGATTGCCCATAGAGACTTAAGCTGCGCTGCTTTCAGTGGGGCTTTCCAGATGCACTGCAGTGGAAAATGACAGAAGGGTTAAGGTTTTGTGAGCTGCTGTTACTTTTATTGGTGTGAATCCAGGGGTGTCCATCTGGCAATCTGTGAGCTTAATGCAGATCTCTGGAGGGTTCTAATAGGAAAAAGAGAGGATCAGCTGGAGGGAAGTAGAAAAGGGTGATGGGGAACAGTAGGGGGCTAGAATAGGGGTGATGGCGGAACGGTGTATAGACGGAAAGAAAGGGCATGAAAAATGGGAATGGATGGTAAAGCCATGTGGGTGGAAGAACAAAGACAAGGTAGTGAAGGAGATAAAAGAAATGTTAGGCATACAGAATCATTGGAACGCTGCGGGCAAGGAGACAATTTACAAGATAAATGGATCTAACGCTAGATAACACCGCCTGCACGCCTGCATTATGTATGGCTGGATTCTAGAGGCTTACCGTGTTATTCCTCTTAGGATTGTATGTGAGATGAGCCCGGCGCCTCCTGCGTCCAGCTCGGGCCCGGTCCTGCTCTGCATCGGAGAATGTAAACCGGAGTTCATGGCCCGATCGTTGCAGCAGTATAACTTTGTGGTGAGTAGCAAACATTGGTGGCGTATCTATCTCTGACTTCTCTGTCCTTATGAAATTGGTTCTTGTCAAACTGCGCAGACTGTATGATAAAGGAGTTTTGCAAAGCCTCATGTTAACTGTTCCTGACATAGCATGGGGAAAGTAATAGAAGTGAGATGATGTCGGAATCATCTGTCCTCTGGGGGTTTTCCCAAGAGTCGCTGGCTTCCTGATGACAATATTCTGCAAGTATTAGTTTATCTCCTCCTCCATGTAACTATTGAGACACATACAGCATGAGTAGAAAGTGCTAGAACTAACTCAATTACAATGGATAACATTAGTTCTAATCTGTTAGTGTTATGGGTGGTCCATGTCTGCAATAAAGATCCCGTTAAGAGCCTCCATTGTAGATTCGATCATAAATGCCTTCAAAATGAGTGCATGGCTGTGGTGTCTGGTAGAATAATGGTCACCATGATGGACCTCATTGTAATCCATCGAGTTCTGTTGGTGTCTACCATGTGATGGACCCTGGCACTGACGTCATTTTCGTTTTCTGTTCCTATAATGGTACGGAAAAATGGAAATGAGAATGTATTGTGAACCCAGGCTTAGCTGTGGAGAAATACAGTGACATCTATAGGTGCAGTGGGGTACTGCTAGCTCTCAGATCAGGAACACATATTAATCAGATACAACTTTATAATCAGATTCTGCAGAACCTGCTACGATATCACTGGTAAGTATAGTTATCAGTATGAGCATTATATTTCTATGTTTCTAAATGAATTGTATATGGAACCTGCATTAGTAGTTAGAGTATTAGGAAGCTAAAGTATGGCAGTAATGAGAATAAACGAGGAGGCAACAGAAATCTTTTGGTACAATTAAAAGTATGTATGATTTTGTAAGGCTGGCTCCCCATCGGCTGAAATGTTGCAGTATTTAGGCCGGATTCACGCTACCATGTTTGCGCGAGCAATATGCAGTGAATAGAACCCGTTGATTTCAATGGGTTCATTCACAAGCGCATATTTAGCATGCACAATTCCATGGCTCAAAAAAATACGTCACAATACACAAATGCACAAGAAAATAGAACATATGAAAAAAAATGTCACTAATTAGCCATTTGAATGTACAGGACCGTGGCTGCAGGATTATTTTGGCACATGCAACGAGTACAGTAAAAAATGCAGTTTCAAATACACAACACCTGATGCGCAAAAACACGGTACAGATGCCCGCACAAATAAGCAATATCCGGCCTTAAAGTACAAGCCAGGTGCAGGAGATGTAAAAAATCTCCTTCACATGGAGTGGAAATTTTTAGCGATTTTGAAAAATGCTGCAAATTCCAAATCTGCAGCATCTTTTTATGCCGCACAATTCAACCCCTGAATTAAAAAGCTTGAGTCCCGAAACAGATCTGCAATTAAACACGCAACCATTTAGGTGATTGCTGCAGGTTTTCCGTTCATATTACGTTTATAACGTTACTCTTGCTAGGATGTCATGAAGGAGCAGTCCCGGCATTCTCACTGGGTTGGCCGGCTTCTAAGCCATGTTTTTCCCGGTGGCCATATCTGTTCTGACTGTTTGCCTGTAATTTACTTTGTTAGTGCCCAGCTAATAGCGATAATGGAAGCAGCTGCGCTCTCCTCCAATCCACCTCGTCTTCCCAAGCAGCAAATTGTAGGATTGCTCAAGCTCATGATAAAATGACACATTTTTTCTGAAAAATCAATGCTAAGCTTTCTGCAGCTCAACTGCACAAGGCTCCCCTTAATCATGTAGCAAGCCATAACTGTCACCGCGTGCTTTATGATGTCATTTAACAGAAGTAGCCTGGAAAGTACAGATAGGCAGAATAAGCACCCTAAAAGGAGTTAATCCTGGCAATGGTGACATTTAAGGAAGCCACGTCATATAAAATACGCCATTCTTCTCCACGCTAATTAATGACGTTTTATTACTGCATAACCTGCCGCTTTCCCAGAAGAAAATCCCTCTTCCTCCCGGTGACCTTGTGTAATCACATTCCCGCGTCTCAGGTGTCCTTCTCTGTCATATCCATGTACTGCCAAGAAATTCTTAGTTTGCAAACAAATTTTCCACAGCTAAGTACCCTTTGCAGTTTTGCTTAGCTGGCCACATTTTGCGTGATCAGATAATTCTGATTCTCTACTGGATGATGGCTTCTGCCTTCCACGGAGTGAAATGGATAGAGGAACTCGCACACAAAGCTGATGTCGGTTGACCATCTTGCCTTCTTTATCGTTTCCTTCGGGGTGGATTTTTCATGTGTCCACACAATGTAATCATTATGCCTGATGGAACTTCTCTATATACATATGAATAAAGCTTATATATTGTACAATAAAAAGTTATACAGTATTGTGATACCTTGTACGTTCTCAAGAGTACTGGCAGTAAATGGAAACATTCTGGAAGGTGAGAACTGATCATGTGCTACTCACACAGCTGTATAGTTTGTATGCCCGCCCAGTGCCCATCACAGTATAACTGTTAGCATTTGGCCGCCAGCTACCTCTGCTGATCCTCCTTCGTACACGTGCATGTTCAGCCGACAGCCATCTCCTCTGACTCCCTCATGCACGTGCACATTTAATCGACCACTACATCTCCTGACCACCTCATACATGTGCCTGTTCAGCCAACAGCTACCTCTCTAGACCCCCTCATACATGTGCATGTTCAGTCGACAGCTACCTCTCCTGACTCCCTCATACATGTGAACGTTCAGTCGACCGCTACCTCTCCTGAACCCCTCATACATGCGCATATTCGTCCGACAAGTATATCTCCTGAACGCCTCATACATTGGCACATTCGACCGACAGCTACCTCTCTTGCCCCCCTCCTACACGTGTACATTCGCCCAACAACTACCTCTCATGACCCCCTCATACACGTGCAAGTTTGGCCGCAAGCTACCTCCCCTGACCCCATCATACATGTGCTCGTTCGGACGACAGCTACCTCTTCTGACTCCATCATACACGTGCAAGTTTGGCCGCAAGCTACCTCCCCTGACCTCCTCATGCTCGTGCACGTTCGGCAGACAGCTGCCCCTCCTGCCCCCCTCATTAATGTGTACATTCAGCTGACCGCTACCTCTCCTGACCCCCCCATACACATGCACCTTCAGCTGACCGCTACCTCTCCTGACCCCCCTCATACACATGCACCTTCAGCTGACCGCTACCTCTCCTGACCCCCCTCATACACATGCACCTTCAGCTGACAGCTACCTCTCCTGACCCCCTCAAACAAATGCACATTCAGCCGACTGCTACATCTCCTGACCACCGCATACATGTGCACGTTTAGCCGAACGCTACATCTCCTGACCACCTCATACATGTGCACATTTAGCCGAACGCTACATCTCCTGACCATGTCATACACGTGCACGTTTAGCCGAATGCTACATCTCCTGACCATCGCATACATGTGCACGTTTAGCCAAAAACTACATCTCCTGACCATCTCATACATGTGCACGTTTAGCTGACAGCTACCTCTCCTGACCCCCTCATACACATGCACATTCGGCCGAGCGTGCATGTGTTCTAAATTTACAGAGGGGAGAAAGCTGGTGCCAGACACCTTTCTCGGTGGCTTATCTCCCAAGTACAAAAGGATCGGCAGTTGACATTCAACTACTTATCTCCTCTAACAGCTGCTGTTGAGGGAAGGTCGAGAGTCTCCTCCTTATACACATTAGATGATCAACAGGAGCAGCTGAAATCGTCAGGTTCGGCTGATCTGTATCTGATGTGTATGGCCTCCATTACAATGTAACAATATGATCAGAGGGTGATAAAGTCTTTTTTTTTTTCATTTACAAAGATGTGGCAAACAGTGAAGATTGAAAGCTCCATTGTTCAGATCCAGTACTCCGGGAATCTGTTTTCTTGTCTACTGGGCAGCGATTTTACAAAATGAAATGAAGTGTCAATATAGCACAACAAATTATTGACTTCAAACCTCCCACAAAGTGTCCTTCCAAGATTAGTTCTGTTAGTTACTCTATGATTTTGCTGATTTTCCAAGCGTACGTCGGGATGCTCGTCTCCAGTGGGGCTCCCGATCTACAGGGGTCGATACCATAGGAAGCCAATTAACCTGCAATTAACTGACAAGTGCAGCCTTTTTTGTCAACCTTTTCCGATAAAACTCTTGAGCTATTCCCCTCAGATACTGGATGTGTGACCTTGACTACTGCCCTCTTGGCTTGTCATCGCCCCCCCTCCATGTTATTGGATGTGGCTTTAGAAGAATAGAGAACATTTTATCTCACTAGATCAGATGGCGCACAGTAGCGTCTAGATAAAGGTCGCACGGTCAAGGTTCTAAGGTCAAGCTGGAATGCTTCTGTTAGGAAACAAGTGCAACATATCTGCAGTGTTCAAACATCCCACTATCCCAGGATAATGTGTATCTGCCAACAATGTAATGGATTCGGCCGCGGCGTACCTGGACCCACAAGACACAATCCCACTCATTATTTCTGATTTATGGGACCCCGAACCTGTAACAACCTCTGTGAGACCTCAGCGTATAGCTCCATCTCCTGCCTCAGCAGCGAACAGCATGGCTGATTCCAGAAGCGGTATCTCCACGGTGCCCCGAATATGTTTGGATTTTCCTATCTACTTTTATCATTATTGCTTTGCATGAGAGACATAATACCCCTTATTCCAGCCATTGTGTTGTCTGCTCACTGCAGGTTATTGCTGTGGGCTACAAGAAGTGTCTGCAAATAGAATAATTGCAAATACTTGAAACAATCTACATGTTGGGCTGCAAGTAGCGGTATATTTTTATCAGCCGTTTAGGAATCTGCCGGTGCCCTTGGCAGTCATCTATTAAAGTTGTCTGTTTAGCTGCAACCTATTCTTATATTCTGCTTATTTATTGGATACATTTTTGTTCACTCTGTTTGTTTCTGGCTTCAAATCTGCCATGTTAGAGGAGATTTTTCTGCCAGGGTAGCAAACAACATTAAAGCTTCTCCATATCTTTAAAATATGCAATAAAAAGAATTGGTGCCTTCCGTGAGCTCTTGGCTGCTTTCCTTCGCACTTGGTGCAGAGAGCATGAAGAATACCTTCAACACTATTAAAGAGCCCTTCACAGACTCAACAAAGTCATTGTGTATAATAAGAGTGGTGGATACAAAAATGTGCATTAATGTTCTGTCTGCATCTGCTCTCTTGGGAGTTCCGTCACATTTGGCTGAAAAGAATAGCGCAATATGGAGTGCCGTTTATTTTTTTTTCCAGTATAATGGCGGACACCGTGACAGAATCCAAAGGACCCCATTATAATTCAGTCATTGTATGTCATCGTTGCCCATCCTCTCACAAATCTCTCATGGCTTCAACTTCATTTTTCTGCTCCTATGATTGGATAGAAAAATGGTATTCCTTGGGGCTCATTTACCGCTGTATGAGTGGCATATTGCTGCCTAATGGCAGCGATTTTGGATTGCGCAAGACGGTATATATCTCACGCACGCTGTCATGCGCTGTTTTCCTGGTTTCATTTTTTTTTTAGTTTGGATATGTAAAGCGTTTATTACGCACCCATAGAGAACAGTAGGGCTCTTATAATACGCGCTAAAATAGAATATGCTGCTATTTTTCTTGCGCGCATTATATAAGCAATAAATATACGTAAGTGTGAGTGGAACTGAGAAAATTAATGTACTTGAATTGTCGCGATGTACCACTTACTATACACGCATACATCATGCATGTAATACACAATTAAAATACGCTCGTAGAAATCAGCCCTAACATTGATATGGACAGAGTTTTGTACGCAAAATATAGAAAACTAGCTAAAAAAGTAATTCCCTGATTGTTTTTTCTTCCAGAATCCAACGGTATCCCATATCAGTCCACCCCGCGGTCCGGAATCCGGAGGCACTATGATCACCATCACTGGACACAATTTGGGTGCTGGCAGCACCGTTTCAGTTCAGCTTGGGAACCAGACGTGTGAGTTTTATGGGTGAGTGTTCATTTGCATTGTCAGGAAGCAGAGTTCACACCGTTACAGAAGAGCCGCTGCAGCCATTATCATGTAACTAACAACGTGTATTTTTTTCTTTCAACCCCTTAAGGCTAGACAGGGATTTTTGCCATCTGGGGGTGTACTGTTCTCTTCTTCTTTTTTTTCCCCCCCTTTACTAAAATTCTCTTTGCTGCTTTTTTTTTCCTGTGACATGTGGGGTATTTTTTACGTCTTTTTTTTTTTGACTGACGTTTTTTCTGTCTTTTTGTTTTATTGGGGGTGAAAATGATCTTTTACAATCTAGTTTTATTTTTTTAATTAGTATATTTAGGTAAAATAAAGGAATGGATGTTTCGGATGTTGTGATATATAATATGTATAGTTTTGCTCGTTGTTTTATATCTGTAACATCAGGCCTGCTTCATACCAGACATAAATGCTGCAGAATTTCCACAAAGGATCAAGCTGGGAAAACTCTGCAGTATTAACAGTACAAGATTTCAAAAGTTTCCTTCACTTGGAGTAGAACATTTCTGCACTGAATCCACAGCATTTGTGGAAAACCCTGTAGTTCTACAGTAAATCCACATCATGCCTATTCAGAGTGCATTCACACGGGCGACTGCGATATCAGTTGACCTATACCTGCAATTTTTTTATGCAAGCGCAATGCGTTTTGTGAGAAAACCGCATCACATCACTGCACTTGTGATTTTCACATGTCTGAAATTCGCATGTCGTTCCAATAGTTAAAAAAAAAAAATTGCATTGCACTCGCACAAGACTCCCATTTACATGCAAGTTCAATACAACTTTTTTCTGCTCCCATAGGGAATAATGGGGTATTCTTGAACAGAATTGCCCAAAAATAGGACCTGCTGCAAACTGTCTATCCCACAGCACCACTTCAACAGAAAAAGCACACGTCAACCCACCCATCTAAAATAACGGGTTCTTTTCACATACGATTTCTTTGCAATGCAAAAATCACATGTGAAAACCACCTGTAAAATGCACCCCTAGGCTTTGGGTCCGGGCTTTGGGTCCGGGCTTTGGGTCCGGGCTTTGGGTCCGGGCTTTGGGTCCGGGCTGTGGGTCCGGGCTGTGGGTCCGGGCTGTGGGTCCGGGCTGTGGGTCCGGGCTGTGGGTCCGGGCTGTGGGTCCGGGCTGTGGGTCCGGGCTTTGGGTCCGGGCTTTGGGTCCGGGCTTTGGGTCCGGGCTTTGGGTCCGGGCTGTGGGTCCGGGCTGTGGGCCGCTGGAGCTTTGGCACCTGGAACCACAGCGAGCTATCCTATGACATGGCAAAAGTTTTTTGAAAATGCAGTTACACTTCACAGGAGTTATCATCAGCATATGACCGGCTTTACATGAGCGAGAAAATCGCCGCACAAGATTTGTGCGTTGTGAGACGCACAAATCTCCCACGAATTGATGTGAGGTGGGGAAATTGTATGTTGGTGAGTGCGATATCGGGCTGTTATTCACGGCCCAATATTGCGCTCGCCCGTGTGAAGTTAGCCTAAGGGCTTAAACAGATGGGTGTGTTTTAGCCCCGTTATGTGGCCGTGAAAATCATAACCGCATAATGGGCCGAAACAAAGCCATTGATTTCAATAGTCGCATTTCCACCATCGGGATTCCTGTGCGAGAAAATATAGAGCAAGACCCATCTTCTGGCTTTTTTTCCAAGTTCACGCACACTAGCGTAGAATTTGTATAGTCCAGAGAAAAAAATCTGGTTCATGCGCTCATACATTCCGAAGCAGTGAGCGTAGTGGCACATGCGCCCGGGTGTGTTTTCGCCCTAACCCTGTTGGTAGCATTCCCCTGCTAGGATCCCAGAAAACCAGCTAGAATAATCTGTAGAGAACCTAGAATGTAATGCCAACAGAGAGTTATACCTAAGATTGTCAGGCGCAAGTCGCATTGCGCAGCACACGGACACCCTGGTTGGGACATGTTTCTCGTGAGTTACGTCCATATTGCAATCGGGCTGAAATTGTGTGGGAATATCATACGTGTAAATAAACCAATCACATGAAGAGAAGGGCATAGAAGTCAATCCACTGTTCCTTTATTCAGCGACATACAGAAAACACCACGTTTCGACCCGACGTAGGTCTTTGTCAAGCTGCTGGTAACCTGTGCACTGCTGCCCTTCTCTTCATGTGGTTGGACGATTTGGGACTATATTGGTCCATAGGACCTTTGGGCTTTGCCGAATATATACCGCGCTCAGACTGAGCTGACAAGGTGCTGCTGGTAACGTGTAAATAACCCCTGACTGCTGATGGAGCTGCAGCACAGGATTCTTTTTGTTAATGCAAAGTGAGATATTTTATTCCCTATGGGATCAGTGTATTTATTAGTTCGTGCGGACATTTCTGCGTCACAATGTTATCCCTACGGGGCTTGAATTCCACACCTGTTAAAATCTGGGCGTCTTTACTTCAAAACTCTTAGATAAAATTATCCTTTGTAAAAGCCTTCTGCTGCGGAATTAAGGATGCTTGTGCAAGAAATCTGCAAGACGTTCCGCAGATAAAAACGGAACAAAGTATGCAGTAATTGTCAAAATCCACATTTGCGCTGCATCCTGTGGACAATTCCATCATGTGTGAGAGGTCCATTAAGGCTCATTCACACGGCGTACGCATTTTCATGAACCGATTTCACTGTTTGTGTGTTGCTTGTATTTTCATTGCGTATGCACTCTTTTTTTTTTTTTATATCTGTTTGCCATTAGTGTGTCTTTCGCTTTTCACATGTGCAAAAAAATTTCAAGACTCAGTTGATGTCACTTTTTTCAATGTCACCTGTCAACATGTGTAAAAAATACCGCACACACGGATGTAACATCTGCATTCCTGCGGTTTCTATGCTCATAGATTTTCATGGGCAATCCTGCTTCAAGAATTCAGACCGAAATAGCGCATGCTGTGATCCTGTTTTTTTTTTCCACGTGGACCATCGGTCTGCATGAAAAACACCCCTGTGAGCAGCTTAATTTACTTTAATGGATCCATGTGCCGTTCACATTCTGTCAGCTAAAAAAATGGACCACGCACAGATGAGAAAAACACGTGTGAATGGGCCTTTAGTGGTCCTTTTTCAAGATACAAAAAATGTATACACATACGTAGTCAGAAAAATACGTATCCAACGCGGTATGACGTGGGAAGTTGTTATAAGGCGGTAAAAAAGACAAAATATCAGTCAGATGTCTGAAAATACTTTTTAGGCATCGGAAATCTAGTAGACTATTAAAACAAAGTAGATTGCGGTAGACAATCACATAACTGTCCTTTCAGACAGGCGGGATTATTCCACACCCAGATTCTGCACCAAAATCCACACACCTCTGTGCAGATTGCGATGCGGAATTGAAATAGACTAAATAGGCCTGCAATTCTGCATCAAAATCCTCAGTGAGAATTGCGGGTTTTGACATGGAATTTGCAGGAGCGGGATAAGCTGGGAATTTGGGTGTGGAATGCGGAATAATTCCGCACTCTGTGATGGCACCCTTAGAGACTGTGCTTCAAGGGACAGATATGAAGTAAACAGCGCCACCACAGTAGAACCTTCCACTTCTCCTGGTGTTCCCAGCCCGGTTCTCTCCACCACTAGTGCCACAAGCACTTTTGGGCCCATATCCCTCCAGTCCCAAGAGTGATGTCCCACCCAGCTTGACCTCACATATTTAGCTCACCCACTGTTGATGGGTCCATCTGGTTGGCGGCACCTCCATTATCTATTTTTCACAACCCTCTCTAAGGCACCTGAGTCCTGAATATTTATCTGGGACTCGAGGCTCTGCCATTATTAGGTATGCTCCACCCGTTTCCTTTCTCCCACAGTGGAAATTAGGCATTGCATGGTGCCCACTGAAACCAAAGGTCTATGTATATAGTATAAAGACATGCCATGTGCTCCAGAGCAGTACTTCCCAGCCCGTGACTCTATGGTGCCCACTGAAACCAAAGGTCTATGTATATCGTAAAAAGACATGTCATGTTCTCCAGAGCAGTACTTCCCAGCCCGTGACTCTATGGTGCCCAGTGAAACCAAGTGTCTTATATAGTATAAAGACATGTCATGTTCTCCAGAGCCGTACTTCCCAGCCCATGACTCTATGGTGCCCACTGAAACCAAGTGTCTATGTATATAGTATAAAGACATGTCATGTGCTCCAGAGCAGTACTTCCCAGCCCGTGACTCTATGGTGCCCACTGAAACCAAGGGTCTATGTATATCGTAAAAAGACATGTCATGTTCTCCAGAGCAGTACTTCCCAGCCCATGACTCTATGGTGCCCACTGAAACCAAGTGTCTATGTATATAGTATAAAGACATGTCATGTGCTCCAGAGCAGTACTTCCCAGCCCGTGACTCTAGGGTGCCCACTGAAACCAAGTGTCTATGTATATAGTATAAAGACATGTCATTTTCTCCAGAGCCGTACTTCCCAGCCCATGACTCTATGGTGCCTACTGAAATCAAGGGTCTATGTATATAGTATAAAGACATGCCATGTGCTCCAGAGCAGTACTTCCCAGCCCATGCCTCTATGGTGCCCACTGAAACCAAGTGTCTATGTATATAGTATAAAGACATGCCATGTGCTCCAGAGCAGTACTTCCCAGCCCGTGAGTCTACAGCTGCTGCCGACCAGTCTACCGTCAGAGCTTTCATCTGTGTGTTTCTGAAGCTGGATCCCCTGTAATATAATCTTAATGTATAAACTGTCTCACCAAAGCGGTGGAGGAATTGTCAGTATTAATCATCCTCAATATATTGGATTCATTTCTCTTTTTTTGTGTAACGTCCTTCATTTTCTGAACCAGGTTGCTCCCCTCTTCTGGCTGGCATCTTTGGATCGAGTGGTCTTAGGTGTTCAGTCTTGTATTAGGAGTTATTCTGGGGAGGATGAGGTTAATTCCTTCCTGTGTGCCTACAGGCTGTAGGTTCCTCTTGTATAGTAATTATACGGGGGTAGCATGTGATAATGTATGGCCGCACACGCTGCGCTCACTGGCTCCTTCGTCCTATTTTGAGAACACTTACTCCAGTCAGTATGTAGCTGGGGAGCCTGATTAGATGAAGCATTTTATAACGAGATTGGGGCTAATTACAGCTTCCCATTCTTCAGCCTGCACACCGAGTTGTGGGTAGATTCTGCTTGACGGCATAATAATAGCATGGGAAGCTAATTAACTGATCACAGGGAAGGGGCAAGATCCTGCCAGCTGTAATGTATCCCTTCAGATTGGGCTGGCAGAAGGGAGACTTGCCTGATGGGCTACTGTACTGTATATAGACTTTGGAGGACGGGAGGTATACAGTGCAGTCGTGAAGATGGGGTTCAGTGAAATAAAGGATACTATTGGGTCACGGAGAGTAAGGTAGAGTGAGCGCAGCAGGATGCTATATGCAAGTAGGGAAGGAAGTAGGCTTCATGCCCGCAGACATAATGGCGCTGTAGAGAACTGTAATAGACTACCAATAGAAGTGTGTGGCATCTTTCAGTAAATGTCTGTATACATCAGACGGCATACTGAGGGCTGCTGATCTATCTATCTTCAGAACCTATCTAACCTTCAGATATTGCCCAGGTATTGGTCAGACTTGAACCTATGAGCGGGTGATAACCACATAGCCACCATACAGCCTGGTCATGTGTCGTCCTGAAGGATTGTGTAATTGGGTTTTGTCACAGAGTAGTCTGTCAGCACATCTTGTGTACAAGTCTTCCAGCTCGAGTCTCTTGAGGATTGCAACAAGATATGTGTCATAGTTTTGTCACTTGCAGTACTGTAAGTATTGTACAATTGTCCATCGATTCTCTGTTGACTCTTTACACCTCCCTTACTGTAGCATCATTTCTAATTGTTAGACACTGCAGGCCTATGATTAACCTTTTGAAGACCATCTTTGTACCTATGCCTTTTAGGGTTATATGGACACAATGAAGGGGGAAAAAAACTCTCTGAACAAGATGGAACAACTGCTAGCAGACATTGGGACCCTAGCCTTCAATCTGAATTACCAACATGCAGTACTACATTTGCCCTGCAGTGGTCGCTGCAGCAGAATTGTATAGTTGATGAAAACTTGTTGGTCAGAGATGTGCAATCATGTAAATTAATGTAACAGGATTTAAATTCTGTATTGTACATTTCTATATTGCAAAAGATCCGTTATCATACACATTGTTAGTGTTCAGATTTTTTAGTATAATGGCTCATGTATTTAGATATATTATGTCTCTGCACACAAGTCATAGATTTAGAGCCCAGGACTGAAGATCCTGGGAGATGAGGAAAACCTTTCCCAAAGCTTTTGTGATAATATTTCTTGGTCGCGCAGGATGATGTCAGTAATACATCCGTGTGCATGCAGTCTAATTATGCATGATGATTCAGGAGCCGTCATGGGCTGCAGAAAGCAGCAGATTGCAGCGTTCATCAGTGAAGCTCTTCTAACTGTGTGTGTATGTGTGTGTGTGTGTGTGTGTGTGTATATATATATATATATATATATATATATATATATACTCCTTTCAGTCTTATCATTTCTATGCAGATGATTCACTATAAACATTTGGGATTGCATTGATAGAGATAACTGAGTTGTAGAAAGGCCTTTTTATGTTTTTTACCACTTCTAGGGGATCTTCCTAGTGGAAAAAAAAGCAGTTTTCTATTTAAGAAGAAAAATCATTGCAGAATACGTGACATTTCCACACATGAGCCAAGAAAATATAGTGCTGGACATTTTGCAGGGACCTGCACTATATTAAGTAGAGAGGCAGCACAATATATAAGACACATAATTGTGATTCAGCGTCTCGCGCCATTCTCCCCTGTAACGTTTATTTTATTGCTTGGTGAGCAGGTGCTTGATTCTCACAGTCTGTCGGAGTTCATTAAATACCGCCCCAAACACACGGCTGCCATCACAGCGGCTGGAAGGTCACTCTCAGGTTCCTTTATCTTTTCTGTAATGTGTCGCCTAAAATAGTGTAGGAGAGCAGGAGCGGAAACAAAAAGTAAGGATGGTGAAGGCTGACGGGTACAATTACTGCATTTGGGAAGATGTGAAGAGGTGTATTTACATGGGCGAGTTTCCCGTGCGAGTTCCCTCCAATTGCGATATGGATGGAACTTGATTTCAGTGGGTTAATTTACATGAGCGATTTTTCATGCACACCGGTACTGTGAGATTGAAAAATCACAGCATGTCCCATTTTTTGGCGACTCTGTTTCAGAATCGCCCATAATCGCATGTGACTGTGATTTTCTATTTTTACTCTTTGTACATCATGTGATTTTCACGCATGTAAAAATCGCAAGTAGCGCAATGCATTTTTCTCACAAAACGCACCACAATTGCAGAAATAATTGCTAAAAAAAAAAAGCGAAGGATTACAAGTGCAATATTGGTCCGAGTTTCTCAGACTGATATCGTACTCGGCTGTGTAGATACAGCCTACGGCTGCCTTATCACTACTGTGATACATCCATGGCGTTACGTACAAGGAGAATTTTTGATGTCACTTTTCTGGCAGCTTTTTTCCCTTCCCCCAGTTTAAAAATGCAACAAATTAATCAAATTCTGCTCACTGTTGATAAATCCATCATATCCTTAACCCCTAGCAGTTTAGGATGAGCTCCGTTCCTTCTGCAGGAACTTCAATAGGACTCAGCTTGTAGTACCAATCTAGGCCACTGCACAATGTACGGAGCTGCTTGCTTTCTGTAGCAAAACAACTAGATGTGGGACAACCCATTTAATGTTTTGATTTTTCACATTGCATTTTTCGTCTCATACTCTTTCAGGGAGGAAACCTAATGACTACCCAAAATGTCTCCATAAGGGCTCAGTCAGATGAGTGTTTCGTGCTGCACATTTACTTGGGTGAAACGCATGTAAAACGCATGTGGCAAAATTTTGTGTAACTGAAGTAGGCGTCACGGTTAAAAAAAATTGTACTTGGATACGTTCAAAATTCACACACAAAATGCGGTGCCATCGCTATCCCCTGCTGCGGCTGTGATAGCTACAGCAGGGAATACCTTGGATGGAAAACCCCTGGATGTTGTCACATCCAGGGGTTTCACCTTGTGGTCAATGGGACTGGTGGCAGCAGCACCGACCCCATTGACATACAGAGAAGATCAAGATCCTCTACCACTGCTTTTACAATTGTGGCAGAGGATTTCCGTCACAGTGTTCAGTGATGAAGAATTCCCCTGCCACAGCTGTCACAACTGTGGCTCAGGAGCGCAATGTTCTCTCATCGCCTATATTTAAAGCCCTTCCCCAAAAATCCCTGCAGGGGTTGCCGGCAGCCCATTGCTTTTAATAGGGCTGCAGAATGGCCGGCCCCATTGAAAGCAATGGAAGAACATTGCACTCCTGTGCCACAGCTGTGGCAGGGGAATTCTTCAGCCCCGTGGGGAGTCCCCTTGGCACTGAACAGTGCTGTCACCCCGTGTTCAGTGATGAGGGGACTCCCTGCGGAGATGAAGAAATCCTCGGCCACAGCTGTCACAGCTGTGGCAAAGGATCGCGATCTTCTCTGTATTCTCTCAATGGTGTCTGCGCTGCTGCCACGGGCCACATTGGCAACAAGGTGAAATTCCTGGCTGTGACAGCATCCAGAGGTTGCACTTCCAAAGAATCCTGATGCCGCAGTTAGTTACGTTTTTCAATTCGCTGTCCTATTTTTTACTGTTGCTAATATTTTGCGCAGGTAAAAATCGTACATTTGACCACTGCCATTGAAAAGCATTGGTTCTTATAGATGCGAATCGCAAACGGAAAAAACATGTGCAGCACAAAACACTTGTGTGACTGAGCCCTAAGGTGTACTACTATTAGGAGTATGAGTCTATAAACAGCCGTATGCGTTCTGTCAATGTGCGCTGCTTACTGTCCACCTTCCTGCATTAACAAACATTGGCTTGGTTCACATATCACACACATTGTGGAGCTGCTGGCTTTGGCCTGTGATCAGATTACGGGAGAGTAGATTACATTTTGTTCTGGTCTGATGACGAAGTGTGAATTGGGACATTAAATAAGGGATATTGAGCACTTTCAATAATTGGAAGTTCTTAATATAGCAAACAGACATTTTCTTCATTCTGGAATGATTTTGTCAGTATCCTTTCCTTTTCTAAGATTTGGAAATATTATCAGGAAATGACCATACCCATGAATTAATCTGAATGCCTTTGTTGCAGGAGGTCTCTGAATGAAATAGTCTGCGTGTCGGCGCCATCCTTGCACGGTTTGGGCCCCGTCCATGTTTCGGTGAGCGTGGACAAAGCGAAGTTAGAGAGCAGCCTGCAGTTTGAGTACATTGATGACCCCAAGGTGCTGCGCATTGAACCTGAATGGAGCATCGCCAGGTACTTTTAATCATTTTTAATTTGGCTCTTTGTTTACAGTACAGTATTGTTATTTATTTTGAAATCAATCTTAAATATTATACGGAAGCTGCCACTAAATTAATGGTGATATCCCGCGGCGTATCTCTGCCGCGGGAGCAGGAGCCAGCTGACGGATCTCCGCAGTGAGCCTATGTGACTGATAGGCTCACCGCAGAGAATCGTGGCAATTCACAGCATGCTGCCAATCGCTATGATTCTCCACTCGTGGACAGGGGGGTTGCGCTTTCCATAGCAACGCTATGGAAAGCTTTCACTGCGGTCCCCACAACCGGATTATCGTCGCGAGGAATGCAGTGAAAATTCGCCCGTGGACAGGAGCCCTAAGTGAATGGGTTTTCCTAAAACGACCTTCACCAAGATTGTACTGTACTTTATTTAGTAACCTAAATTATTGTGTTGCACCGCAATATTGACTAGGTCCTATCATGACCATCGCCGTTTCCATCTCTTCCATCAACATTACTTAGTTGACGTGTACCTGCAGTGTTTATTTAGGGGCCATTCACACAGGATGGATTAGGCTGCATAACGCACCACAAGCCGCGGTATATGTCCGCCTCAAAATCCAAAGGCTTCCTGTGGATCTTGATGTGGAATTGAGCATAGCTTAAAGCCTGCCTGCAGTTCTGCATCAAAGTCTGCAATTAGGCCTGCAGATTTTGGTGTGGAATTCTGCAGCCGTGTAATTCCATCCCGTGTGAAAGGTCCCTAAATGGTCACAGTTGTTTCAACAAACTGCATAAATCAATAGTGGTGGTGAATGTTAGAAACTTTGTAATATACCTTATCAGAGAAGAAGCTCTTTCTCGACTTGCCAAGCTGCTCCTCATCACCCTCCCTCATACGCTGTTCATTCACTTGCTAACATGCGTGTTGGTCTGCCAAGATGGGTTGTTAGCTCACTGAAGGATCAAATTAGAGGTCTATGGAGGAGGGAGGAGTTGTACAAAATCGCACACATATATGCTGCCCATAGATGTCTATGGAGAGGTGAGGGAGGAGGGGCTGAATGAGACAGAAGCAGAGAACAGAATCTGCTGTTTCATCCATGTGCAGTCTACAGGAGCAGCGAGTCTCCACCCATCTGATCAGGGCAAACTGTCATTTACAATGGGAGCCTGCAGAGGAGTAAACTGGTGATAAGCGCAGGACACAACTCACACAATGGCCAGAAATACTCACATACAAGCATGGCAGCTTATTCTGTCACCCGGACCAACAGGTGTGCCCGAAGAGTTAAACACCATCTAGATTTTGCTGCTTACAAAAGTGAGTTATTTGAGAGTACTCAGAATTGTTATTTATTTATAATTATTTTTCTTACAAAACCAAGAAGGTAAATGACCGCCGAACATAGAAAGAATCACAAATTGTTTGGAGCCAAACCAAATGTCACTGTAAGTGCAACCATAAAGCAAAAATGGGAGCTATTAACAGATGAAAGAAATTGCTGCACTACTTCATCTGTACGGGATAGTGAAATGATTCATGTGGGACTCTGCAATATCTCATGCCACGGGCCTAATGAATGAGGCAGGTTAAATCCCAAGTAGTGAATTTAAGTGATTTTGGAGGCTTGCTGTGAAAACAAGCACATATTTATAAGTTTACACCGCTAATACTAAAAACATTGTCTGCAGCAAAAGCAGGTTAATCATCGGAGGGATCTGTACGATTCCCAGAACACCTATAGCCGCTCACTATGGGAACACTCGCATATCTGTCCAGAGACCTTTTACCAGACTTCTGTTGTCTAATGTCTATAAAACGCCAATCCCCATAGCACCACAAAGCTCATGTTAGACCGACCTGCTATTAACACATAGCTGTGGGCAGATCTTCTTGGAAGACACCCATATTTTCACTAAGCACTGTTATGCATTCTTATTACGCATTTCTTCATATTAGCAAACTCATTAGAATATCTGGATATATAAGCAGTAAAGAGAACGAGGTCTACTTGGCTCGTGGCATCTTGTAGCCTTAACCCAGGGGAACTGCAATTACATGGTGACCTTTACAGCGCCGGCAGAAGCCTTTTCAGAAGGTCTGCAGCGACATTTTTGTGGTCCCTGAATGTTCTCCATGATAAGCCTTAACCAAATACAACTTCATAGCACATAGGGCTCCTCTCACATTGTCTTAATAAGTAGGGAATTTATAGATTTTCACATATTACAGCCGAAGCCTTGTATATATTAGTCTTTTCATTTCCTCAGTACTTTGGAATGCATTTAAAATGTCCTCCGTGAAGAAGAGCAGAACTAAAAAGAAGAACTCTGTAGGTTACACTAGACTTGTATGTCGCTTGCATCGTTTAAAGGTAAAATATTCACGTCTAACCACCAGCTCTTGGTTTATATACTGTGTGAGACCCCCATAACTATGTGAAACCCCCATAACTCACCTTTAATGACACTTAGATACAGAAATTTGATATTAATGGAAATGGAAAATCAAAAATTTTCATTTAGCAAAATGTCCACCATGGGACCGGTCCGTGTTGTCAAACCAATCACAGTACAGCTTTCATTTCTAAAGCTGCTGAGGTAAAATGAAAGCTGCACTGTAATTGGTTGCTATGGCAACAAGGACTTCTTACTGTTAGTTTTGCTAAATGTGACCCAAAAGTGTTATTCTGCTGTAGACGTCGCTACGGGGATATAAGGCAAAATGACTGCCAGAAGAAGACAGGAGAGCGTTTTGTCTGCTTGATTTTCACATCTACCTGTCTGTTCGTTTGCAACGTCATTTTTAAACCAACTCTGCTGTAGATGCACCCAGTGGGTACAGAATTCATAAGTGGAACTCCAATTTTAAGGAAAGGGGTTCTATCTGTAAGTGAAAATCATCCGTCCGTCCATCAGTAAACTTGGAAACAGCGGTCCATCCGTGCAAGGTTAACACAGAGGTCGTCAGAGCGAGCAGAGAATTGGTCGTCCTGCCGCCGACTGTGGAAGATTCTGTGCAAATGTTTGCAATGTTATCCCTATCGATTGTAATTGTTACCGGCCCTAAAACCGGACGTCAAGCGCGGCGACGTTCTTTCTGCGAGAGTATGCAGGCTGTAATGGAAAGAGCTGGTTTCATGCAGTGTTTAGTGATGAAGCCGCCTTCCACCTTTTGGGCACCAAACGTAATGGCAGAATGTGGGGGAGGGGAACCCACCCATCTACGTGGAGCGTATGAGTGACTCCCCAAAGGTGAATGTGTTCTGCTCTATAATCTATAGGAAAGTGCCCGGCCCCTTCTTCTTCCATGATGAAACAATCTCGGGGATTTCGTACCCGGACTCTACAGATATGGCTTCTGCCGCAGACAGAACAGGAAATCCCAGGTTTTATCTTCCATCAGGGCAGCGCCTACCCCCCTCCCTTCCCACATTATCACAATGAAGTCAGAAGTGAGCGGTGACTACCAAACAGATGGATTGGCCATGCAGGTGGTGACAATGGTGAACTGTCACATTGTGATAGTTTGTGCTCCTGGGATCTGTAGTACAAAGTACAATCTGGAGCACATCGATACAGGTGGGGGCTGATTTGGCTGGCTGATTGTGTGGATTGCTCCAGCCTGCCATCACTAAGTGTTTCTGTCTGAATTCCCTTTCGTCTGTAGGTGTGCGGACGCTTGTGTCTGAAGCATGTCTTGTCTGATTAGTCCCCTGGTCTTGTGGTTTGTCTGTGTTCCTGGTTCATGTTCTATTTGCTGGAGTTAATATCGCTGATCTTTGTTTAGGGAGAGTCAGTTTGGACCTCGGTTCCTGATATGGGGCCATCCTTATCAGGACAATTACTCTGCTTATAGGCAGGTTTCCCCCTCTCAGTGTAGACCAGGGTCAGAGGTTTTCCGTTGGTGATATGACAATGTATTTGTTGTATACTTGTCTGTTCTAATAAAACTATGATGTGTTTGGTATATCCAAGCGGTGTCTAATTATATTCAGTTGAAACGCCATATGTACATTCCTGCTGGCAAGGTGAATAAGCCTTGTGGGGGAACGTAACGTGAACTTCTTCCTTGACCTCCACATTCCCCAGACCATACACCTTGTGATTTTTTTTCCATACGGGGAAGTGTTAAATTCTACACACACCCCTTACCACCCACCATGACCTGCGAGGATGCATGACAGAAGCCATTGCATTAGTCAACTGTGATATGTTGCAAGGTGTATGGCAGGAACATGACAAGTGGCAAAGGTGGTCACACTGAACACCTCTGATATGGAAAACATCTTTAATATTCTGCAACAAAACTGTGAGTGTCTGTTTCCATTGATCTCAAATTTATCAATACCTAACAACAAGCAGTGGATTGTAGAGGGGCAGCACTTCCGCCTTGATTTACAGTGGTAAAGAAAAAACAGCATTTTAATGAAAGTATATTACAAGATTGATGAGACACACAGAGGCTGATAGATATGGCCCTTTTACATGGGACAGATTCACGCGCTCCCCTGGGATTCTAAACAATAGTTGTCCCGTTCCAACGCATGCAGCGACCAATAAGCAGAAGTTGTCTAAAAAGTTAAGTACACTTTGAGATGCCCATAAATGTAAAGATTACTGTAAATGATCCAGACTATTGGCAATCAGCACTGATAATTGTTACGTCTATAGCACTAAAAATGTTGGCTCTGACCAGTAATTGTACAGGCTGCGAAATAGTAAGCGTTAATTGTGTAGATTTTACTTAGACACATAGAAAAATACAAATGGGCAAATCCATATTATTTCCCATGATACGTGAAGTCGACCAGCAAAACAGATTGAAACACTTGCAAGGTCCAAAGAAAATCTTCATGCATGTTGTATCTGCTAAACATTGCCATTTCTCCATCCATGTGCCCTTCTGGGTGCTATCTGCACACGGTACTTTAAAAAAAAAATTGTATGCCATCCAAAAAAAAGGAAACCAGGACAATTCTTTTTTTTCTGCATCTCATAAAGACGAAAACACACAAACTGCACGTGGAAAATATCTGAGTGCTATCCATTGTTTTTGTATTTCCATTGACTTGGGCGAGTCTCATCCATAAGTACACTACAAGGGTTTTTTTGTGATCCATGTGTCTGTATAAAAAAAATGGATGTGTTTCTTGACTAATATGGGGCTGTCCAAGTCAAGTCCGTTACTTACTCAGACAGCGTATGGACAGAAGAAACCGCATGCCAGAGGCCTAAATCTCACCCTTAGCTTTATCCTATACTGCAATATTCTGTGTATGGGGCATCCTTCTAGGTCAGTCTACAGATCAGTATAACACACAGCATTTCAGCATTGATGGTTTTCAGATAAGGGAGGACCGTCACATTATGATAAACTACGACACAGCTTATGGCAGCAGAATATTGCGTTACACAAAAGAATTAGCACCAGCGGTCAGTTAGAAGGGCTAACAAGATGTCTTCTTTCTGTTACTCTTTGTATCCCTGCGAGTAAATCAAGACGATGACCTCATGGAGTGTGAAAATAAATATCAGCAAATATACATTCTCATGTCAAAATTGTATTGATCTCAAGTGTTTCCATTGATTTTGGCCAGCAATAATATGAATGTGGAGTTACAATGCCGTAATTCTGCACAGTAATGTTATTGATCTGTATGGAGTCCTCCATGGTTGGCTCTGTCCTATTCTTCGCCAGCATTGCTTATTGGTATTACACTCTTTTATAGGATACAGATTAGAATTCTTACATAAAGTCATTTGACAGCATTTTCCCTTAAGTGCTGACGTGTATGATCAAGGGAAACCATGACCAATGTCGTCATATAAAGTGTTACTGTAGCTTGGAAATAATAGGCAGGGTTTTTTTAACACAGGGTAATAAAATATATAGAGATCATACATGTTCATCTGCTTAAAGGAAAACTGACAGGAGTCTTATGCTGCTCGAAGCACAGCGGTATAGAATCCCGGCAGCTATGTACATTATACACATCTATGTTTTACTTTGAAACGCTGCAACATAAAAAAACAACTGTATTTGAAAGGGCCACTCCAGTGAAAACATATTTTTCCATCCCTGCACTCCTTACCGGATTGCCTGTCACACTCTGGATGTCTCCCCTGTGTACTGCAGTCACTTCCATACAGTTCAGCCTCCTGCCTGATGCTTATTGGGGACTGTTTTGATGCTGAGAGTTCTCCCTGCTCACTCTCCCTATGCACTGCTAACACATCCATGATGCATCAGCACACCATCCAATAACCAGTTAGAGCTAGTACCATCTCTCCCTGCTGGGAGGACATTGCCATTACCTTCTGCATTCTATATTCACCTAAGTAAACTACAGACCATAATTGTATAATCAGAAGAATTAGCTGTGATCTCCTTCATTATAACTATGTGGCAGGAGCCTCTAATCATTAGCAGTAACTCTGATAGGAGTTGTTGTCCAGTCCTCTGCCCCCATGAAGAGCTTGTGTGGTAGACTGACTGAAAAATTGACTCCTAAAAAATACATAAGGTCAAGTAAATCTCAGGTGGTCAGAATGAGATCACATGACCCACCTGAAGAGAAGACTTCAGACTTGGAGATAGAAAGAAATAACTAACCTAGGTAAAGGCCCATTTACACTGGACGAGTGTTGGGCAAACGATGCCCGATACTCGTCCCTGTGTCTCCACGCTCCCATGCTCCTGCACGGGAGCTAGTAGAGCTAGCTGGGTCACGTAGTGGCCAGCAGGGGGGCAGGGCAGTGCAGGAGACCTCACTCCTCTCGCTCCACCGCCCCTCTTCATTCACATAACACAGGCACCATTCACTACAGAACAGTGGCTGTTTAAACTGCACGATGAGCGATGAGCTTCATCACTGATCGTTTATGCAGAATGAAAGATAAGCAATGAAGCTCATCGTTCAACTTAAACAGCTGCCGTTTGGTAGTAAACGGCGGCTGTGTTATGTGAATGAAGAGGGGCGGGGGAGCGAGACGAGAGAAATCTCCTGCACTGCCCCGTCCCCCTGCTGGCCGCTTCGTGTACCAGCCAGCTCTGCTAGCTCCCGTTCAGGAGCGCGGAGACACAGAGACGAGTGTCGGGCATCGTTTGCCTGACACTCGTCCTGTGTAAATGGGCCTTTACACTAGCCAACCTATATATACTAGGGGGTTAGTTACATAATGAGGTTCCAAGATGAGGGAACGAGGAGTCCAGGGAGCTGTGTTTCACATTCACCGATTCCCCGTTGCTGCCCTTTGTCTCTGAGAAATTGGCACGCGGCACACAGTGTAACTCAGCCAGTTCGGTGCACGTGTTCTCTCATTCACACAGAGTCGGCTAAACCGAATCACACTGTGTGCGCACCAACTTCATGGTATACACCGCAGGAACGGGGAATCAGGTGAGTATGAAACGCCCCGCACTCTGCGCTCCCTCTTCTTTAAGCCCCATAATATAACAGATCAAAAAGAACCTGTAATTACCTTTGAGCTCCATTTACAACATACCAAGCAGCAGATTTAATTTCAATGCCCCGCATACAGACTGGGGGATAGCAGGTTGGCCTAAATGGTTACTCGCATTCTGAAAAATTACAACCAGTAAAAATACAATTTATGTGAAAGTTGATTGGATAATGTACGCAGTGCAAAACATACAACTACTATTGCATAAGGTCCTTGCTTATACACATATAGGGAGGAAGCTGTCAATCCAGCCAAACCGGGTGGGGAGCCGCCCCCATGATGCTTCCCCCTCTTCCCATTTGCCTTTCAAAGTATGTATTTACAGAAATTCAGAGTAAAATATAGATGGCATCGGGTTCAAGAATCACAAAAATCCCAGCAGATTCCTTATAACATGAGCTGAGATTGTTTAGTTTACAAGTGCAATAAAGAGCAGCACGAAAGCAAGCGGCAACCAATGAGATGCTTGCTTTAACCTGCCTGAGTACTTTTTTCATACTGCTCATAGGGGCATAGTGCATATGTTGATAACTAAAGCTGTCAAATGGTCCGATTCAGTAAGTCAGTACAAAGAATACCTTATCGGAGCCGATTCACCACATTTTAGAGACATCTGAGTTCTAGGAATGCTTCTGTAGGATACTGTCCAAGGTTCCCCATATCATTACTTTTTACATTGAACTTAGGCCACTCTCACAAACACCGCTTTTTACCACAATTAGCCATTGATTTCAATGGGGCCTCACAGACATGGGCTCAGATGCGGCATTTCTGATGCAGGGATTTTCGAGCGCTGTCTGTTCTATTTTTGCGTGTTTTAGCGCTTTCTAATGCACCTTATCATGCATCACAATGAAGTGCATTAAAAAGCGCTGTCAAATGTTGTGACCTGCGTTTAAAAACACAGTAAAAATGCCGCAATTTCAAATAGCGTTTTCTGAACACGTGTGAGAGTGGCCTTACAGTTTCTAGCTGATCTTCTGGACTCTGAAATAACCAGCACAGGTAATCGTACAGATCTCTACATGGAAATTTTGAAGTCTTACAGAAAATCTCGCAGTAAGGGGGATCTTGGGAACTCCTTTCTGATTATTAGTAGGGATCCCAGCGGTGGGACCACCAATGAGCAGACATCTATATCCGGTGGAGATAAATTGTCCAATTTGAAAAAAACCCCTTCCAAAGAATCACCACACCTGGACAAGTGAAGAAAGCTCGCTGCATTATGACATCTGATCAGTCTGTAGATCAAATTACCAGCAATCTCCATCATTGGTGTCACTTGTAGTGGCTGATGGTCAGGGGTGCTTCTATCCTATTGGTTATTGAGGGAAAAACCAAATGGCTCCCCTCCCCTACCCAAAGTCTTTAGAATATCTTTGGTGGATTATAGTTCTGCCCCCCCCCCCCCTCCTCAGTGAGGGGCACTGCCTGGGGTGCGCTTCTCGCCTCACTTCATGTATGACTCCCCCTGCTTGTGGTTATTGACCTCTGTGGCTACTTTTACGACACAAATTGCTTGGAATAATGAATGAAATATGTGAGATATTGGAGAAGATATTGTGTATATGTCCGGGTGATACTTTGACTCAGAGCGTTATTGCTGACTTTCATATTCTTTTATCTGTTAACCCTGTTTTTGCCTTCCATACTGAAACAATTGCCTTCTTTTCCTTTTTCTCTTCCACAGTGGTCATACCTCCCTAACTGTCGTTGGTACCAACCTTGACATCATACAAGAACCAAGAATTCGTGTGAAATACAATGGCAAGGAATCTGTGAATGTATGTCCCTGGCAGGCAACAGCTCTTTCTTCTACAGCAAAAGAATTATGTTTTTACTTGCTAAAATTACATGAAAATCTCAAGAAAATATGATCTGAAGAGTGCTGAAAAGAAAATAATTTGTAAAGATAACGGGACACCTTTTGATCATATTTATTGTTCCCTGACAAGGTCACTCCTGTTAGATCGCTACCTCGATTATTATGTAGGTTTTAGTGAACATAGCACCACCTAGTGGCCATCAGCAGTACTCCGTGTGCATCTTGTAGAAACTGATTCTGATACTAGTTCATGATAATCTATTGTCAGTCATTTTCAACTGGAAACTGGTGACAGAATGCACCTAGTTTGCATTAGCACACATCTTGGCATTTCAGTTATTTTTGCACTATTTGAGTGGCTTTTTAGGCTTCAGTGAGCATGCTCTGTCTGTATAAAATGGGAGACTTTGGAGAGGACTGGTGAACAGGCATGGACCCCCTAGCGCTGGTATCACAAGTATTGGAAACGGGACATTAATTGGAACACAAATTATCCTTTACTATATTTAGAAACAAACCAACTCCAGTTATATGAACTATTTGTTTCATGCCCACACAAGCGCTTTGTCAGGTTCAATAAGCTGGTGGCATCCTGTCCATGGCGCCAGAATCCATATGCCAAACTTCTGGGCGGCGTTACTGTAAACTAAACCAAACTCTATTCTAGAGCCCTGTCAGTCACCTCTGCGGTCAGAGCGTGAGGCAATTATATAATAGCGCTGTCAGTCGCACGCTAGCACGGGAAACTTGCTCTAGTGTTTATACCAATTAATAGATATTCTGTGATATCACTAGACAATAGATCAGAAATTTCTACATTCCAGACTAGCAGACCATAATATAAATGAGGCATGACAGCAGATGAGTAGACTATGTAGCTCATAGACAGAAGTAAATCACTCATAGATACAAAAACTGTGACTCGTTCTAAAAGAGATCCCAAAGCTGAATATAGGAATACAGTGATCCCTCGTCTATCACGGGGAATACATTCCAGAGACCCCCAGGATACGTGAAAATCCGCAAAGTAGCGGTGTTATATTTACACAAATCAATCTGTCGGGTGAACTGCCAAACAATTGTAAAAGTGAACGAATCGCGTGCTTTTTTTAGCGACGGCAGTTTACACACAACAAACAGCATGGTATAATCAGTGAGCCAATCAGTGTCCAGGATACAGAACACATTCCATCAGCCAATAATGGGCCGTGTACAATCTCATGTTGGCAAGCGCTACTGATGTACTGTATTTCCTGCATTTACCACAAAATTCTGCGATCTAGTGAAAACAGAATTATATATGGTCTATCTAAAATCCACTATGCACTGAAGCCGCAATCATTGAACCGCGATATAGCGAGGGATCACTGTGTATAACTAATTATTATAAAGCATATTTGCAATTAAATCGTGACACCAAATCCATGTAGAAATTCCCCTGGACATAATAAAATGTTAAATATTTGTATGGCTTCTTTTATAATCTCACATAATGGGCACTAAAGTGGGTATATAAAATGACTGATAGGAGCCCGTTCAGGACACACCAGGCAGGAGCTTACCTGAAGAATGTTATATGACTCATTCCACTAGTATAGAGTCTAGGGGATAAAATATCTGGAGTTTATTAAGAGTAAAAAAATGTTTTAGAATATACATATTTACTCCAAAACAAAAGCAAAAAAAAAATAAACAATCTATAGAAGTGGATAGAACTGAAACCTGGGGGCAAGATATAAACTATATATGGAAAAATATGTAAATGAGTATTTTAGCCACACAAGAAAAAATTAACAAAGGGGATGCAAAAAATTAAGAGGGACACCAAACTAAACCGTCTGGATGCAGCTTATATATATATATATATATATATATATATGAAAAAAAACTTTTGTAGAACTTCGAACTGATTCGCAGCCAACTCGGTTAATGGTCAGTAGCTATAATATTCACGAGGTAAGCCTACCAGGATGGAAAAGGCTTCAGTGTTTAGTCACGATATGTTGCAAAAAACCTTTCCTGGTATTGGCTGTGTGGGTATGCCATCCACAATGTAGGGTCTGCCTTGTTCTACCTACATACTGAATGCCGCAGGTCTGTTCAATAGGATATATTATGCAGTATAACTGCTTTGGCATATACAAAAATGCTGAATTCCGAATATTTCATGGGACTTAGGGCTATTTCAGACAACCGTATATCGGCTCAGTTTTCACGCTCAGCCGATATACGGTGTCCTTGTCTGCAAGGGAAGGAGGATGGAAGAGCCAGGAGCAGGAACTGAGCTCCCGCCCCTCGCCACTGTTTGCAATAGGAGGGGGCCAGATGGGGGCCGAGCTAAGTACCAGTGCTTAGTTCCACCCCTGTCCCGCCCCTCCCATTGCAAATAGTGTCGAGGGGCGGTGAAGGGGTGGGAGCTCAGTTCCTGCTCCTGGCTCTTCCATCCCACCCCCCTGCAGACAAGGACACCGTATATCAGCTGGGCGTGAAAACCGAGCCGATATACGGTCGTCTAAAGAAGCCCTTAGAAGGAAAAGTGCCAGTGTTCTGAAGAATGGCGCACGGTGACTTGTATTTATTTCAGTGAACTGTGTAACATACAGTTTGTGGTTTTTTTTGTTCTTTGGCTTTTTTCATATTCTTTTGAGTATAAATTGGAGAATTTGGTGCACAGCCGGTACGTTTTGCACCATATGTAATACCAATTAATAGTTTTTATATGTCTGCCCCAATGTACGTTAGGGTTGTCTTTCCGTGTTATGAATGTATTTTTGAATAACTTTCCTTCATTTCAACTGAACCCGAACGGGTAGCAAAAAAACTGTCATTCTCCATGAAACCAAAGCTTTACTTCGTATTCTAGTGCCTAATTTGGGCCAAGGCAGGAACCAATATATGTATCCAGTGATTCTCTAAAAGGCCTTTGCCAGCCAGTCCAATAATTTTTCATGTCCTTTGTCATCATTTATATGCACCCTTGAAGATGTATCATTTCTCTCTTTATCTCTTCAGGTGTGTAAGAATGTGAATGCTACATGTCTGACATGCTGGGCACCCGCCCTGACACCGGAGTATCGCCCGGGACTGGATGCTATAGAGAGACCAGATGAGTTTGGCTTTATCTTCAATAATGTACAGTCACTACTGATCTTCAATAACACCAAGTTCATCTATTACCCCAACCCAACTTTCGAACTTCTTAGCAACACAGGTGTCCTTGAGCAGAAGCCTGGATCTCCTATAATACTGAAGGTAAGGAGCCAGCACTTGGGGCATAAAGGATTTAATGTGACTAGTACAGAATCATTCACCTGTCTCAACATAGTTTACTTGAGCTAGAGTATTAATGTTACTTGTCCTCTCTCTACAGGGGAAGAACCTATGTCCACCGGCCGCAGGAGGGGTCAAGTTGAACTACACTGTGCTGATTGGGGACACTCCATGTGCGGTTACTGTATCTGAGACACAACTCCTGTGTGAGTCCCCAAACCTCACCGGACAACACAAAGTGACTGTAAGCTTCTTCCTTCAACATCTTTAATCATTTCAGTTCTTAAATCTTTAAAAGCTATTTGGGTAGTTAAGTGTTTTCATCTTGTAAGTTGTATTTACTGTATATTTACTCCTTTTATCTAAGTTTTGCCGTACTTGGAAAAAAATAATTGAAACCCAGCTATACAAATATAGCCATCTTATCAGAAGTGCTTCTAGGAGTTGGGGGTTACAGAACGAATATTTCCATTTATATAAAAATCATGCTGTAGTATTCTACTATATGGCCACTCTCACACATGGCATCGGCAAAACGCTGCAGTTTTACTGCCATTGTTGGGCATCAGTTTTAAACGTACCCCTTCATTGTGATGAGGTGCGCTAAAAAGCGTAAAAACACAGCGTTTTGAACACACAGGTGTGAGAGCGGCATAAGGCCTCATGTCCACGGGCAAAAGAAGAATTAAAATCTGCAGCGGATTTTAACTCTTCTCCTGCCTGTGGATCCGCATCCCATAGGGATGCATTGACCACCCGCGGGTAGATAAATACCCGCGGATGGTCAATAAAAGGGATTTAAAAAAAATGGAGCATGAAAAAATCTCGACCATGCTCCATTTTCGTGCGGGTCTCTTGAAGCCGTCCGGATCCGCGGGAGACAAAAATCAGAATTTACTCACCTGCTCCGGTTCTTCCCTTCGCCGCGGCTCCATCTTCTCTCCGTCGCGGCCAGATCTTTTTTCTTAGGGCCGGCGCATGCGCGGGGCACGTCACCGACGTGCCCTGCGCATCCGCCGGGCCGAAGAAAGACGATCCGGCCGCGACGTAGAGAAGATGACGCCGTGGCGAAGGGAAGAACTGGAGCGGACGAGAGGTAAGTTAATTCTTATTTTTATGCCTCATGTCCGCGGGGCAGGAGGGACCCGCTACGGATTCTCCAAGGAGAATCCGTAGTGGGCCTGATTTTCCCCGTGGACATGAGGCCTAAGAGTCTGTACAACTGCTGACAGCAGCAGCTTCACCTGCAGTGTATTGTGTCCAGTTTACTGTCTAGTTGTATATACACTGTATGGAGCCACCATAGGTTGTATATACACTGTATAGAGCCACCATAGGTTGTATATATACTGCATGGAGCCACCATAGGTTGTATATATACACTGTATAGAGCCACCATAGGTTGTATATATACTGTATGGAACCACCATAGGCTGTATATATGCTGTATGGAGCCACCATAAATTTTATATATGCTGTATGGAGCCACCATAGGTTGTATATATGCTGTATGGAGCCACCATAGGTTGTATACATACTGTATGGAGCCACCATAGATTTTATATATACTGTATGGAGCCACCATAGGTTGTATATATGCTGTATGGAGCCACCATAGATTTTATATACACTGTATGGAGCCACCATAGGTTGTATATATGCTGTATGGAGCCACCATAGGTTGTATATAGGCCGTATGGAGCCACCATAGGTTGTATATAGGCTGTGTGGAGCCACCATAGGTTGTATATATGCTGTATGGATCCACCATAGATTTTATATATACTGTATGGAGCCACCATAGGTTGTATGTATACTGCATGGAGCCACCATAGGTTGTATATATACTGCATGGAGCCACCATAGGCTGTATATATACACTGCATGGAGCCACCATAGGCTGTCTATATACACTGTATGGAGCTACCATAGGTTGTGTATATACTGTATGGAACCATCATAGTTTGTATATATGCTGTATGGAGCCACCATAGATTTTATATATACTGTATAGAGCCACCATAGGTTGTATATATACTGTATGGAGCCACCATAGGTTGTGGAGCCACCATAGGCTGTATATATACACTGTATGGAGCCACCATAGGTTGTATATATACACTGTATGGAGCCACCATAGGTTGTATATATACACTGTATGGAGCCACCATAGGTTGTATATATACTGTATGGAACTACCATAGGTTGTGTATAGACTGTATGGAACCATCATAGGTTGTATATATGCTGTATGGAGCCACAATAGATTTTATATATACTGTATGGAGCCACCACAGATTTTATATATACTGTGTGGAGCCACCATAGGTTGCATATATGCTGTATGGAGCCACCATAGGTTGTATATATGCTGTATGGAGCCACCATAGGTTGTATATATGCTGTATGGAGCCACTATAGGTTGTATATATGCTGTATGGAGCCACCATAGGTTGTATATAGGCTGTATGAAGCCACCATAGGTTGTATATAGGCTGTATGGAGCCACCATAGGTTGTATATAGGCTGTATGGAGCCACCATAGGTTGTATATAGGCTGTATGGAGCCACCATAGGTTGTATATAGGCTGTATGGAGCCACCATAGGTTGTATATAGGCTGTATGGAGCCACCATAGGTTGTATATAGGCTGTATGGAGCCACCGTAGGTTGTATATAGGCTGTGTGGAGCCACCATAGGTTGTATATATACTGTATCGAGCCACCATAGGTTGTATATATGCTGTATGGAGCTACCATAGGTTGTATGTATACTGTATGGAGCCACCATAGGATATATATAGGCTGTATGGAGCCACCATAGCATGTATATAGGCTGTATGGAGCCAACACATTCCCGCATTACAGCTCTTTTACAATAGGCTCATTGACTTACCCACAACTAGGTGATATTTTGGGGCAATGTATTTCTGGAGACTGGAAACAATATTCTATACAAGGGCAGCATGAGTTATTAGCGCTGTTGCCTGGCAGTGCTGGTTCAAGTCTGACCATGCACAACATCTGCATGGAGTTTGTTCTCCCTGTGTTTGCATGGGTTCCTTAGCACACTCCAAAAACATACTAACGGGCGGATGTAAATTGTGAATCGCCATGTAAGCGATAAAACGAATGAGAATAGGACATGCAATGCCCGCTGTCAACGCAGATCGGACAACATACAGACAGGGGTTCATGTTCTGTCTGATGTAAGTGGCTCCGAGATTCTCAGGCACAACTCACCAACTCACATCCAGCAGAGTGAGGCCTTGGACACAATCTAATCTCTGATCGGCCTGCAACCAATAGGTCACAGTTACAGGAGGCTGAATCCGCTCTGGACATTTCTTTGTCATCACTCTATATTCTAAGACTTTTCTCTGACTTTTGCTAGGTTCATGTTGGAGGAATGGTTTTCTCGCCGGGTTCTGTCAATGTGATTTCCGACAGCCTCTTGACCTTGCCTGCCATCGTCAGCATAGCCGCTGGTGGAAGCCTTCTTCTCATTATTGTCATTATTGTGCTCATTGCCTACAAGCGCAAGTCCAGAGAGAACGACCTTACTCTGAAGAGGTTGCAGATGCAGATGGACAACCTGGAGTCACGGGTGGCCCTAGAATGTAAAGAAGGTAAGTACTTAAAGTGTTAAAAAGGCTTTAAACAAAAAGAGTAACTCCAGGAGTTTGTGGCACGTTCTTCAGCAGCCTCAGCATTGGGGTCATAGGTTTATGTTTCCACTAATATGGAGAGGGACTTTACGTCCCAACGTTTAATGTATTATTGATTTTGTTCCTACGGATTGGATCGCTGTATTAGATTTGTCTTCTTTTGTTTTTGCACATGTTAGGTTGAGCTGAACAACAATCGGACATGTAAAAGGGTTTTTGTTTCCGCAGCTGATCCCTGGTCTGGGACGGTCGTACGTTTTACTGGACGCAGAACAAGTGGATAAATAGCCGCCATCTGCTGTCTCTGACTTCAGCTAGTTAAACAGTAACACGGCTGACCTTATACCAGTGCACAGCGGGCAGAGGTTAGATAAAGATGGCCGTCCGACGTATAATCGCACCAAGATGTACAAGAATGTATTATGTGCTGCTACAAAATATTAAGCAGCTGGACAAGTTATTGAATTAGAGTCAGAGATAACGAGGAGTCCTTCTTGGCGCATACATGTGCGCGTTTTTTTCATCTTAGGCCGAGCTCACACGAGCGTAAGTTAATTGCGAATTACATGAGCAGAATACATGGTGAATGGAGTCAATGAAGGTATATTGATTTTCATTGATCCATCCACACTTGCGTATATCCATTGCGTATAATGCACACGTGAAAAAGAATGCAGCATGTTCTGTATTACGTGCGATATAGCCATATTGTTCTCTGTGTATGTATGGTTTTCGTACACAACCATAATTACATTGTGTACACGCCGTGTTTTTACGCAATGTTGCTTAGAGACAGCAAAAGGAAAGTTTTTTAAAAAAAAGCCAAAGGCGCCATGTTGTATACGTATTTACTGTGAATTAGGTGTGTAATGTGAGTGAGCCCTAAGGCCGCGTTCAGACAAGCGTGTTTTTACTCCGTATTCAGTGTGTGTTTTGTGATGGAGCTAATGTCAGCCTATGTATCTATTTCCATGTCTGTAGTTGTCCGGTTGTGTTTTAGAAACGCACCATGAGCAACTATAGTAGTTTTTGCCTCGGTATCTACATTCATTGGTAATACTCGCTGTTGGACAAATACTGAGTAGGAAATGAAACTATTGGCAGCGCCTGCAGATGAGGGGTGACGCTATACTGATAACGGGCTGCGTGTCCTGTGGAGCTGCTCCATGTGGGTTCTAAGCTGTGAGTAAGGGACAGAATAGGCTGCCCGACGCACCGCAAGTTGTGGTAAGTTCCACACCAAAATCCACAGGCTACATGCGGATGCAGAATTAAAAGCGCTTTAAACCTGCGCGCTATTCTGCATCAATCTCCACCGTCAGACCTGCAGATTTAGGTGTAGAGTTTCCACCCCTGCGGATTTGACTGTGACCTGCAACGTAATTCTATCCCGTGTGAGAAAGCCCCTCAGGCTGCTGGATATGCTTGTTTTTGTCTGTAGTTGGTAGAGGAGTTCTACATGTACCAGTTAGTGACGAGTTTTTTGTTTGATCCGGGTTAATAAAGCTGACCGAGTGTCAGTCTTTAAACTTGTGCTTGGCTGCCGACTCTGATTGTGTAGAAGATGTTATGTGACCCCAACAAAGGCGTTCCCAAGCGAATCCACCGTGCCATATTGTTTTTTAAATTTTTCCCATCTTTCTAAATATTTCTTTCAGGTAAAATGTTCAATTAACAAAGCATTTCCACCAAAAATGTAACAATGGTTCTATAATAGTAAATCAGACGTTAGCAGCCAAAGTTTGGTAAATATGTCAGCTTTCCATGCATATTGGTGTTGCTCTATTTTCTTATGGTCTTATGCCTTCATCTCCGTAAGAAGAACGAATATACACTCATTGTAAAAAAAGAAGCAAGCACCTACGGGGCATGGTCCGGACGGCAAGGAAGACAGACCACATGTCTGAAGCGCCTCAGCACTGAGGAGAATTCAGCTTAAGGCCGCCGGCACACGGACAGGTCGGATTCCGCATGCGGAATCCCGCAGACGTGTTACGGCCCTGGCAGCAGCAGCATTAGCGCGTACCTGCTTTCTTTTTTTTCTTCTGTACTGCAGATGGTCCGCACAGCTTACCGCCAGACATGCACAGTACAGTTTTTTCTTTTAAACTCCTGCTATCGCCTATCTATGATGCAGAATCTGCGAGGGGAACGGATCGGACAGCTTCCATTGACTGCAATGGAAGCCATCTGCGCGAAAATGGAGCATGCTGTGATTTTTCCACCGCGAGCAGAAACCGCAATTGGTTTCCACTTCTCCATAGCATGCTATCAATGGTATTTGCTGTGGAATCTGCATACAACATTAATTGGGCCCGTGGACTATATTTTTATGACTTCTGAAGTCAGCGCTGCCGGCTGGGGCGCTATCAGCACTGACTACTTGAACAGGCACCTGGGAGCATCTGGGAAATTGCGGACTAGTCCTGGACTAGGCCACAGACTAAATTCTTGGGTTGTTGGCTGCACTTCCGACCCAGTGCTTACTCCGGTGGTGCACAGCAGCAAGCTCTTGTGGGAGCAGCTGATGCCCCACAGGAGGAAGCCCTCTCATAGTCCCATGAGGTTTGTGCTCTACTCACCCATGTGTTGGGTCTACTCTTCACCCAAGCTGCTGCTGGGCTGAGAAGAGTAGTGGTAGTCTCTGCTTGCCTCCCCTTGTGGGCATCATCTTCAACAGCAGTGCAGGGGGAGCATGGAGAGCCCGCTGGATCATAGCTAGCACCTGGTGTATAGTTGGTGGAGTAGTGGAAAGGCTGGGCCTCTGAAGGGGAGAGGACCTGTGCGCATAGGCTGTGGTGTCCTCAGCCCGCAGCACGGTGGAAGAACAACAGCCAATCTCATACAATACGAGCCAGCAGATGGCTATTGTGTGTACAGTCCTCTTATTGCACTATGACTCATTTTCCATGTGAATACTGTAATACTGCATAAAGCCAGGGTCAATTGACATCTGCATTCTTAATTTGTGGCTCCAAAGCAGCTCAGATCACGATTATTCAAGTTAGCTTTCATTATTCTTTGCATTACATTTGATGGATATTCTTGACTCATTTACTTATGGATCACAAAAGTAATTTACTGGAGACCAATATCTTTCTATCATTGGAAGCACTATAGTTTCATATAGAGCTTGTTATTCACAGCTAAACGACCACGAAGCAGGAAGCAATGACATTTCAGGATCGTGGCTCCTCTTCATGGAAATAACCCAGTCTCCAGAGAGGCCACTAAAAGTGACTCCCAGAACTCCATCCAAGTTTCCTCCGGTTCGAAGCAACCTTCACCTAAAAAAGGATCCCATAGTGTAACTGCAGATGACCTAAATGTAGAGAACCTCTCTCGACTTCTTCAATCTTATCTAGCCTCAAATGATCCCTTAACCACTAACCCATTGAAGTAGAGATTTTTGTCTCTTCAGAAAGATATTTCTCAAGATATGCAAAAGATTTCTTGTCAGGTACAATCTAATATTGATCGTCTCGCTACACGTACAGCCCATGTTGAACAAAAAATGGGTGAATTCTCCACTGCACATAATGAGCTAGTGAATACTCACAATGTCCTGGAAGAAGAGGTCTCCTGTCTATGCAAAAAGTCATAGATCTTGAAGATAGGTCATGTAGAAACTACATCAAATTCTGGAGTCTCTGTCTCCTGCTGGCGTCTGCCACTACTTACTCCAGCTCTTCCAGGCGCTGCTCCCATCTCTATCTCCATTTGGAATATGCACATAGGATCCCTAAAGCCTGCTGTGCACTGGAGGCCGCTCCAAGGGACGTGCTAGCCCTGAATCCATTTTCATCAGACTAAGGAAAAACTCTTAACCGAGATGAGGCAGAGGGTCTCGGTCAGACCAATATACGACTATATTGATGTCCCCTGATCTTTCTCCAACGACACTGCAGCTTCATAGACCACTTATACCAGTTACTTCAGCTCTCTGTGGTGCCAACACGAAGTACAAATGGGGTTTTCCCACTGAGCTTCTTATTTCCAGGAATGGAGCATTCTACATTGCAGCATCTGTGGGAGACGGACTGTCCCTCCTGAAGAAATGGACATTCCTGTTGAACAAGTTCCACCTCTTTCTCCATCTCGGATTGCACAAAAACTGTCCTCTGTTGGCAAGACTGGTCGATATTTTTGTATAATCCTTGTATTCTTTATAAATATCTCTTTACACTTATTTGCATTATGGGGCCATTCATGATATTTAGACATGTTCGCGCCCCCAAATTATTATTATTCACTTTTTGCACGTTTTTTTTTTATCTTTTGTTCTCCTGTTACTTTTGTTATATTAACGAGGTTCTACTTTATGCTTTGTGTCCACCACTCTCTGTTCACCATGAAGACCGCGCAGCACTTTTGTCTATTTATAAATTATGCCTATCACTAGCTCTTCCTTGAATTTCAAGAGACTGTACAGCCCTTTGAAACTTTGGCGCGAGGCCCTCAAAATACATGCTGATGTATTTTTTTTCTCAGGAAATACATTTTATAAAGGATAGACACCCTAAGTGCTCACAACCTAAATTATCACATCTCTATCTCCTCTGATCCCAATAGGGAAAAAAAGAGGAGTACTAATTGCAATTAGCAGTTCAGTATCCTTTTCCCAGCAGAACCTGTACCTAGACCCTTCGGGTCACTTTACGATTCTCGTCTGCAAGATAAATAAGGCCCTTTTACTTTAGTAAATATATTCTTCCTTTTTTACACGTCTTGAAGGAAACTGCTAGATTTCGAAAGGACAATTTTAATTCAGTCATGGATCCGTTTATGGATTCCTCTTCTGGACCTATAAGAGTCTTCCCTATTGTTCCACTCTTACAAAATGAGGACCTATACAATGTTTGGCGCTGTTTTCATGGCTCTGAGAGAGATTACACTTTTATATCTCTACCTCGGTGCTCTTATTCAAGAATTGATTTGTTTTTCCTGGATATTAAGGGTTTGAGGGACACTATGTGGACTAAGATTAGAACCATTATTTGGTCAGATTATGCCCCAGTGTCTTAGTCATTACGTGAGAAGTCTCTTTATTCTCCCTCTTTCCCTTGGAGACTCAATGAATATATTCTTTCACACCCAGAATACGAATCTAATTTGAAAACTGAGCTAGAAATGTATTTTACCATTAACTCTTCATCAGTCCCTACCGTTTTTTAGTGTGGAATGCCCACAAAGCGTATATGAGAGGCCTGTTTATAAAATACTGTTCTAGGGCTTAAAAAAAAGAGGAGGAGTTTACTCTCCTGAACTCTTAAATTAACATCATTGACTTCTCAAATACAATTATCATGGTACTGAGGAGGTATTTAAAGTATGTGCCAAGCTCCAGAACCTTTGGGCTGTTAAATGTGACATTACGTTTTGAAAAATTAGCATGCAATTTTATGCCCGTGATAACCGTACTGGGGCATTGTTGTCCGAACAACTAAAGTCTACGATCCAAAGAAAGAGTTAAGGCCCTTTTACACACGATGATTATCGCTCAATAGCCATCTAGAGCGAAAATCGTTGCGTGTAAATGTGCCCATCTTTCACTTTTTTGCAGAACAATGATTCTATGTTCCACATAAAATCCATTGTTTGGCAGAAGAGCTGATAGCAGGGACTTCACGCTGTGTTCTCCGCAGGGAGCACTGATAACATTGCCTCAGCTGTCAGCCCCACGGCAGTACAAAGGGAATGTATTCACAGAACAGACCACCCACTCACACTCATTAATAAACTACTAATTGGCATTATTACCAATTAGTACTTTATGCAAAATGATCGCTCAAAAGCCTTTTTTTGAGCGTTCATCTTTATGTGTAAATGGGCCCTTGGATATCTTTTACATTCTGGTTGACATAGAATTACCCCCTGAAATTGCTTATGTTTTTGCCTCAAATTATGCTTCTGTTTAAAAGGGAAGATAAAAATACATATCAACCTCAATCACAAGAAATGTTGAGTTTGCTTCAGAATATTAATCTCCCGTGCTTATCGTCTGACCAATTAGCCTCTCTTTCTGCACCGATATCTACGTCTGAAGTCCGAGAGGCCATTAAAATCGCCAGGTGCTTTTCCCCAAGAAATGTGAGGTCTTATCATTACCTTGCTGAAACCCACCAAAGAAACCACGTCCCCGGACGATTTCTGTCGTATTACCTGACTGAATACGGATGTTATAATTCTAAAATTCTTAGTAATCAACATGTTTCTACCCTTCTAATGTTGGTGGCTGCAGATCAAGTGGGATCTGTTCCACAGAGACAGGCTCCCGACAGAACCCATCGATTCCTAAATCTTATTAGAGCGGCTGAGCTTCATCATGCTCCACCTGTGTTTTTAGCTTTGGATGCAGAGAAGGCGTTGGATTTGATTCACAGGAAATATTTAGAAGCAACTTGAGAAAAAAATTGTTTTTCAGGTCCTTGTGTTAGACTCAACACTGTCTACACGGGTGTTTACATCATGTGTATTACCCCTTTATTCAAAATCTCTATTGGCACTCAGTAAGGGTGGCCCCTCTTTATCTTTGCTCTAGTTGAACAGATTAGAATTAATAAAAACATTAAAGACTCCGACATCAGACACGCAAAATAGGACTCTATGCTGATGATGTCATCTTGGCAATAACAGACCCTATTTCCTCTTTGAAAAATGCCCAATTACTGCTCTCTAACTTTGGAAACATTTCATGCTATAAAGTAAATAACACAAAATCTCAATTATTAGGTGTTGGGATTGATAATAAAACCAGGCTACATGTACTCTGTGTGTATGGAATAATCATTAAATACCCTATTTAAGTATCTTTTTTTAACAAGCCATAGTTCCCAAACATTCACCAAAAAATACTTGCCCATGCTTCATTACATTCCACAGCTCATAAATAAGGAGGAAGGATGGCAGCGGTTAGAATGATGGTTTTACCACGTATTCTGTATATTTTTAGAACTGAAGCGATTCCTATAAACTTCAATCCACTCTCAGCAATTTCAGGTGGGACGGCGCTCATGCCAGAATTAAATTCTCTACTTTAGCTAAGGCCTATGAAATAGGTGGTGTGAAGGCCCCTGACACTAAATGTTACTTCTCTGCAGCAGGTTTAGATCACTTCTTCTACCTGGATTTCTTCTACCTTTGCCACCTCACTTCCTAGTGCGCTTGCAGATCTCGATCTCTGTTTGACAGCAATATGTTTCTTCCTCGGTATCTCTGGATCTGATGTCAGCCCTTCCTCTTCATTTTTTTAACTTCTATTCTTAATGTCGTTTTGTAGATATTCATTAGCCCACTTTCCCAGGTCTGCTTTCACTTTATTCTTCCTGTCAGTTGGGGCATTCAAAGGCATTTCTGGCTTTTATGATGACTCTGTTTTTCTAGCATCTCAAAGTAAAGGCCCATTTAGACTGGACAAATGTCGGACTAACGATGCCCGACACTCGTCCCCGCACATACTAGCTCCTGTGCACCTGCATGAGAGCTACCAATGCTCACAAGAGGGAGGCTGAAGGAGATTTCTCTCCTCACGCTCCCTCACCCCTCTATATTGACATAACACAGCGGCCGTTCAATACTGAGCGGCTGCTATTTACACTGAGCGATCGTCGATCAGCTCATCGTCCATCATTTATTCTGCATAAACGATGGACAATGAGCTGATTGCTCAGTGTAAATAGCAGCTGTTCAGTATTGAACGGCCGCTGTGTTATGTCAATGGAGAGTGGCGGGGGAGCGCGAGGAGAGAAATCTCCTGCAGCCTCCCTGCCCCTCTGCTGGCCGCTCTGTGAGTGAGCCAGTGCTACTAGCTCCCGTGCAGCAGCACGGGAGCGAGGACACACAGGGACAAGTGTCGGGCATCGTTTGCCCGACATTCGTCGCATCTAAATGGACCCTAAGTCTTCACATATGCAACTGTGGGAACAGAATTTTAAACAATTTCAATTGGAAGGCTGGAGGACAGCTCTCTTGGACAAAAAAAATCAGGCGTTGGAAGTCGTCATAGAACATATTCATGCGTTGGTACCTAACTCCTCCTAGGCTTACTAAAATGAACAATGCGATTCCTGATACACATTGGAGGAGTTTACGGCTTCAGGTATACCTATATAGATGTGTGGTGGTCCTATTGTCCACTCTTTTGGAATATGATTTTTGACTTTGTATGTACTGGGACACGTTGCTTTGTGGCTCCGGACCCAGCACTTGCTGTTTGTTTTTTATTTGCAGATAAAGTCCCATCTTTTTACTCATTCCTCATCTCTCGTATCCTTCTTGCACCCTACCTGGGATTTGCCAAAAAAATGAAAATCTTCAAGTGCACCTTCCCTGAACGAAGTTATTAATTCTATTAATCTTATGAATGAGTTGCAAGAAGTATATTCCTATAAATATGTTACTAAAACCTTCACATTTTCCTCCTGGGCACCCTGGACAGAATATCTCACCAAGAACCCCTCATAATTGCCCATATTTTTTTATATTGCCCTATTGACTGGGATGTGATGCCCGCGCTGGGCCAGCAGGCTACTTGTGATAATGCAGTGCATTATTTTTATCGGTTCATCCCATGCCTATATTTATCTATTTATATTCCTCCTTTACATTATATTAGTAGTGGTGGACACCTTACTTTTAATACTTTTCCATTCTTTGGTATACCTATAGGGTCATTTTAAATGTTTAGATTCTCTTTAATATTAGTATACTCAACTTCCGTGATACTTACCGAGGTTCTGCTTCTGATTTGGATTGTTACCTCTCAAGTTCATAAAGTTTGTAATGTTAATTATTCTTTTTTCTTAAAAATAATTTCAATAAAGAAAAAATATTTTTATAAAAATCCCGCCTCTAGAAGAAATTGTCGTTTTGCTGCAAAACTCGTCATGCATTTGCAGATATGTAAATGATGAGAGTTGTGGTGTGATTAGATAAACGGTCTTGCCACCTGCGGCCCTACAAGTGATTCCCTCTTTAAAAGGCTCTCGGAGGCTCCTTGTGTGTAGTGACTTCTTCCGCTTGTGTAGAGCTTGTTGAGCACTAGACGCCTCTACGACGCAGAGAAGAGATTTCACCCCGTTACCAGAGCCTGAAAGGGGGCACATTATTGTAATGCGAGAAGCTGGAAGGGCATATCAACTAATTGCTTGCCAACTGGGCTGTTCTGACTAGACTCTTGGGAGGTATTGGGACCAGTAGATGAGTGAGGACACACAAGGCGACTGGGCTCAGGACGCCCCCTACAGACCACCACGAGGGAGGATCGTCTGATCAACCCACAAGCAGTTCTAACTGTTTCATTGTCCACCATCCAGAGACAGGTGGCGCCATCGTGACAGGCTCCTGTGTCCATTTCCAGACACTTAGTTGATGGTCATTTTGTCTCATGGTGCCCATTACGTATATTGCTTTTGACATCCAACAACGGTCACTTCAATTTGCAGTGGTGTAGTGAACGACGAAACTGGATGCCTATGGAGTGGAACTGCGATGTCTACAGCAACAAATCCAAGTTACGTTTGAGCACTGACAATGACCATGTTCATGTCTGGGAGACCTTTGGATGAGCGCCTCAATCCTGCCTTTTCTGTAGATTGGCACACTACCCCTACTGCTGGTGTGATGGTCTGGGGCCATCACATATGACAGTAGGTCACCGCGAGTAGAGGTATGAGAGACAACGATAGCTCAGCGATATGTTCAAGACATCCTACAGCCACATATGTTCCTCTCATGGTGGCTTCCAAGAGGCCTTTTCTGCATCAGGATAATGCTCGACTACACACACAAAGGTGTCACAGGAATGTCTCCACAATATTGTTATACTTCTGTGGTCTGTCCGATCGCCAATAGAACATTTATGGGACCATCTGGGACACCAACTTCCACAGCTTACTAGTTTACATGATCTAGAAGCTCAGTTACAGCAAATGTGTACTAGCATGCCGCAGGATCTCATACGGAACCTGTATGCCTCCATGTCCACCCATATCTCATCTTGTATTTGAGCTAGAGGTGGTGCAACAAGGTACTAGAGCCTCCATGCCTGTCTGTATCACATCTTGTATCCAAGCTATAAGTGGTACAACAGGGTACTTAGAGCCTCCATGCCCCCCCCCCCCCCCCCGTATCACATCTTGTATCCAAGCTAGAGGTGGTACAACAGGGTACTAGAACCTCCATGCCTGTCTGTATCACATCTTGTATCCAAGCTAGAGGCAGTACAACAGGGTACTAGAGCTTTCCTACAAGGGGTCCGGTTTCCCCAATAAATGATGCTTTTGCTCTGATATTATAATGACTTACTTATATCAACGCCACGATCACACAGAGAAATTCTTTCTGACAACTTCTTGTAGGTGCTTGATTTTTTTTTGACGAGTGTATTTACCACACTAGGGTAGCTATTTTTACATTGTGGGTATAAACCAATTAAAGCAATATTGTGATTAATAAAAAAAAGTCTTAAAAGATATGTCCATACTTGCAACCATTACACTTTATATCTCCAAATATGCAAAATGAAAAAAAAACAACTTTGCTAATTAAAAATATTCCCTAATATTTTGTCTGCAGCTACTATGCAAACCCTGGTGTCTCCATGGTCACCTAGTAGAAACAAACACTATGAAGTCTGGCCTTGTTGTTTATCTCTTTTCATAGTCAAACTATTACTATGTACATGTGCATCTTCAGTGCTATATAAAACCCTTCAGTAACATACAACACCATGTCACTGAAGGTTGGGGCGGAATTCATTTACTTTACAAATATTTTAATAGTAACAAAGTTCATCTTGTGATATAATTCTAGGTTCTCGTGTTTTATTATATTGATGCAACGCATGCAGACCTCAGGAATTACGTATTTATTTCCTTTTTTTCAGCTTTTGCGGAATTACAGACTGATATCAATGAATTAACTAGTGACCTGGACCGCTCAGGTATTCCTTACCTGGATTATCCTACCTATGCCATGAGAGTGCTATTTCCCGGAATAGAGGATCACCCCGTGCTTCGTGAATTGGAGGTTAGAATTAACTTTTTTTTTTCATTTTTAACTCTTCATTTTTACTACCTACAACTTCAGTCCCACACCAGATAGAGGGGCAAGTCAGTCTACGTTTATCACTGTTATATGCCTAGCGGATTTTGACTTACACAGCATATATTATTTAGCTGTCAAACTTTGTTAGAGGTTGTTATTACAAGGTTGGAGTAAAAGATGAATGACTCCATGTGGTGGTGAGCTGACCTAGGTTTCCTGTAATTCTACAACCCTAGTTACAGAAAAAGTTCTAAAAGATCTAAAGTGTAAAGCAATGTAAAGAAACAAAAAGAATACAAGAATTTGAAAATCTCATTAAACCATATTTTATTCACAATAGAACATACCAGAAGTTGAAAGTGAGACCATTTCATTAAAAAAAATTAACCCATTCAGAAATTGATGGCAGCAACACATCTCAAAAATGTTGGAAAAGGGTTCACAAAAGGCTGGAAAAGTAAGTGATAGTAATGAAAAACAGCTCAATGTTCTACTAAGTCACATGACTGTGCATTAAAGGAGCATGTTAGGGAGCCAGTATCTCAGAAGCAAAGATGGCTGGTGATTCACCAATCTGTGAAAACTGTCTCTAAAAATTGTGGAATAATTTCCAAGAAATGTTCCTCAAAGTAAAATTGTGAAGGCTTTGAATATCCCACCATCAACCGTACGTAGATTGTGTGACATTCTGGAGAAATTCATGTGCATAAGGGAAAGCTGACAGTCAGTATTGGATGTTTGAGATTTACGGGCCATCAGGTGGTACTGCATTAGAAACAGGCATGATTCTGTAATGTACTCGTAAAGCACTGCAAAGGCTCAAGAATACTTCCAGAAATCATTGTTTGTGAACACAGTTCTCCGTGCACTCCAGAAATGTAAGTTAAAGCTATACGAGGCCATATATCAACACAATCCAGAAACACTGGCGTCTTCTCTGAGCCAAAGCTCATTTATAATGGACTGAGGCAAAATGCAAAACTGTTCTGTGGTCAGGTAAATCAGAATTTGAAATTCTTTTTGGAAGCCATGGATGTCGTGTCTTGCAGACTGAAGAGGAGAGGGACCATCCAGATTTATCAGCGCACCGTTCAAAAGCCTGCATCTCTGATAGTATGGGATTGCATTAGTGCCTATGGCATGAGCAGCTTACACATCTTGTAAGGCTGTATATAGAGGTTGTAATGCCGAGCAGTATATAGAGGTTGTAGAACAACATCTGCTCCATCCAGACAACATCTCTTTCAGGGAAGGCCTTGCATGTTTCAGTAATACAATGCTAAACCACATACTGCACCCATCACAACAGCATGGCTTCACAGAAGAAGAGTCCGGGTGCTAAACTGACCGCCTGCAGTCCAGACCTTTCACCAATAGAAAACATTTAGCACATTATAAAGTGTAAAATCTGGCAAAGACGACCCAAGACTGCCAATCAGCTAGAATCCGGGACAACATTCCTCTCCCAAAACTCCAGCAATTGGTCTCCTCACTTCCCAGACATTTACAGACTTGTAAAAAGTGGAGAGATGATGCTACACAGTGGCAGACCTGACTCCGGGCCAACGTGTGTGACGTGTGTTGCTGCCATCAATTTCTAAATGATAATTTTTTTAATTAAATGAAAAGATGTCTCCCTTTGACCTTCTGATATGTTCTATTGCCATTCTTTTTTTCTTAACATTTTACACTACAGTCCAACATTTTGGGAATTGGAGTTGTATATGTTAAATCCTTTGCAGACAAGACTTTGCTTGGAAATGCTTTTTGGCTTTTGTCATGTCATAGTATAGTAGGGTGCTGTACATAGTATGCTAAGACTGCTTATTAATCCCGTTCCAGGACACATGGCTGCTCATAATGCTATATAATATGTACTGTACGTGAGTTTAACAAGTAACATGAGTATAAACTGTAACAGCACTATGTTGAAGATGGATATACAGATCCTGCGGTTTTGTGTGAGATGTATAGCTATGTCCTTCCTTGCCTTTCCTCGTGGCTCTAAATATCCCGATCTGTGTGGCATGAGATCACCAGCTTTGAAAAACAAATCATGATTTTGCCATTTCCTTTCTGGAGAGGTCTATGCTATATGAGTCTGTTTGGTCACCTAGTGGTTGTGACGTGAATTGCAGCCTGTCGAGGGTTTTACTAGTATGTCGGGATAATGTTTTGAATGTCTCATGAGAAATTGGAGTCCTTGACAAAATTTGCCGAGTGTTAAGGGCAGACACATCTGTGCCATCCATCTGCTTCATTATTGCAATCTCTATACGTTTCTTAACTTACTAGGCAGCTTAGCAAACACAGGGGGTGGCATATTTCAGGCAGAATCTTTCTGGCTACTGGCGCAGGCTGTTTTCTGTTAACTCTCTGTCTCAGAACAGCTATGGGTCATTGACCCACCGTGATGGACTGCAGCCGAGCTAGGAGTCGGTGCAAAGATGCTGGTAATGAATTCCAGGGAAGGTAATGGCCTCATATTAAATCTGTCTCAAGGGAGGAAGAGATAAGAGGGGGCTAGATAGTCACATGGGAAAGGCAGAATGGTGGCAGCAGGGAGACAGGTTGGATTATGCATGAAGAAAATGTAGCAGAGGTAGAAATGGCACTTTTATAGCAGAACATTGGTGCTGTCTTCAATTGCACACAGCAGGGTATGGGCATAGTATTGCTAAAGGCAGCTTTGTGGCTGCTATAGTGCATCATTCCACATCTGCTTCACAATCATAAATTTCATTCTGTATTATCATTTATGCAACTACTTAAAAAAATGCAGTTTCTCCATCAATGAACAGGATTTTTTATGATGTTTTTATTGAACTTTTCCAAAAGCAACAAAGCAGCCTCATAATCCATTAAGATGTTAGACCTCTCACTAGCAAAATATGTCAAATCGAGCTTCTGCAAAACAGAATAGTACAGCTACAGGTTTGAGGAGGATTGCATATAACTCTGGATGTGTTGTCTTGGGGAATAAGGCAAAAAAGAGGGGGTAAAAGATCAGGGGAACCGAGGGAATAAGGAAGAGAGGAGAACAAGGGATTTTTTTATTTCGAGAGGCTGTGCAACAAATCCTAGTTTTTCATTTGAAATTTGAACCTTTGGGGTTTTTTAGCTCATGCACAACAGATTAGTCATGCCTTCGTGGTGATTGCCATTGGCGTCCAACACAAAGTAGTTAACAGTAGTCATAAAAGTTTCTTATTCCTTACTGCCGTTCCTTTAGGTTCAAGGCAATGGACAGCAGAGTGTGGAGAAGGCCTTGAAGCTCTTTGCACAGCTGATCAACAACAAGGTTTTCCTACTGACTTTCATCCGCACCCTGGAGATGCAACGTAGTTTTTCCATGCGTGACAGGGGAAACGTGGCTTCGCTTATCATGACGGCTCTGCAAGGAAAGCTTGAATATGCCACAGATGTCTTGAAACAGCTGCTTTCAGACCTGATTGAGAAGAACCTAGAGAACAAGAATCACCCCAAGCTGTTGTTGCGCAGGTGAGCTTTGGGACCATGTAAGCTATTATACAACAAATCTCTGCAGAGCTTCTTCATATGCATCCTTGTCGCAGTAATTCCTGATTAATACTTATTCATTCTAATGCAGATTATTAGTGCACACATTTTAGTAGGCATAGCTCTCTTACATTCATTTTGTTGACAGTGATACATATATTAGCTTCAATGGACTCCATTGTTTCTTTAGTTGGGGGGGTTTAAAAAAGGTGGTCATACACAGTTGTACGTACTGTAGTCTCGTGCCCTATAACTGTGAACTATTAGTCCATTCTGCAGCAGCTCGATGATATTGAGTGCTTGTGATAGAAACAGCGGATTATATGAAGTTCAAAGGCCCGATGCAAAATAATTTGTGCCTCATCAACCAATACATTCCCATTATAGTAGTGCAGTCATCTTATGTGGGAGACTGGCTTGCAGGAACCAGAGCCAATAGACTATGGTATATCCTCCACAGAGCAAGATTCTTGTCTGATCGTTATATTTGGGTTGTTTCAAGCTACAGATTTAGCAAAGTTCAACTTGACCTGTGGCGCAGAACTTTTTTCCCCTTTTCAGTAGCTTCTCAATGGCTTTTGTTGTGTTAAAGGAATATTCCCATCACAACAAGGACCACTGCGAGCCCCAGCACATCCTGTGGCCTTAGTCAGACGGGCGTTTTTTCGCACGATTTGCGCATGTGCATGCGATTCGCGCATATATAGAACCAATGGTTCGCTATGGTATCGGTCACATGTCTGCTTTTTATGCGGATATGCGATAAATTATAGGACACGACGATTCGCAGATCGCGCCTATCTGCGTTCGGCGTTTTATGTGCGCACCAAAATCATTTACTGCAGCTAGCTGCGTTTTTTCGCTGGTGAGCACACCGCACTGTACTACCGTCATCTGGCGAGTGCATAGTCTTGTAGGATGTGAGAACTTGAATGAAATGGCAAAGGCTGACAAGGTGGTTGTAATATGAAGGCTAAGTTTCATGCGCATTTTGATGTGCACGGCGAAAAAGGTGCGAAAAAGTCCCGCAAATCAAAGTTCCGGCCAGTCTAAGTTTCATGCGCATTTTGATGCGCACGGCGATTTTACTCCGGTCAGACAGGCGTTTTGCTGCGACCATAAACGCGGCTAGATGCTGATTTTCCCGAGATTTTTCGCCCCCGGTCACGTGATTTGCGCATGCGCATCCGTCATGCGATCCGCAAATCACGGGAAAAAATGCTCGTCTGACTAAGGCCTGACAGTGGAGGCCACATGCCTGCCCCCACTGCATGTACTTCAGTGGGACTGTATGAAATGTGTTAAAGTGCTCGGCTATTTCTGGTGGTGCCACTGAAGTGAGTGGAGCAGAGGCGCACATGTGCAACCTCCACTGCTGGAGATTCGGAATGCACCGAGCCTGAAGTTTCAAGATTGGTGGCAGTCCCAGCGGTTGGACCCCACTGATCACAAGGTTATCCCCTATCCTGTGATAACTTGCTGTGATGGAACAACCCCTTTAAGAAAAGATAACTTGTTGTAGCAGTGTTGGGTAAACGTTTCTATATCTTCAGTCATGTTCTTAAGTTATGTGCATCATTACATTCCCAGAATGATGCAGAGCCGGATTCCGTATGCAAAATCCCGCAGCAGAATCGAGCTCTGTCTGCATATACTCGCTCTGTCATCATCTTTTCTGTACTGCGGATGACCCATCGGCTCACCATCACTCATGCGCAGTACAGATTATTTTTTTTCAAATTTTTTTTTCCACATTCCATCTCTGGGTAATGGCGCGGAATCTGCAACCTGTCCACAATGAACATTGTGGACAGGCCACGGCTCGGACGGCTTCTATTAACTTCAGTAGAAGCCCTCCTTGCGGAGCCCGCATGAAAATGGAGCATGCTGCGATTTTTCCTCCACGAGCGGGAAGCGCAATTGATCTCCACTCGTGTGTAGGAAGCAACAGGTCTCCAGAGGAAATAATGAGCAGTATTTGCTGCTGATTCGCAGTGTGCACACCGACCATGGATTCTCCAAACATTAGTGTTCACTTGTTAAGGGAAAAAATCTGCAGTAAAGCATTCAAATACTTTAACTTGTACACATGCCTATCATCAGTCTAAGGCCCCTGTCCACGGCCGTTGCGGAATATCGCAAGAGATATTCCGCCAGGGGGGAACACTAACAGGTCTCAGCGGTGAGCCTATCTGACAGATACGCTTACTGCAGAGAATCACAGCATGCCGCGATTTAGATCCCGTGAGTGGAGAATTACTATGATTCTCCGCTCGTGGACGCTGCGGCTGCACTTTCCATAGCAACGCTATGGAAAGCGTTCACTCCATTACCCGCGGCCGGATTATCGCAATGAACAATCGCCCCGTGGACAGGCAGCCTACATGCTTCTCGATAATCATCAGACAGAAGTGGCTTCTGATTGGAACATCCGTGCCTCTTTTGCATCTGTTTCAGCCTAGCTTTTGGATGGAGCACAGCTAGCACAGTCCGAGCATGCTCTGTGGAGTGTGCTCTAGTAACAATGAACAGCCAGAGATGCTCCTGCTAACAATGAACAGGCAGAGCATATTTTTCCTTAATACGCCTAAAAAAGTTACTGCAGTATAAATCCCCTGACTTGCAGCCCCAGATATTTCTACATGCATATGTTTTCTGCACGTAGTGGGGTTTTACAAATAGAGATGAATGAACCGAACCTGTAGAACCTGAATTCGGGTCGAACTATGCTACAAATGTGGTAATAATTTTTCTTCTTCTCCTTTTCTTTCACTTTCTTCTTCTCCCCCTTCTTCTCCAGAGGAAGGAGGAGAAGGAGGAAGAAAGAAGAAAAAGCATTGTAGCTGAGTGGTTGGACTGTTACTTTGCAACTCTGCAGTCCTAGGTTAAAATCTGACTGAGGGCAGCATCTGTATAGAGTTTGTATGTTCTCTTTGTGTTTCTTGTTCTCCTCTTTTGGGAGAAATAAAAAAGTGTGGCAGCTCAGAGATTAGCACTGGAGTCCTAGGTTCAAATCTCAATAAAGACAACATCTGTATGGAGCTTGTATGTTCTCTTCGTATTTCTTCTTCCACAGAAGTGTGGTGGCTTAGAGGTTAGTGCTGTTTCTTGCTGTCCTAGGTTCAAATTTAACTGAGGCCACAATCTGCATGGAGTTTTTCAAAGTCCATGCATATGTTGCCCTTACTGAAATTTGAACCTCGGACACCAGCAGTGTTAACTACTGAGCTACATCCAATGAAGAATAACCACCACCCCCATCTCCCTAGAAACTCTTCAGTACTAGTCTAGGGGTTTTTATGAACCTTCAGTTTGGTTGCAATTAGTTCGGACTGAACCAATCTTTTTGACGAAATTTGCCAAACTGGCAGAACTGAACTTTTTAAAAGTTCGCTCAACCATTGGTCAAGAAATGATAAAACAGCAGGCTATATAAGGTAGGCAGAGTGTTTGATAATCAGACCATTTCTGCCATTATTCATGGTCTTGGTCAGGTATGCAGTGACAACCCCATCAAGTATATACAGATAGTATGAGTCAGCCTAAGATAAGAATGTGAACATCTCAGAGGTCAACCCCACAGGCTGCTCACAGTTGTTAGACACCTAAGCCCTTAACTGGCAGCGAAATAGCAATTGTAACCTAAACAGTTGTTATACATTATTACCTGGGATAAGTGGGTCAAGATGCTTACGCTCTAGTTGTTCTGTATGTTACTGACACTACCCCAGTCTGAACAGGTAGGTTATTAGCGTCTTAAATTGACTTTATGAGCAGCCGAATGCTTCACAGCAAGAATGCAATCTTGACAGAGCTTCCTCCTCGCACGGTAATACTTATTGTTCCGCTTTCATGTTGTAATTTAAATTTTTACAATTAAAGTGCCAACGATAACCTCCTGGCATCCCTCCAGCTTCTGACAGTGATGTGCAGATAACATGGCTTTCAGAGCGACTCCTGCTTGGCTACTGATTATGCATTTCCAGCATCATACCTTCCATCATTTCAAGTGTCCAAAGAGGCACACTTAACAGATTAACATACGCAGGCACATTTCTGCCAACACTTATTGACTCGCATATAAAAGCCAGCCCATAGATGGAGCGGACGCCACAAACGGCTGCAGCATTAAGCGTTCATTGTTTCTATAATATACTGCTATAGGGATTCCTCGCTCAATATACATTGTCTGCTTTGATGAATGCAAAGAGTCTGGAGGGAGCTTACACTAAAAAGCTGAGTTTTAGAGATTCTATTGAGATCAATGGAATCTGTAAATATCTGCCTGATGTTTGCACCCTCTAGCGGTAGAATCTCAAAAGCGAACTCTGAATATTGTGCACGGTATTTGTTGGTCTATATAGCAGTATATTACAGAAACAATGTATTCACAATGTGTGAAATAACATCCAAGTGATGGATATGCTTTAACACTGTGTTGCTGGTTTTAAGGGCTCATGCCCATAAGCGACGCAGGATACACTTGCGGATTTACGCGACGGTAGTACCGCGATTAAAATTTTAAAAAGTGCCTGCGAGCGATCGCGGATTTACGTGGTCTCCATTAATGCTATATTCCACGGCGAAAATCCACGGAAAATAGAATATGCCACGTTTTTTTCCTGCTCGTGGGAAATCCGCAGTAGAAATCCACATGTGAGCATTGACAAGCCAAAAGCTATTAGGCTAAATAGAACCTAATAGCTGTGGGAATTCACGCGCGGGAAACCTGGTAGAAATCCATCCGTGGGCATTCACCCTTAAAGTGAACTCCATGTGTTGTAAGCCAAACACATGACCTGGCATTACCACATGTGATATATTGAAGTATAATATGCGCTCTCTGCATTTACATGACCACTTTATACCCTAAACTGCATCTACTTTCCCCCATTATATTGCTAAACTGGAGACAACTTACTGCACAGCCAGTGATGGTTACATGATAAACCTTCCCTTTATCAGAACAGATCTGTGCCGTTATAATGGCTGCTCTCTGCAGTATCATGTGTGCCATATCCTGGGCAAGTGGCAGATGCTGCGCCAAGATATCTGCTTTATAAAGCGAAGATTGCATCTCCGAGGGGTATATAGACATAATAGAAATGGGTTGGAAAGGACATTATTTTGCTATATACCGATATTTACTATACATGGGCTCAACGTTAGAATAAGTGCTCTCATTAGCCCTAGGATGTGAGGATTTCTCTACATATTGCTATCTGCTCCCTGTTGGGAGACGGAGCCTGAAATATACAGCGTACAGGGGGATAAAGTGGAAAGGCTGCTGAAACACTCCATGCGGCAGTGCAAAATTACTACTGAAATACTGTTGTTTAGGAGAACAAAGACCGTGGTGTTCTTGAAACCAGGCCATATTTCTCTGTTGCATGAGCTGATGACATGTGGAATGTAGCGAACACTTTAAAGTTCCAACGATAGCCTTGGAATTAACCCAAGATTTATAGGTACTATGTGGGCAAGCATAGCTCTGAGCGACTGACAAGGGCCAAATTGTGATAGTTAGATGACCGGGCCACAGCTTCTCCAAGATGGCACGTCTTTGGTTTTTTTTTTAGTATGTAGTGGTTAGTACTTCCACAAAATGATGGAGATAGGGTCGTGGGCATTTAGGGCTCATTGATACACATATGGAGTGAAGGGATAGTCCAACTAATCCTATCCCACAGAAGAGCTGCTGTGGCACAAATTGCTGAAAAGGTTAATACTATGATAGAAAAGTATCAGAAGACACAGTGACTATAGACTCAGACCTGTCAGAGTACCATGCTGACCCTTGTCCCCTCCCCAAAGTGTCTTAAATGGGTATGTGAGCAGCAGAACTGGACCATGCAGCAATGGAAGAAGGTGCCTTGGCCGGCAGAGGCAGCGTGGTCCTCTGGGAAAAGTTCTGCTGGGGTGCTGGCATTCATGTGGATGTTACTTTGCCAGGTACAGTACCGTCTACAGTCATATAAATGTATTCATTGTAAAATTGACCGGCGTAGCATGCAACGCAGTAATCAAAGCGCACCTACCCTATTTGCGTATCTCGGCAGTCAGTAGACTACAGTAGCCTACGCAAACAGCATAAGGTGATCAAGGAATTTTCGGCATGCCAAGCAAACAGCAGGGGTGCACAGAATGTTCAGTTAATGAAGAATACGTCTGTAGCATTAATAGTTGGCACCGCGCCGATACCGTCAGGCTGATCAGTATATACATTTAGTTAGAGGAGTTTATTGTTTTTTTCAAGGAACCTTTGTTGTACATTGTAATTCTGTTTAAGCTACACATTCGCTACATGTAAGATCTGCTGGGTAACAATTCCATTTTCTGTATGACGTGTACATATTAACATACATGTGCATATTATCAGCACGAGAGCTGTAGAGCAGCACCTGCAGAGCAATAGGTTGTCAAGGAGATCATTACTTTATGGGCCACGTGTTCTGGTTAATGTGCTACATGGTGGCCACTGTTAATTGGGCCACCCTTGCCCCGCAGTTCTGTAGGCTGCACTTCCGAATCCAAGACGTGTGGTTTTGTGCACAGGAAATTGCCGTAGACTCCTGTGTGTCCGTTAACACAGAAACTGTCCCACAAGACACAATAATGGAATCCTTGTTAATTTCCCCTGGGGATTGTGGGAGAGAGGAGCGCAGAGAGGAGGAGGGGGTGTCTGTGCTTCCACTGCCAGCTCTTAATATTAGTTCATCACTCTTACTGAGGAGACTAAAAATAGGCCGAGAATGAGAAATATTAACCCTTGAGTCACCTGGCTATTTGTTTTGCCGCCTCTCTCGTCATGCGTTTAACCTCTTCACAACCAGCAACGTGCAATAAAGCATTAATCATGTAGACGCTGGTCCTACAGAGTGACAATGAGATGGGGCATATAACAGCATAGATGTGTTTGTAGACCAGATCCACCAGCAGCCTCAACCAGCGAGGTTAGTCAATGTTTGCAGCTACCGAATCCCCGAGGCTTAGTTTATACTGCCTTAGTTAAACCCATATCCTAAGCAAACCATCTCCATTCTCTCTGATATTAATAAGAAATGTTCCCATTGACGTTTCCAGGTTGTGGGGGAAAGAAAAAGATAGATTAACCCTGTTATGACCAGAGGGATTTGCAGTACATCAATGCAGAGACTCAAACAATGCCGCCCCCTGAGGCCTTGCGGCAAGGACACATCCATTATTTTTGGGAAACGGTAAATATTAATGTGGAGCAGGAAAGATCAGCCATGGCCTGAGGGAGAATACACAGTGAAGGGAAAGAGAGAATAAAAATCCAGAGTCGTATTCCGGCAATTTAATTACATGCTTGGTTGTTTCAAAATGAAATTTGTTTGGTGACGGGATACGGAGGCAGACAGTTTTCTTGAACAAGGTGGCGGGGTGACGTCCTTAGTGGATTGGGGAAAGACAGGGGGTGAGGGGCTGCTGACGGTGGTGTGCGTGATCAGGGGGAATAAGCAGTGCAGGGTTAGAAAGGCAAGGCAAGTGACGAAAAACTAAATGCCACTTCCAAGGAAGCATTTGTTCTGTTCTGATATATTGTCATTATTCCCTGCAATTAGGATGACCAGGTTTCCCGATAAATGATGCAGAGAAGCGGGCTCTACTCCGATACAGCAACCATTAGCTCAGCTCTTATACAATGGTGCATGGAAAGAAACATTAGAAGAATTGCAACATTCTACTTTTATTTTCTTTGCGCTTTTTCTTCTACTGCGCCAAATCACATTGAAGAACATGCTGCGATATTGTTGGGCAGAGGCATAATAACCTATCTAATGCTCGACTACTGCTGGTGAATCGCGGGATGTCCTGTATATTCGTACATTAACATTGGATGTGTCACCTGTGGCTGTTCCCTCGCCCCGCAGACTAACAGCCTTTTGTATAGTATTTTATATAAGAAAAGTGCCCTTGTGTGTACGGCATAAGTCTTATCAAGTCCCATCACCTGTAAGCATTTACGTTTGAAAGAGTTAAAACGCGCAGACCACGGTATTAAATACTCTCCCCCTTTTTCAGTGGTTGAACGCTCTGTGGGGCACGTTCCTTTTTTCGTTAAGACGAGAAAAGAAATGTAATAATTACGGCTGCTGTGCCGGAAAGAATATAAAAAAGCAGAGATTTGTTGGAATAATCTCTGGGGTTTTGAAAATCACGCAGCTCAGAAAAAAAATTACAGCCGCTTTTTGAAAGGCAGATTTGTTCTTCCTTTTGTGAAGCTTAACATGAAGTGTGAATGGCTTGTGCAGGATTAACAACATGAGAAGAAGGACAAAGCCCACTTATTGTAGGCATTGTAAGCCACCTTCTCGGCACTGGGGGAGCCTCATCCACTGCCATTCATTTAGACAGGGCGGTGATCGGGGGAGAAGCATCATGTAGGACTCATTACCAAAATCTCACATCATTAAGAATAGTAAATTAATAGTAAAAATTATACCTAAATCACTGGCAGGATCAGACTCCATTGGTGAAATGGATCTGATAGCATTCTTGTAGGTGACTCTCCATCAAGGACAAAGGAGGGAGTCGGGGTGTGCTGTGCCCATAGACAACAACATGATTGTTATGTAATAAACAAAACATCATTGCTGTTAGTAGACAAACCTTCCAGATGTACCAATCAAGAGGGCAGTCAGAGGCATAACTAAATGACCATATAATCCATAGGACTACACCCCAAATTGTAGCTATTGTGACCAGTGACTCCAAGCTTTTTTTTTTACCCATGATGGAACTTCTGTTTCCACAAGGTCACTTATATCACCATGCCAGAATGTACCCAGAACCCCAATTTATACACAAGCATGCAAATACTACTACATGCTGTTTCACATGTATGCGTTATACCACAATGTTAGTGCAATAAATGGGTCACACTTGTCGAATGTTTTCTCCATCCCATGCCAAACATCTTGGAAGGAGCTGAAGATCATCTTTGTGCCAGTAAGGGATTACTTTCTCAGCAAATCCATGCAATATCTCTCCTTCATGGCGCTGCGCTCTACACATATTCACAGTTAATGAAGTGGGTTCTCAGCGGTAAGAGCGTTGACTGTCATGTTTATATAACTCTTTTTTATTGGCAATTTTTTGTACATAGTAGAAACATAAGTTGACAGTTAACAGTTTTACATACATCTTGTTTCTCATCTTGACAGTTTCTATTTGTTACATTCTGTTCACAACGGTTTAATGCCTCATTTTTTCCCCCTTTTATTTATTCCTTCCCCCTCCCCCCCCCCCCAACTCCCCAACTCTTAATACTTTACTGTGAAAACATAATAAATGCAGTTAATTACTATATTGTTGAGTTGACCCGCAGGGCGCATCATTTTCCTATCGCAATCTGTCATGCGATTTTGAGAATTCCCAGTTTGTGCATGTGATTTTGCTCATGGTACCACGTCGTATTGGTAAATTGATACATGCATTCTTTGATTTCTTTAAAGTCCAGGAACTTTTCTATGAATTCTCTCCATTTTTTGAAAAAGTTCTTTGCATGAGATTCTACACACCTTTCTATCTCTAGCCTTTCCATTTTTAATAGGTATTTTAGCTGTTGTATGACGTCTTTTATTTCTGGTGGTCTGGCTATCAACCAGTTGTTTAGAATACATCTTTTACTTATTAGTAGGATGTTATGGGTCATTTTGGTCCTTCTCGCGCTGTCTGGTAATTGGTGGAGTATAAAGGTTTGCGGTGTTAAGTGTAAATTCTGTCCCCCCATGTCTTTGGTTAGCTTTTGGATCCCTTCCCAGAATTTCTTGATTTTAGGGCATTGCCAGATTCCATGCAGAAAATCTGAGTGTGCCTGGGAGCATCGTGGGCATGCTTGCATTCTGTCTGGGCCGTTGGGGTTCCGAGGTTTATCAAACCCGTATATTGCTCTATGTATCAATTTAATTGACTGTCATGTTGATTTTCCAAATGCTGTGAAATGGTCGGGTGCTGCCTTATGCTGCTGAAATAATGATCGTCAGGCGCTCTTACAAGGAACGATTCTCGTTTAAACAAGCAAAAGTGAACAATAACGATCAGTGTAAACACAGACAACAAACGATGAATGATCAATCGTTTACTTTTCAATCATCGTTCATTCTATGCAGGCATACAAATCAATATTGGCTCATTCACTAATCGTTCAGTTTAAATCTTGATCATTTAGTCGTTCTTACTATACAGTGAATGTGAACGACTGAATGATTTCTGATTTGAACAATGTATCTGCCTGTATAAACAGGCTGCACGAGCAAACTCTGACATCGCTTGTTCAAACCACAAATCGGCTCGTCTTCACGGACCCTTAGGGATTTTGCAGCGTAAAAAATCGCAAAGCATTGAATTTCAATGGGTTCATTCAGACAAATGATTTTTTTACCGTGTAAAATAGGATATCCGTGACCATTTTTGGTCGCCTTCTTTATACGGTGTGTGAAAAGATAGCTCTTGCCCTATCTTTTGTCGAAATACGCAGCAAGCTCCCATAGACTTCTGTGGAAGCTGGAAAAAAGGGAGGCGAAGGGAGTTTTCCTGTGTACAACGCAGGGAAAAGACAGCTCGCCCTAATTAGGCATTTAATTGCCATTCTAATCCACAGGAAGGATGCAACACGCCAGCGTGTGAACAGGCATTTTAATCACCAAAATAAACCGATCGATCTGCTAGCACGGACATATCAGCCTGCAACTTGCTCTCTCCTCCCTTCAATTTATTTTACGTGAATATACGGTCCTTACATGCGAACGTATTACGCATACGCTCATGTGAACGGCTTTAAATACGCGACCTCTGATGGGGAGTTGAGCGTAGAAAATATTCATTTGTGCAATTATAGGGTGCTTACGGGCGAACGTATAAACGCACACGGTCGTGTAATGCAGGCCTTAGGGCCTCGTTCACATGAGCATCATATTAACGCTCAGATAGCTTTGCTAAAGCAGCGCTGCTATCTGAGCGATAAATTGGGTGAACGAATAGTAGCCACAAGCTATTCGCGAGTATGTCGCTACCCTCCCCCCCCCCTCCGCCCCCTCCCTTTGCCGGACGACTCCCATAGAAGTGTACGGGAGCCACCGGTGGTGTGCTGTCAAAACATAGCACTTGTCATATCTTTTGTCAGAGAGAAATCCCAGTGTAATAAAAAAGCGCCGTTTTTGGCGTGCGGTTTTTTTTCGGTGCGTCAAAAAATCGTTCATATAAAGGAAACCATGGGTTCTTTTAGACATGATTTTTTGATGTGCCTGTTCAGTGTCAGAATGACGTTTGGGTGAAGGAGGCCTTAGTCTGAGGTGTGTGAAAAACGTCATTAGTGCTTACATAGCAAAAGCTCCACTTCTGGGACCATGTGACGGGGGCTGCAATTGGGCTATTTCTTTAGGTTTCCGAATTTCATTAAAACTTCCAAGACCCTTTATGGCAGGTCCTGTCATGTTTCATTGCGATGTGTCTTTGCTATGACAGCATACTATAAACCCGCACTTTTGTCTCCGTAGGACGGAGTCGGTGGCAGAGAAGATGCTGACTAACTGGTTTGCTTTCCTCCTGCACAAATTCCTTAAGGTAAAACATTCAACATTATATATATCGTACTATGGATTGGCTTCACATCGCAATACTGTGTATTCAACTGAGTATTATTTCTCATACTAAAGAATTATAAACCTTGAAACAAGAATGTGGATTGCGGAAAGGGAGTATAATAGGTGACCTGTGCAGTAGTAAGGCTGCAGTGTAAAGTATATGTATAGGATAATTCAAAGGAGGGGGGGGGGTACGTCAGAGTATGTTTCTCAGGATTGGTGGGGGTCAAGAATGCCATGAAAATGCAGGAACAGTGCAGCTTTTATTTTTTTTAATTTTTTTTTACAAGCGCTTAAAAATGCTACAAAAATAGGATGTGTGAAGGAGGCCTTGGGACATGTTCACACAAGAGTGATGCTACAGATTTTATAGTACAAGCATTGTGAATGAGATGTTAACAAATCCCATCCACACGCTGCGGAGAAAATCTGCCGCATACATGGACTTCTTTGTAGAGTTTAATTTATGGAGAGGATTTCACCACTGATTTTACTCCTTCAAATGAAAGCTGAAAAAAGCACCAAATTCTGCACCATTTGATGTAGATTTGCGGTTGCCAGAGTAGTGCAGATTTGCTTTGGGATGTGAATCCAGGATGTGTGAACAGACCCATAAGGTGATTTCCATGATGGAAACTCCTGGTAAATGTGAACATAAATTTACAGGTCCAATGCAGAGAGACAGGGAGGATGTGCCCGCTTTGGGGAGGATACCTTCGAATTCGAGCATTAGGCTTGCATTTTACTGACTTGGGGTATATACACTTAAGGGGTGTTTGACCGCTGCCGAAGGGTATCTACTTGAGACTTTTTGACCCTGTGATCAAAACCACATAAAATTTGTTTAAAACTTCACACATTTATACGCTGGTTGTGGAGATTTTGCAGTTCTTTTATTGACCTAGTAAAATAAATGTGGGGTCAAAAACATCTTGTGTAAATATGCCCTAAAGTGTATGGGCAGCCTAGGCCTGACTCACTATAAAATAGGATGTGAACTCTAAAAGTGCCTAGGGCAGCAAGAACTCTAAGTATAGCCCTACTCAGGGGAGCCCACAGGCCTTTGGAGCATCCATTAGCCCCAGCACCATCCGTAGGGAACTTCATGCGAAGGGTTACCATGGCCGAGCGGCTGCACACAAGCCCAACATCACAGCAGTGAATGCACAGAGGTACCTGTGTTTGTGCTTGGAGCCTCATCTTGGACTGTAAGTGACTGGAAGCAAGTATTCTGCTATCCATGGTACACCATCTTCCAATTGGATGGCTGCACTTAGGTATGGCAGTTGCCTGGAAGGCGGTTTCTACACGACCGCATGGTCCCAACAGTGAAGTTTGGAGGAGGTTCTGTTATGGTGTGGGGGGTTTCTGCTAGGAAGGACTAGGGTCATTGGTTATAGTGAAGTCCATCCTCAACACCAATGGGTACAGATATCACCTATGTATGTCCCAATACTTTTGTCCGTATGATGCGTATCCTACCAATAGGTACCGATTTGGTAGTAACAGAATGTGTTTGCTTGTTTTTAGGAGTGCGCTGGGGAGCCTCTCTTCATGTTACATTGTGCCATTAAGCAGCAGATGGAGAAAGGACCTATAGATTCAATCACTGGAGAAGCCCGCTATTCATTGAGTGAAGATAAACTGATTCGGCAGCAGATTGAGTACAAAACCCTGGAAAGTATTACAAATGTCCACAAGGGGGACTAATTTCCTAATACAAACTGTGCACTGCTGCCTCCGCGGAGGATTCGGCACATTAAACTATTTGCACTAGTAGTTTGTTGCTGTCACTCTTTGCTGAACATACTGCTAATAACAGCATCACGCCGGTAAGGTGCAGCTGCCTATTTCTGGTGGTCCTAGGCATACTCACAGGACTAAATGCAGGATGACAACTGCAATTAGGTTGTGGTACTAACTGCTCTAAGATACTTTCATACTTGTCGGATTTGTTACAGAAGTTTCTGCAACGGAAAAGATAATTGTCATATACTGTATCTAAATGAGTTTGTTTCTGCAGCATGTGCGTGAATATCTGTAGACCCCACTGAGATAAATGGGGCAGGGGCAGACGTTTCTACAACAAATCTGCCACATGTGAATACACAGTGCTGTACCCTTCATAAAATGCCAAGTGACTACAGATCAAACAATGTTACTCCGGCGACAGCCGTGTTCTCGTGGTTTTATCACATTTCCAGATAATTTAATAACTTCAAGCATTGTATCCTTACAGATCCTGAACTGTGTGAACCCCGACAATGAGAACAGTCCAGAGATACCGGTGAAAGCCCTGAACTGTGACACCATCACTCAGGTGAAGGAGAAGATCCTGGATGCCGTATATAAGAATGTGCCCTATTCTCAGAGACCAAGAGCCCTTGACATGGACTTGGGTAAGTACAATAATTCGTTACCGCTTCCACAGCAGCAGGAAATGAATGTCTTTTAATTGCATTACAAAGCCAGTGCATCAGGACTAAATATACTGACGCTCCTCTTATGATGATTGTGCTGCAATGAAAGTCACAGTTTAAAGATTCAAATCTTTGTGTGATAAAGAATATAAAGAATTGGGGAAAAAATGTTAATTTCACAATCCACCTGCAATTTCTATACTGACTTTTCTTTAAAGTTATACTTCATCCATAGTAATAGGGTATCGGTTCCTGCGTAGCCAAAACTGGGGTCCAGCTGTTTGCTTGTACTTAAAAACCTTATCCTTTACAGCTTATTCACACAACCAGCAGAACTTCTCAGGCTCTTCATCAGATACTGTGCCTTTTCGAAAGTATTCATCCACAGCTGCCGAATTCCACACCAAATCTGCAGGTCTAACTGCGGATTTTGATGCAGAATTGCAGGCAGGTTTTAAGCCATTTTTAATTCTGCATTATCATTTGCAGCTAGGCTGTGGATTTTGATGCAGAATTTACTGCGCCTTGCATACGGCCTGTTCCTCCCTGCGTGAAAGATCCCTTTAATACATCTATTCTGAAAGGCTCTTGTGTCAGCAACACCACTAAGCAAGCAACATGAGGAGGTTTCCAAACAGGTTGGGTCATTAAAATAATATCCCAAACTTTGAACATCCATGGAGTACCATTAAATTCATTATAACGTAATGAAAAGAATATGGCACATCTGCAGACCTGACAAGAGAAGGCCGCCCACCAAAACTCAGAGACAAGGAGGGCAGTAATCATGGATTCAGCAAAGAGACCAGTGATAACTCTAAGGGAACACCAAAAATTCATACCAGAGATGTAAGCATCTATCAATTGTTCCACTATAAGCCGTTCGCTCCACAAAGTGGGACATTATGGAAAATCGGCCAGACAAAGTAATTGTTACAGAAAAAACATAAATAGCGTGTGGTGGACTCCCCAAACACATGAATGAAGGTTTTCTGGGCAGATGAGGCTAGAAGCAAACATTTTTGTCTGTCATGAGAAATGCTGTGTATGTTTCAATCCAACATTTCCCCTTCCACCAAGAAGCATGGTGGGGTCAGCGTTATATAGCGGGGAGACTTTTATCAGCAGGGACTAGAAAACTGTTCAGGATTGAAGAAAGACTAATGGCATCAAATGCGGGGCAATTGTTGAGAAAACTTGTTTCAGTCTGCCAGAGGTTTGAGACCAAAGGCCCTTTTACACGCAAAGATAAATTTTTCAACTGACTGAAAGATTTAGCGATCTATTTGCATAAAGTGTTAATGGCCACTAACACTTTATCATCTTCATTTGCATGTAAAAGGGCCTGCATGAGTTGTTTGCAGAGCCCAGTGTATGTTTTAACACACACACAGCTGTGCAAGCAGCTGCAGTGATCTCTCGTGACTGATAGCATAAATGTGTTTGCTTTATCTCTGTCACTGAACGATGGATTTTAAGTTAACCTTAAAACTATCATTAAAGCAAAAAGTGTGCGATGCATGCGTTTACATTTAATGATTATCGCTCATTTTCGACCATCTGAACGAATTTTGAGCGATAATTATTGTATGTAAAAGGGCCTTAAGACAAGGGCTCATCTTTCACCAGAACTAAGTCCCTAAACATACCACTAAATGTCTTGGAATGGCCTAGTCAAAGCCCGGACCTCAACCAATTTGAGAATCTGTGGCATGACTTGAAGACTACTGGACAACAACACAACCATCCAACTTGAAGGAGTTGGAGCAGTTTGGCCTGGAAAATTGTGCAAAAATCCCAGTATGTAAATGTGCTAGGCTGATAGAGACCCGGAGAGACTTCCATCTGTAAAAATTAGCTGTGAAGTGTTGGCTTGCAAGGGGTGAATGCCTATGCAGATTAAATTCTCTCTTTTTGTCGTAATTACTGTTTGTTTCGAATTTTTCGGCATGTTGGGTAAATCAAATGGTACAAACCCTCCAAAATCGCTATACATTGCCTTTTGTCTGATCCCTGAACAGAATGGAGACAAGGACGCATAGCAAGGGTCGTTCTACAAGATGAAGACATCACAACCAAGATAGAAGGAGACTGGAAAAGGCTCAACACACTTTTGCACTACCAGGTACATACCTACATGATACTGGCTTGTATGATTGTCCAGAGTTACACAGCAGTGGTTTCCTACCTGCCTCCCAGCTGTGGTGAAGCTACAACCTGCAGCACCCTGCCAGGGCATAATAAGGGGGGTTCTACCAATCTAGTGGTGGTGGTGGGGGGGCACTGATATAAATAGTGACCAGCTTTAGTTTTCTTTCATATATTTTTTTGCCAGCATCTTTCATTCAAACGGGCTCTTTTTCTATTAAAAAAGTATGGGAGAAAAGAATTGAGAGAAACGCCATACTAGAGAATATGAGGTTTGAAACAAATGCCATCAATCCTAAAAAGTGAAGGAAAAATACCACAAAAAATGCATCGTTTTTGTTAAAAGTGTGACCCTTCTCAATAGGAGAAAAAAAGGAATCTTGTAGATATGAGACCTTCACAATGATACCTAGCCATTAAAAGGTGTCATATCTACAAGATTACTTGGTTTCCCTTATTGAGAAGGATCACAATTTGCTCTACTGGCTAACACAATGCCAATTTTTTTTTCTTTTTGCTAAAAATGTTCTATATTCTTTCTAGAAGCAACTTGTAAGGTTCATCATTGAGAAAGGTTAAAGAGTCTTGCAGCGGTCCTGCTCTTTAAAAGGCATTTATTAAATACGCTCATTATCCATACTGTGCAGCCATAGAAATTAATTGTAATTTAAATGCTAGCCTTAACGTTAAGTATCCTAATTTAAGGCCTGTAAAATATCAAACCTCTCTGTGGTATCCCTCCATCTCCTGTCGGATTACATCATTGTCTTCTGCTCGTAGTAGTTTAATGATGCACTTTGAAATAATGCAGTCACTCTACAAGCAACCAAGGTAAAGAAACCTGTATACTTTACGTAGTTTGCATTCTTGCCTAGTCCTCTGTATAAGATATTTACAGTACTTAAAGGGAGCCTTCCATCACCGCTGAGCCCTACAAACTATGTTGTAAGACTCAAAGGTCAGGGAATGGGGGGGGGGGCTCTGTTGCATATTCACCAGACACCCCATTTCAGCACTGTGTCCCCATGAAGCTGCCACAAAGCAGCAGCTTGACTTTCTGCATGCACTTCCCATAGAGATGGATGATAGATGTGCACGCTGTAAGAGTCACACTGTGTGCCTGAGTGCCAAGTTTGCGGGGACATGGTGCTGGAATGGGGCGCCTGGTGAGTTAGAAATGTAGCTCCATGGACTTCCCGTTTCCTCACCTTAGATCCCCAAAAAGTAGTTTTTGGGGCTCAAAGGTGATGACAGTTTCCCTTTACCCTAATTAGTTTAATTAATATTGAAGTAGAAGCAGAACAGCATAATGCTAATTTGAGTAGATCTGATTAGAGATGAGTCACCTAGAAATCATAACTCGGGGAGTCCTATGATAGTTGATATATAGCTGCTATAGACTTGGTTTAGTAATAAACAAGTTCCAAGCAAATTATCCTGATTGTTTTTAGAGATTACTTTGCAGCACATTGGCTTTGCTAACGAGGGTACTTGTTTGCCAGATCTGGAAGGCTGTGTACTTCCTTAGCTATTATATTTGAATTTGTGAATGTGCAACTCTTCCTGCTATAAACCCATTGCATGATTCGGTTCACATCACATTTCTGCATCCAGTTGACAAGTACTGTCTTTTTTTTTTTTTTTTACAAAGATTGGACACGAGGTACTTTTAAAGCAGGACACAACGAGACTCCTATCCTCTAGCTGGCTGTTGTCATTGACTTCTATTGTACAAACAACATGGTCCAGCTAGATCTTGTCCTTCATCAGGATAGAAGCCCACATTCCGGCTGGTGACCCCGTGTACCTGTGGTTTCTGCATTGTGTATGACCACGGCAGCTCGCCGTCGGTCATGTGAAGTATAGAGAATTTTTTTCAATATTTCTATCTCCCACACTGTCGCTTAGCGATGACGCAGGTACCCGCAACCCATACACAGTGTTAATTGCATATGGGCTGCAGGTTGGATGGCTTCCATTGACAGAAGGCTGTATGGCAGCCCTGGAGATGTATTATATGGAGGTACAGTGGGCCTTATACACGTCTATATGGGTATTGTATTATGACTCCACACAACTTGGAGGTTTATGAATCCGTGTCACAATCATGTGCAATCTAAATAAGAGTTCCTCAAAATGGCTTTGATCTATATCTAAAGGGTTAACATAGAATAATACTTTCCCCAAAGATCCAAAATCTCAGTTAAAGGTCATCTTTGATGTATCTTCACCCGTTTCTGTTAATTCTCTTGGTGTCCTTACAACTGCAGATATCTGATTTATTGTTCACTGCTAGGCGGAGAAGCCTTAAATGTTACAAGGTAGTGGCCATTTTATCACCAACGAGGGCACCGTTAATTAGCCCTATGAAACTCTAATGACCAAAGTGTCGTTGATTCCAAAGTTTTGTAAAATTAAAAAGCTAATAATCCCTGTCTTGTACAAGGGAAGCATCATCCCTATGCTATATGTAGTTATTCTATATTCATGCAGTTTAGGAGCATGAAGTCTATGTGAGAAGGATGAAGTGTGAACCTTCCTATAAGAGAATCTCGTTAGCACTAATATTCATCTACAGTATGACTTTTGCCTAATTAATCCTCCAGATGTAATAGAGGGACAGGCAATTTAAGCCTCTGAAAGATGGCTTTATTGCTTGTCTTACCATAAATCACATTTTTATAAAGTTCATAAAACCGGTTAGAATAAAAAATGGTTTAATAAGAATGCTTTATAGTCCATAACATTATGATAGCTGCTTATTCTCTTTGTGCTTCAGCCTTAATTAAATCAGTGGCATTCTCCATCTTTAAAATGGGGCTGGAAATGAGAGGGGCTAAAGTGTGCTTTTAAAAAAATGTGGTTTTCACACGCGATTAGCCACCGACACGAAGTAGCTCTGAACACCTCTTATTTAGCTTCTGGGTTGGGTTATATGGAAACACTTGTAATACAAACAACGCTTCATAGGAGGAAATGAGTCACATTGTGGCACTCACAGCTATGCTATTGTACTGTCAACGGAAAGACCTCCAACTTCTATCGGAAACGACAATCCGAGAGACTTTCCAATAGGATAAGCTCATAGCACAAGTCATGCACTGCCGACAGGCCTCCATAATATCCTGCTATGAGGGTGCACCCTGCTAACAACTCATGCCTGCTTTCAGTTATCGTCTGCTTACATACCAAGCCGATGCCAGAAGATATACAGTGGAAAATATTTGGCCACTAATTTTGCCTTTTAAGCAATATTAAACAAATTGTACCTTTAAAAAGATCCGTTGTGAGAACAAACACTAGAAGTAGAGCACAGCTGTCTTACTGAGGAACCCCAGATGTGATTGAACTCTGGTATCAGTGAAGATTAGGGTCACCTTCATTAGGTTTGGAGGTAATTCCACCGCTACAAAACATTCAGGCTTTGGCGATTGGTAATAAAAATATTACTTTGGGAGATTTGGATGATTCTGGCCTACAACTAACAGCTGAGTTATTGGAAAGTATCTTGAAACCTTCGTTGACCTTTTGTAAGACATCACTAGACATCATCTGTTGACTGCATCATGTTTTTGCAGGTTTCTGATCGTTCAGTAGTGGCTCTTGTCCCAAAGCAAACCTCATCATACAACATCCCAGCTTCTGCAAGTATATCGCGGACCTCTATCAGCAGATACGGTAAGAAAGAGTGTGTCAATATATTCAGAAACTGCAACTATTTTCAATTCTTTCAAGAGTAACTGTTCACTACACCAAAAAAACCTAATCCTCTTAGATATGTTGGTTAAGGCACCATCCATGCGCTATATTTGGTCAATATTTTGCATGAATATGTGTAAGTCAAATCCAGGAGTGGTTCCAAAACATGGAAGAGGTACAAATCTTTCCATTATACTATTCTTCTCTGTATGTTTTCTATTTCTACTATGGCCAATTTCACGCAACCGTTAGGGCCACAAATCCTGGCCGGACCGCGGGTCTGATCACCCAAACCAACAGCGTTCTATGTCCTTATTACACTTGTGTGCAACTAGCCTGTACTGATGCAAAATGCTGACCATAATACACAAAGGTGAAAATGGCTTAAAACGTGGCTCACATGTACTTGTGCCGGCTCTTGCCATAAACTGATAAAATTGTCACAAAGCATGGCAAAATTGCCCACAAATTTCACTGTTTACATCATGCTTGCCAAAGGCTGAAAAAGCACAGGTGGTCTCCATGTTTAAGACAGATTCACGACGGACAAAAATCACATGCACCAAAATCGGTAAAAGTGGCCCTCAGTGCATACGGAGGCCTATCCATGCTGCAATGTGTAGCACAGGATTATGTTGGTTTTACTGTGAAACAGTGAATAAATACATGCCAGAGAAGACGAGGGAATAGTATAAGATGCCATGAAAAACCCAAATATCCATGTTTCTTAAGAATAATAGCCAAGACGTGAGGAGGACCTCTCGGGCAGAGACATATGGGCACTTTATTACCAGCTGCGCCTGACACGTCCTACAGCACAAAAACATGTCATATATGAAAGCTGGTATGTAGATAAAGCAATGCTGTTGCCACTAGACACTATGGTCGTGTGCGGATACCCTACGTATTCTAATGACACGGGGTTCGCAGTACATTTTGGCATAAACAAATTAGCTTTTAAAGAATAATCTCAATACTAAAACCAGACGACCCGTAAATAGAACGGATATAAAGTAAGATGAAGAAGAAATAAGCTACAGCCTTCTCCAGAACTCAGAGGGTTACTGTTCTCAGCAGAGATTCTCAGGAGCCGTTACTATGCAGATCACGGCATAAACGACATAAATCTTCAGCCGCTAACCGTCTGCGAAGGCGGCAGTATCAGTAACATTTGTCTCTCTCATTCATTAACATGTAAATTATGAAAATTGGAGCAAACATGATTACAGTGGAAAGAAAAAGCATCACAACATATTATTGGGACTCAACAATACTACTGATCGCTGGTTTGAGGCTCGGCGCTCAGGAAAAGGAACTATAAAAGCTGCATTTTTGGCTCCTGCAAGTCTCTGACATTAGCAGCAATATTAATGGTGACATTGGAAATGTTAGCAGGGACTCGGCATTGTCTGGGGCTGATGGAGATGTTCATGGAGCAAAGGAGAAAAGGAAGAATCATTTCATGACAGGAACACTGGCGTCTGTTCAGTCTTCTGTCCGGCAGCGACTGCAGTAACGTGTCGGGCTTTCTGCATCCGCACTACTTACACAGCATAATCGTATCTCCTTTACCTTGACAACAGAGACAATCACAATTAAACCTCCGCAGCCTTCTTCTCATTTGACGGCATTTTTATTGCTAAATAGTGCTTTCTTTGCTAAGCTGTGCTAAGCTTCTTGCTGTTTCTTCGGATAAACCGCAAGGAGACTTATGGTTCATTAATACTGGCAGCATTTGACTGAGGGCCAAAGTCATTTGACTTTCCAACCGTAAACCCCTACAAGGCAGGTCTGGTTATTAAAAAGGATCTTGAATCAATTACAAAAACAGCTGCATGCTTCCTTGTAATGTACAATGATATCTAAGTGATGTCTATCCATGGGCATCAGTAGTGGCCACATCAGCAGAGGTTCTCCTAGACTTCGCTCACATCTGCTCTCATATTTAGCTGTCAGCTTTCGAGTGCAGTTTTAAGAACGAAAGAACAAATGTTAGTGGCTAACCCTATTCCATAGGATAGAAGTGTATTGAATATCACTATTTTATCCCTCTTGTAGACTCCACATTCCGCTACACGGGCAGCCCTGATAGCCTTCGTTCTCGTGCTCCCATGATCACACCAGATCTGGAGAGCGGTGTTAAAGTTTGGCACCTGGTAAAAAATCATGAACATGGAGACCAGAAAGAAGGGGACCGGGGAAGCAAGATGGTTTCTGAAATCTACTTGACAAGGCTGCTAGCAACCAAGGTAACCTCCAAACTCTCTTTGATGTCTCACCAGAATGATCATGATCTTGTCATCTGTCTACAGTTTTCTTTTGCTCAAGGATGAGATGGAAGAAATTCTACAACTGCACCAGTATTGATGAATTCTAGTCATTTTCTAGATCCAAGACAAACTGTCATAGTCAGTCCTCTGAACCCATAGACTAATAATGACAGGTTTAACGATAGCTAGACATTTTGGATTAAGTATATCAAAAATGAAACTCCAAACTTTCTTTATCATATGTGTAATGGCTTATCCAGATGACTATAATTCTCTTCCGGGTGCTTTCTGTGTGTTTAATTGACTGCACACTGACCTATTACAATCAATAGAGCTATTCAGATGGTCCGTGTAAAAAAAAAAAAAAAAAAAAAAAAAAAAATATAAAGTTGCCTGCCCTATTCTGGTCCGACTATTGGGATGACAGTCATTCATTCAAGACCAAAAAACAGTGACACTAGTAAAAAAAAAATTAGCACATCCATTTCTTAAATTTTTTTTTAACCTGAGAAAATAGGATGAAACCCGCATAACACACAGAAGTAAAAAAAATAGACACACGCAATGCATACAGATACACGCTCTTACACGCATATTAAAATCACTCAGTTAATCACAGACCAAAATCGGACACACTTGTGTGACTATGGCATAAGTCTTTGGTTAGAGCCCAGAATGAAAGCGGATGTTTCACGTTATGTTTTGAGATTACTGACAGAATGGTTTGGGGTTAGAGTTGTCTGTGGATTTTTACAGTGGTGTCTTTTTAAGGTGCAAGTTTACCCCTAACAACACAGAGAAAGCAGGGTAGTGAATATCAGCTGCATTTCTTAAAGAGTAACTGAAGTGTTAAGCATTTTCCATAAACCAATAGGACTAGCGGATATAAGAAACACTCTAATATATTTTTATTAGAAAAACAATGCATTTTTCTCCACATATATAAGTCACTTCTCCTTCCTCTCTCACTAATCGGTCACTCTGAATATACTGATTAAATACGTACAAAGAAGTCTGTACACAAAGATCAGACATTTTTAAAATTCAACTATACATTGCGTTTATCTGTATACATAATCCAGTGGGAAATGCCAATTTTTTTTGTCTTATAGGGAACACTACAGAAATTTGTGGATGACCTTTTTGAGACACTCTTCAGTACAGTACATCGTGGGAGTGCCCTACCTCTTGCTATTAAGTACATGTTTGACTTCTTGGATGAACAGGCAGACAGACATGGTATCTATGATACAGATGTCCGACACACATGGAAAAGTAACTGGTAAGTTGATCAGGAAGAGATACAATGGCTGTGATTAAGATTGCTAGTACCGTGTTTGGCAGAAAATAAGAAAGTGTCTTATAGTAATTTTTTGTCCCAAAAGAGGTGTCAGGTCTTATTTTCAGGAATGTCTTATTTTACTTGCCCAGCAGGCTCAGTCCAGGTCCTCCACGCTGCGTTCCAGAGCTCGTCATCGTTCCCACAGTCCTCAGCCGCCCACACAGGATTTTTTTGGTTACGGGATTCATAAATCCCTCCTACAGGATAGCTGTATTTGGTTCTTCGAGCGCTACATTGATTGGCTGAGCTGCGGTGCTCAAAGAACCAATCAAAGCCATCGTGGAGGCAGAATTTATGTATTCCGTAACCAGAAAGTGATCCTGTGTGGGTGGCTGAGGACTGCAAGAACAGCGTCAGGGCTCTGGAGAGCAGCGGGAAGGACCTGGACCGAGCCAGCTGGGTAATCCCTTTTTATTTTTTTTTTATGTAATCTAACTATGGCTTATTTTTGAGGAAACGTGGTAGATGCGACGGTTAAAGTAAAGCAATATATGGCAGACAGTGCTGGGGAAAATGTGGGATGTGTGGTCAGATCATATGAAGTTTTAATCATTCCTTCCCTTCTCTTCAGTCTACCGCTTCGGTTTTGGGTGAATGTTATCAAGAATCCTCAGTTCGTGTTTGACATCCATAAAGGCAGTATCACAGATGCCTGCTTGTCTGTTGTGGCGCAGACCTTTATGGACTCTTGTTCCACCTCAGAGCATCGGCTTGGAAAAGATTCTCCCAGTAACAAGCTTCTCTATGCCAAGGACATCCCCAACTACAAGAACTGGGTGGAGAGGTCAGTGTGCAGAACCAGCGTGCCACCAGATTGGCAGTCTATTGAAAATGGAGGTTTTACACTACAGTAAATCTTAGAGAGAAAGTGGAGAATTTTAACTCTCTAAAGTAACGAGGAATGGCATTATTAAATGAGGATGATCTGTCACAATCAGAATGAACTATTGTGATGGTAATTGTCCTTCCATGTTTTACAGGTATTATGCTGACATTGCAAAGCTCCCAGCCATCAGCGACCAGGACATGAACGCCTACCTCGCAGAGCAATCTCGTATGCACGCATCAGAGTTCAACATGCTAAGTGCGCTCAACGAGATCTACTCGTATGTCAGTAAATACAGTGTGGAGGTAAGGAGGGACAAAAAGGCCCAAAAACTAAAATGTACAAGGGACCGGCACGGTCAAGATGACTAATATCTGTCATTGCAGCTGTTAATTAACCAGATATGTAAGGTTTTCAAAAAATCTCCTGTTTTCTAGATAGGAAGATCCTAGAGCATTGTCTTTTCTTTGTAGTGATCTGAATGTTCTAAAAAAGACAATATTAATTAAAAAATGAAAGAGTATTAAGAGTTACGGACAGATCAATCAATGTGCATTAGTGCTTTAGTTTCTACTATGTCCATTTACACTTTTTGAGTGCTCTCCTTAGGGCTAATGCCTACGGACGGATTTCTGCTGCCTTTCCCGCAGCAGAATTCCGCAGCTATTAGGTTCTATTGAGCCTTATAGCTTTCCTGCTGCCAATGCTCACATGCGGAATTCTGCCGTGGATTTCCGCTACGGGAAACAAAATCGCGGCATGTTCTCTTTCACCGTGGATTTCCGCAGCGGTAGGTCTCCATTAATATAGTATTAATGGAGACCGCGGCAGAATTCCGCGATCACGTGCGTTTTTAAACGTGATACTCCCGTAGCGGAAATCCGTGGCAGAATTCCGCGACACTTGTGGGCATGAGCTCTCAAGGCTGCCTGTCCACGGGCGTTGCGGTATCCTCTGGTGGATCTCTGCCTCGGGAGCCGCCGCCCATGAGCAGGAGTCGGCAGACGGATCTTTGCCGGTCAGCCTATCTGACAGATATTGGGAACACGGACATACAGTGAGAAGTGAACAAGGCTCTGCTGAGCTGAAACCCGTGCTCCGTGCACCTGATTATGTAAAGCACTGAATTTAATAAAGAAGAAGATTTCTCACTGTATGTCCGTGTTCCCAATATTCTGCTATTTATAAATTTAACCACCCGATCGAGTGGTTTCGGACGTGAGCATCTCCTTCTCAGGATCTACTAATGAACGGGCTTACGTGGACAAAGTAAGGTGAGATCATTTTTACTTAAAGCTATCTGACAGATAGGCTGACCGCGGAGAATCACGGCAAATCGCAGCATGCTGCGATTTGCCGGTCATGCGCAGAGAATCGCAATGATTCTCTGCTTGTAAACAGCGGGGAAGCGCTCTCCATAGCAACGCTATGGAGAGCTTTCACTGCGTCCCCCTGCGGACGGATTATTGCCACGGGCAGCGCAATGAAAACCCGCCCATGGACAGACAGCCTAAGGAGACACGACACCGCTGCTGACCAAAGTTGTCACCAGTATGTATAGGATTGATAGGTTTAACTTCTATGTGTCCCAGATGTTTGCCCATTGGCTGTGCCCAGTATTACATCTCGGCTTATAAACATGAATGAGGCTGAGTTGCGATACTAGACACCCCATTAATAATAGTGCTGCTGGTTCTAGAAATAAACATACCTTTCTTCTAATACTATGCAACTCCTTCAATTCTATTTTTTGTGTTACTTTGTAGGAGGTTCCTGAATATCTCCTTAAATATGTTAAAATATCGTAATCAGTCGCCCAAGTAAATATCTAGCATTACCGACAGCAGATCTAATTTTGAGGCTTAGGCTTCCTACACACGGCCGAGCGCGATATTGAGCTGTGATACTTGCCCCGATATCATGCTTGTGAATGTGCAATGTTGGAAAAAAGAAAAACGCCTCCCATCACTTTGGTGAGGTTGCGATCTTCTAGCAAGTGTTTCCCATTGTCTTCAATGGGAAACATTGCACCTCACATGCCATGTAATGTGTTTTCCTGCCCCATTGAAAAAAATGGGTGACGTGTTCTGAGGTAACGCCCAAAGATACAACATGCCACAATTTTTTTCCCGCACGGTGATGTGTGAAAAAGATCGCTCATATATTTGACTCCATTCAAAAGAATGGGGTTCATATTCGTGCCAGATTTGTGCATCTCGCACAATTTTCATGGCCATGTAAAAGCGGCCTTAGTGGTGATCAAAGTAGAATCAGGCTTTATGTCCAAAGTATGGTGGCAAAGATGCAGCCATAATAGGGCAACATGATCTCGGCCTTAGGAAACTTGCACATGGTGCTAAGAAAAAATTGTGCCTGAGATTCTTGGGGGCAACTCGGATCGGACAGCACATGGACATCCCGTTCGTGTGCTGTCTGATGTGCTGAGCACCGCACATTGACATGTGCCATTCTCCTCCAAGAATCGGGCGATAATAGAACATGCGGCAATTTTTTAAACTATTTGTTTGAGTAAAACAAAAACCTGTGTGCCTACACCCATTCAAAGGAAGGAGTACTGTTACAGTCAGAATAAAGGCCCATGTGCACGTCCCCCTAGGCTGTCTTTTCTTTCATTACATGAGGGTTCATCTTGATGTTAGGATGATAATGACATAATGTGGGTCATCCGAGGGACAATTTTTATTATAGATTTAGTTAAAAAATCCATCGCCTCTGCTTCGGGTAAATGCTTCTGTACTGTAATTAAAACCTTTTAATACCTTCTCCTTTACAGCTAATTACAGCCTTGGAACAGGATGAACAGGGGCGTCGACACCGCTTAGCCTACAAAGTGGAGCAGTTGATAGCAGCCATGAGTTTTGACAGCTGAATTTCAATCCAGCTCTTTAACCATGGAAAGGGGCACAGAGTCCTGGCAAAGACTCCTATGACCGAGAGCTGCAGGATTCCCTGGACATTGCTTCCAACTGTGAAAAATCACATCAAGCATCAGAAGGTCTTACAGTTGATTGCCCGGCTGAATGAGGAGAGCAGCCAAACCAGCTCCATATTCATCATTCCTTCTGAGACCCTGAAGACGTCACTGGAGTTTCCACGAGCCCTGCAGGCTTCTGATTGCATGTTGTACGTAAATTAAGAGACTGCATTACAAGAGAAGACTCAACTGCTCTGTTTGTTGGTTGGTTGGTTGTTTAGCTTGTTTTCTCTACAAAAGACTCCTATTTTTATTATTATTTATTGCTTTTTTGGGAAGGGTGTAAAATGAGGGAAGAGTACATTATTTTTCATCCCTAAAAGAAAAAAAAATGGAATTTTCACAGATTTACATTCTTAAGCGGCCGCATTCGGCATATTTTGCACTGGTTTAAGGGATGACTTTCAAGATTTGAAAAACAATAGGAAAACTGTGGATTTTTGTAACATGCATCCACTACCAGCTGATCTACCAGAGGACTTGCACCCCATTGCCTGTCTACTTAGGAACTGTACTTACGGTCACTCACTCCAAATTCACCAGCTAATGCAATTGTGATTTTTTTTTTCCATAGCAAGAGGCATGTGTCCATTATCCAGTGGAATGACCCTTTAATGTTGCTATAAACCTGTACCAAGTTTCATTGCATTTTGTATAAAAGTGTTGTCTACAGCTTTTCACCTTGAAACACATAGAATAACCCGTCCCTTAGCAGTATGTTACAGATGTTTTAGAGCAATGTCATAAAGCGTAAGCAAAATGTTACATTAGATACCAGTGTACAATATTACAGCTCCAAATCCCACAGAGCTATAGACTTTAGGAATGCTAGTAACTGACCCACTCCTATTGCTTAGCGTCTCTGAATAGAAAAGCAATAGATCTCCAGGCTAATAGAAAGTAATCTAAATATACCATTCATTACGTAGACATGTTGAATATGTACAGACGCCCCCACATTGTACAATTAGCTAATCCTATTCCTCATCTTGTTTACATGATCGTTTCTTCTAGAAGTGTGCACTTTGGAATATGAACCTGCCGTCTTCTGCTCGGAGCCTCTAGCATAGACTCAGTACAAAATGTATAGTCAGTGGGCTCTGTTGGGTGCTGTTCGAGTCTGTCATGTGCCGAATTCAGCACTTTTGTTATCTTTGTTGTTTGGCTACCGTGACGGAGACTAGCAACAGAAATATAGATCACAGATGAGAATGAATTTTCACTCTTCTCCGCCGGACTTTAGATTTTCTTTGATGGTCGGAGTAACATAGCAAACTGCAGTATTGTATCCAGCGGAAACAAATGATTGCTGACGGAATCTGTTAGATTCATTATAAGTCACTGGAGAAAACGGGTCATAAGTGATCCGTCTTATCCATCATGCTTCCTGTAGTAGCGAAAATCAAGACGCCAGTTGTAAAGGAGCCTAAATTAATGCACTTTCATGCTGGGGACGGATGAACAGATTCCACCCAAAAATAGTATTTCCCATCAGCATAGAACTAGCTTTGGAATAAATAAATGACCACTAAGTGTTGTGTACGAGGATTTTACTGCAAATGCAGCCTCTCGTATTTATGATACACATCTCTAAAGAGAGCAGGCTTCTGAAACCAACCATAAAAATGCTAAATATTTCATCATCATATACGTTCCCTCTCTCACAGCTAAGAAACCTTCCCATCGTTGACATTGTACCCAACTTATTGTCGTTTCACACAGCTTCTGCATTCCATGTATGATGACAACACTAATATATACTTGGTGGGCCATGGAGAAATAGCCCACCTCTAATCCCGACACCTCACTGTATCAACATTGGGGGGGGGGGGGGGAATTGGCTGAAATGGATGAACACAGGCTTTTTTTCGGCCATACATGCTACATTACGGTTATGAAAACTGTCCAATATAAAATGTTTTTGTTGTCTGTAGCAACCAATCACGGAGCAGCCTTCATTTCTTATACTGTTCAGGTAAAATTAAAGAGGCGCTGTGATTGGTTGCTATGGACAACAAAGACAGATTTTCTTATTTTCTATTAGGCAGCTTTCTCACAAGAGTGCCGTGCCGGGATCAGAGGCGGGCTACTTTTTCCTGGCCTGTATATTTATATTTATACACACAGTTGTGGCACCTTTGATTGTTTAGTAGAAAAAGCCAATACCTTCAGAAATAAGTGGATATGTACTAACTTTGTATCACTACAATATTTTATTAGCATGTCCGAATACATTCAACAGAAAAATCTACCTGTCACCACATATGCAGTCCTCTCTAGAAAGAGAGCAATCTAGTATATGACATGGACAAGATTAAAGTTGCCTTCCCTAATACTTAGTTGCACAACCTTTGGCAACAATGACCATCTCCAAATACTTTTGAAGCTATCTGTCAGCTTCTTGCACAGGTCCACAGGTTGGTGAAGTAGAAGCAGAGGTGATCTCACCCCCCACCCCTTCCTACTTGGTACGGCCCACTTAACACTGTATATTCCTGTACAGCGCCGGAATGTAGGAGCTGATTGTGAGTGCAGCAGGAGACGCTCTCTGCTACATCGGTGAGTGGGTGGTGCGGCATCATTTTCTCTTCAGCTGCCCACCGCCATCCCACCCCCCCTTCCAGGCTGGTGAGTGTGGGCCAGGGTGTCCTCCACAATATAAATAATTAGATGTCAAGCCCCCTTCTATTGGCCCCCATATATAAATTCGTTAGCGTGACTTGCGGTCATCCAACCACATGGTTGCTGTAAGTGGACTGTCTCAGGCTCTTGAATGTTTGCAGGGTTCCTTATTCCAAGAGCAGATTTTAGTGCTCTCCAAAGACTTTCAGTTGGGTTGGGATCAGAACTAATTGATGGCCAATTTAAAACAGTTCATTTTTTTCCTCCTTAACTATTCTTACGTACTTTTGGATGTGTGCTTTGAGTCATTATCCTGGTGTGGATCCCATTTTGTCCCTAATCATCTTATACCTGGGTGCACATTTTACTCTAACATGCTCCAATAATTCTCCAGCTTCATTGCTCCCGTAACACGCTCAAGACCTTCAGTCCTGGATGTAGCAAAGCAGCCCCACAATATTATTGATCCGCTAGCGTGTGTCACTGTAGGTTGGGTACCTTTCTTCATGAGCTTCATTTCATTGTCTATACACACGATGCTGGTATGCATTGCCAAAGACCTCTAGTTTTGTTTCCTCTGTTCATTGAACATTTTCCCAGCAGGATTTTGTTTTGTCCATGGGACTTTTGGCAGAGTTTAGGCGCTGTTTTTGTGTCTTTCTTTAGGTAGTGAGATCCTCCTTGGCCTTCATCCATAGAGCCCTATTTTGTCCTTTTTATGACATGTAGTACGGGTTGTAACCGTGACCCCAGATGTCCTCAGCTCGTCTTGGAGTTCTTTTAGATGTTGAACATTGCCACATTTTGAACCAACTTTTGTAAGGTTCTCTTCAATTCTTCACTTTCTACCACATCCAGGAAGGTTCTTTACTGTTCCATGAATAGAAGCAAACTTCTTAATAACATTTCAGGCTGTTGAGGCTGAGATGACAAGGTCTTTGGATATAGTCTTGAACCCTTTAGATTGCTTGTGCTTGGTGATTATAGCATTTATGGTCTGCCCAGACAGCTCTTGTCTTTACCATTGGGTACAAGAAACAGGGGGGAAAAAACATCGAAGCCACCATTCATAGGCTAATTAAAGTCATGTGAGTGCTGAGAGGGTGGGGACAGGTGAGTTTAATTTATAAGTCATCCCAGGTTAGTCTCATTTCTGAATTTGTCCTTTTATTTCAAACTGAACAAAGGGTACCTTTAAATTGTGTCCTGGCATTGTATCCTTCAATTTTGTAACTTTTTTTTCCTAGAAAGTTTTTACTTTATTTTTGTGTCTTCTGCTTTTCTGTATCAAACATACAAGTTAATATATATCCAAACAGTTTCACTATATTTTAAGAAGGTTACTACATACTGTACTTAAAGGGATTTACTGGGACTTCAGTATTGATGACATATCCTTATCCAACTGCTGGGGTTCACCACTCAGAACCCATGCCGATCAGCTGTCTGAAGTCACTGCGGCACTTGGGTGAGCATCACAGTTACTTTACTGCATATCGGGCAGAGCGCTGTTGATTTTAGAGCAGCTGTACTTGCTATTGCAGCTTAGTCCCATTCACTTGAATAGGACTGAGTTGCGCTAGGGGTCATCTGACCCATGAACGTGATTGTCCTAGGCCTGAGAAGAAGCTGCGATACTTTTCAGTCAGCTGAATAGTGGAGGTCTCCAGTCGCTGACCCCCACAGATCAGATATTAATGACCGATCAACAATCCTTTAGTCCCAAAAATCCCTTCTAATATTCAGGGGTGCCAATAATTTTTATTTCAACTGTGTATTTGTGTGTGTGTGTGTGTGTGTGTGTGTGTGTGTGTGTGTGTGTGTGTATGTATATATATATATATATATATATATATAATTTTTAATTCCAACCCAATACTGTTCTAATTCTCAACTACTAAGTCAGAAACAATCCATACATATTTACCACACAGCTGGCAAGGCCTTTCATATTTCCATTAATGTCCATGGCTTCCTAGTTCCTATAAAATAGGAGGTGGCTTATCTGTATAATGCAAATGCCTTTTAAGAGTGTCGTAATATTTTCTATTTATCCTTAACATGCTGAAGACTGCAGGGTGTTTGTTTCGCATCACCTTCCAATGTTGGGTTCTTCTATGTGCTAAAATGTCTTAAAACAGCAGTCAGCACAAAGCCATATTGCTTAGGATGTGACTGGGACAAGTCCAGTGTCAATTGCCATGATCTAAAATTACATTTTAACTTTTTCCAACTTACATACTAAGGTCCCTTTTGGAGAGCCCTTAACACTCACAGTTTTGCAACTTTGGCCACAAGTGCTTGGACATCACTAGTGAAATTCGCTTATTGGTTCTATACCAGGGCCTTCAAACGTGAACAAAAATGATCCAGTCAAAATGGACTATTTTATTGTTGTGGATGTTTCAATCATGACAACCAGTGACCTCTATATGCAAATGTGTGCACTTATCTGACCATAGTAATATGTAACCTGTCTTTTTTGAACTTGGCTTAGCTTCAGCGTGTTAGTTTAGCCCAGTGTGGCCAAATCCTACTGTATCTACATCGTGACAGTAAGGCCAATTGAGATCACAAAGTGAAACACTCAGGCAGGCCTGTCTGTAGGTAATATTTGTATGAAGAACAAGCTAGACTTCAAAGAAGATGTTCCTTATTGATATCCAGTGTATTGCAGATGCTACAGAAATTCTTACCTTAAAACAAACATTGCGTTGGTCAACGGTCGCCATTCTTTGTTGTGTCTCTATATGTATTACAAGGCCTATAGACTTCTTTTCACATGGAGCAGGATGCTTCTTAATTGAGCTACCACCAGGGTCATCTGCTAGTCAGATGTCCGTACATTCAGTGTAGTCAGACACATTACCCACCAGGTCATTTCCTAATGAAAATATGTTTACAGCAGCCATTACTTGAAATAGCGTTAGATATTTATTTTTTATCTTTGTGTAATACTTTTTGCTCTTGGAACACCTGCCTCTTGTAATTTGATTGGTGGTTTAAGTAGATCTGTCGCAACATTCTTTAGCTTACTAATTTGTACCGTGGTAAAGTTGGTGTCGCTTGTAAGTAGTTTCAGGTGATCCCTTTTGTCTTTCTTATAAATTAAAAAAAAAATCCCTATGTTCTAAGAATTGCTTTAACCAGCAAATATTTGTTATGTATAGGGTACTCTTCGTGTACCACCAGGAGAATGTGACTTATGACGCCCACTTTCAAATGCAGCTTGCCAACTCCATACCTGCATACCAAAGCCCCCTCGTCCTATTGTCCATCCGCCCCACATAGAGCTGGGAGATCTAGTAATGTATTGCTGGGCAGTACCTTGCTGGCCTCCTATATATTCAAGGACTTTGTCTATATGTGATGTTTGCAACTGTTGACCTGTACTTTAGCCTGTGCTAAACCACTTGTCTCCCGCTTTCCAGAGTGTGTTATACCATATGCCTTCTTGCCAAACACTTATAAAAGTGCAGCAAATAGTTACTGTATTTTTGGTAGTTGAATTAAAGTTATACTGCATTGTTTATATTCCATTTCTGTCTGTTTGCCAAGATCTGTAGGTCTGTTCTATTATCGGCGTTATCTCCTTCTCAGAATTATATGCAGGTTGGATTATAGTTGACAGACATGAAGGAAAGACAAAATGTTCAATTGTGCCAAAACCAGGATGGTTCGTAACTGCTGATATTTCCCCTTTTAATAATACATTTCTTTCTCAACGTGTCACCTGATGAACCAAACCACCCAATCAGATTGCAGAATGTTGGGGTGCTCAGCTTTCTAGTTCCACTGCACTTCTGTATGATAATTGTGTCTTTGTTTCTCCCCAATTCTTTTTATTATGTCTGCCTCACTTCTTTTCTGTCATTTTTACAGTTGTTGTGAAAAAAAATGTAAGAAAGTTTTAATTATTTAAAAATGTTCGGAGACAAAAAAGTTTTGTTATTATTTTAATATATTATTGTGTACCTATTGTAAATATGAAACACTCCTATTTTGCAAGCCAAGGACCCACTTTGTACTATTGTTATATATAAATAAAGTTTACTGGAAAAAAAATTGCTATTTTAAATAATTAAAGTGATAAACCACTAACTGACGACAGCGTCAAATGCTTGAAAACAATTGGTTTTATCTTTAATTCTGTGAAAAAGGATGAATAAATAGGTACATTTTAGCAGCAGGTATTAACTGTTTTTTTTTTTAGGTCAGAACGCTGCAGGCAGACATTACTTTAAAGTCTATAGGGACATAAAAAATAGACTGTATACAAAGTGCTTTGGTTTATGTCATTTTGGTGTCTGTGGCTTTATTTTTACCATATAGCATGTTCTGACTGTGACTTTTTTTCCAGCATTCTTCCCCTAGGCTCCGTTATAAAAACTCCAGAACAAAACATGTTACAAATTGTCAAATTAAAAATGATACCTATAAAAGTGGTAAACGCCACTATGAAATTCATGGCATTTTTTACAAGTGTTTGTAAACGTTGAAAAAAGGGAGTGTGAAATAGCCTTTAAAGAGGTATTGTCTAGAGATGAGCGAGCATACTACTCGATCGAGTAGTGCCTTATTCGAGTACATGCCTGCTCGTTTCTAAAGATTCGGGTGGCGGCGGGGGAGAGCGGGGAGGAACGGAGGGGAGATTTCTCTCTCCCCCCCGCTCCCCCCTGCTTACCGCCGCAACTCACCTGTCACTCGCGCCGGCAGCCGAATCTTTAGAGACGAGCAGGCAGGTACTCGAATAAGGCACTACTCGCTCGAGTAGTATGCTCGCTCATCTCTAGTATTGTCATCTTAGCTTTTCATAGCCAAGATGGGAAACTGCTGCTCTGGCAACCTGCTACCCGACCAGAGCCTACAAAAACATCTGAGTACTTAGCATAGTACTGTTTCCATAGCTTTCATGGAAGTGAATGGGAACTACGGAAACAGCATAGCACAGGGACCTGTGCTATCCTGTTTCCATAGTTCCCATTCACTTCAATGAGACGTACAGAACACGTGGCTGCAGCATGTCCTGAACATATCGCTGAGCTGTCATTGTCCCTCGTCCTACTACTAAGGGTTACCTGACTGTCGTAGGGGATGGCCCCCTCGACCATCACACCAGCAGTAGGAGCAGTGTACCGCTCCACGGCAGAGGATTGAGGGGCTCACCCCGAGGTCTCCAGACACGAATGCGGCCATCATCAGTGCCCAAACTAAGCCTGGATTCGTCGCTGAACATAACCCAGTTCCACAGTGTAGCATCCAGTTTCGTTGTTCAATACACCACTGCAAACTGAGGCGAAGATGGGTGTCAAACATGGTTCACTTAATGGGCGCAGTGAGACTAAATGTCCAGCAGCCAAGCATCTGGAAATGGTTCCAACTGACACAGGTTGTAACGATGGCACACCCTGTCTCTGAATGATGGGCAACGAAACAGTTGGAGCTGCTAGAGCTTGTCAGTTAATCAGAGAATCTTGGTCGTCTGTCGAGGGCATCCTGAGCCTGGTCACCTTGTGTGCCCTCACATATCCACTGGTCCCAACACCTCCTAACAGTCTGGTCAGAACGGCCCAAGTAGGGGACAATTCGTCGATATGACTATCCAGCTTCTCGCATCCCAATAATGCGCCCCTCTCAGACTCTGGTAACTGGGTGAAATCTCTTCTCTGCGTCGTAGAGGCGTCTAGGGGTTAACAAACTCTACATAAGCAGAAGAAGAGGTGACCACACACAAGGAGCCTCTGAGAGCCTTTTATAGGCCAAGGGGGGAACCACTTTTAGGACCTTGGGTGACAAGACCGCTCATCTAATCAGACCACAAGTCTCATCATTTATATATCTGCCTGAGATGGAACTGCAGGAAAACAACATCTTTGGCCTGGATTTTTTTTTTCTTTTACAGTGAGTGTATATGAGCTTTTCTACTCATCTAGTTTTATTGAATACAAAATTGCAGCACCCATTACTTATTTGTCATAATATGCAATCTCACCAAGCATGCATGCTTCTTTCAACAGGAAGTCTGTAATAAGGCTCTGGCACTGGCTAAATTTCCAGCAGACCAATACTGTAAATACTGAAGCTTTTTTTTTTTGCTCTTATTATTCCTAGAATAATATGAATAAATTGAAATTTCACTCTTTTCTATGCTTTATAAACAGTGAACTCGCCAGAGCGCACCTAGTAACACATTCATTAATATCAAATATTCCATCTTCCTCAAGAGAATTCATATCTTCCTGAAGATCCACTTACAGTTGAAGTGAGTAGTTGCATAAAAAGTGTTGTTAGGCAACAACCGTATAAGGATATTGTACAAAAAAGTTCCTAGAACAAAGACCAGGAAGAGATGGGATTTCTGTAATATAAATGATTAAAGACAAAGGTCAGAGACACAGGGAGCGATGGATAAGCTTGAACTGTACTATGATGTAGTCTGAGGATGTTAACAAAGAGAATTAAAATAATATTTTAAGAGCTATCTACAGATATTTCTACTTCTGTCTGTCAAATGTATTATGCTGTGTACATAAGATGATGCACAGAGGCCCAGTGAACCTGCCTGCAAAACCAAAGTACAGGAATATCATTATTGGACTTTTGTTCTTCAGCAAAAATAACTTTCTATCAGTTAAGTATAAGAATGTTAAACTGAGTATGGATGCTCAGTGACAGGTGGGGAATTGTGTTGGATACTCAGTGACAGGTAGGGATTATGTTGGATGGTGAGTGGCAGGTAGGGGTTATGTTGGATGCCGAGTGACAGGTGGGGATTGTGTTGGATGGTGAGTGACAGGTAGGAGTTATGTTGGATGTTGAATGACGTGGGGATTGTGTTGGATACTCAGTGACAGGTAGGGGTTATGTTGGATGGTGAGTGGCAGGTAGGGGTTATGTTGGATGGTGAGTGGCAGGTGGGGATTGTGTTGGATGGTGAGTGACAGGTAGGAGTTATGTTGGATGTTGAATGACGTGGGGATTGTGTTGGATACTCAGTGACAGGTAGGGGTTATGTTGGATGGTGAGTGGCAGGTAGGGGTTATGTTGGATGCTGAGTGACAAGTGGGGATTGTGTTGGATGGTGAGTGACTGGTAGGGGACATTTTGGATGGTGAGTGACAGGTAGGGGTAATGTTGGATGGTGAGTGGCAGGCGGGGATTGTGTTGGATGCTCAGTGACGGATAGGGGTTATGTTGGATGGTGAGTGACTAATGGGGATTGTGTTGGATGCTCAGTGACAGATAGGGATGGTGAGTGACTAATGGGGATTGTCTTGGATGCTCAGTGACAGGTAGGGGTTATGTTGGATTCTGAGTGACTAATGGGTATTGTGTTGGATGCTCAGTGATGGGTAGGGGTTATGTTGGATTCTGAGTGACTAATGGGTATTGTGTTGGATGCTCAGTGATGGGTAGAGGTTATGTTGGATGGTGAGTGATAGGTGAAAATTGTGTTGGATGCTCAGTGACAGGTAGGGGTTATATTGGATACTCAGTGATAGGTAGGGGTTATGGTGGATGGTGAGTGACAGGTGGAGATTGTGTTAGATGCTCAGTGACGGGTAGGAGTTATGTTGGATGGTGAAATGTGATTGTTCTCAGCAAGAGAAACGACGTAATCTTGTAGATATACTTTTTAATGGCTAACAAAAATACATGATGTAATAATAGCGAGCTTCCGAACCAACGCAGGGTTCTTCTTCAGGCTTATGGATTGGATCTGAAGAGGCATGCATATTTATACATACTTATAACATACATACTTATGACAAGGCACAGATATGGATGTGATTGGTTCGCACTTAAAAGGAATTCTGCAACAGCAAATAAACTTTTTTTGTCTAGGCACTGATAGCGGAGTGAAAGTTTTATGGTCCCTAAATTACTGTTGGAGGGGGGGCGGTCATCAGGCTTGAATTGCTACAAGAGATACACAAACATTTTTAGCTAAACACTGATGAGGGAAAGTTTATGGTCCCTGAATTACTGTTGATGGGGGTCTTATCTGTGCAATCAAGTCTCACACTTCCCATTCACGCATAAATCCTGGGGAATAATTTAACCCAGTATTCAGCGTGTCAAAGGTTGTTATCAATTTATATTCCCAAATTCTTCTGTGGTTTTGTGACTTGAAACCACCCTTCAATATCAAAACCCTCATATCTCCTATGTCATGTCCATGGTTAGAGAAGTGCTCGGCCACAGGTAATTCCCTTTTTCTGTGTTCAATCGTGTGGCGATGAGATCTCATCCTGGCTTTCAGTTTCTGTCCTGTTTCTCCAACATAAAGACCCCCAACAGGACATTTACTGCACATGATCAGGTACACAACATTGGACGAGGAACATGTAAATGTCCCTGGGATCTTATAGTCCTGCTGTGTGTTGGGGATCCGTATCCTGTCCGCAGTCAGTATATGTGAGCAGGTCTTACAGCTCCTTACATTACAGGGATAAGTTCCTTTTTGTGTGTCAGAGGGTAATGCACTCCTGATTATAAAGTTCCTCAAGTTAGGAGGTTGCCTGTAACACAGAAGCGGAGGGTCCGGGAATATGGTTTTCAGACGGTCATCCTTGTGCAGGGTATGGTGGAGTTTTCTTGTGGTTTTCCTTAGTACCTCTAGTTGCGGATTGTAGGTCACTACTAGAGGCACACGATTGTTTCTTTCCTTCTCCTTGTATTGGAGTAGTTGATTTCTGGGTATCCTGGTGGCTCTGGTGATTTGGTCATCAATTGAGGTGGGATGGTAGCCCTGATTTATAAATGTTCTTTTAAGATGGTACAAATGTTCCTCTCTGTCCGTTGGGTTGGAGCAGATCCGGTTGTATCTGATGGCCTGGCTGTAGACAATGGACTTTTTGATGTGTTTAGGATGGAAACGGTCCCATCTGAGGTATGTGGGCCGATCAATCGGTTTTCGGTATAGGGATGTCTGTATTGAGTTGTTTGAAATCTTTATGGTGGTGTCCAAAAAGTTGATTTCTGTATGCCAGTAGCTTAATGTTAGTTTTATGGTGGGGTGGAATGCATTGAATCTTTCATGGAATTTTATTAATTCTTGTTCGGTGTGGGTCCAGATGATCATGATGTCATCAATGTAGTGGAAGTAGGCCAATGGTTTGCTGGGGCAAGAGGCCAGAAAGTCACTCTCCAGTTTTGCCATAAAAAGGTTGGCATATTGCTGTGCCATTTTACTGCCCATGGCAGTCCCTGTGAGTTGCAGGAATTTCTCTTTGCCAAAGGAGAAATAATTGTGTGTGAGAATGAATCTTGTGAGTTGTAGCACTGCATCAGAGGCGACCCCATTGGCCTCAAGGTGCGCCTGGCAGGCAGTCAGTCCATCCTCGTGTGGGATGTTGGAATACAAGGATTCCACATCCATAGTGGCCAGGATGGTGCCATTGGGGAGGGGACCTACGGTTGACAGTTTGTTCAGTAAGTCCGTGGTGTCTTGCAGGTAGCTGGTTGTGTTTCTTACCAGTGGTTTGAGGATGCCTTCCACCCATCCTGAGATTCCTTCAGTGAGGGTTCCCACACCTGAGATAATCGGCCTTCCTGGGTTGCCAGCTTTGTGTAGTTTTGGAAGCATGTAGAATGTTCCCACCTTGGGGTTCTCCGGTATCAAGTCCAGAAGTTTTGTGGAGCCCACAGACAGGCTTCTAATGACCCTTCTCAATTCCCTCACATATTTCTGAGTCGGGTCTTGATTCAGTTTGGTGTAGTATCTGGTGTCCGTCAGCTGTCTGTTTGCTTCCTTTTTGTAGTCCGATGTGTTCATGATGGTGAGTGATATGTGAGGATTGTGTTGGATGCTCAGTGACGGGTAGGGGTTATATGGGATGCTCAGTGATAGGTAGGGGTTATGGTGGATGGTGAGTGACAGGTGGGGATTGTGTTGGATGCTCAGTGACAGGTAGGGGTTATATTGGAAGCGAAGTGATATGTAGGGGTTATGTTAGATTGTGAGTGACAGGTGGGATTGTGTTGGATGCTAAGTGACAAGTAGGGGTTATGTTGGATGGTGAGTGACAGGTGGGGATTGTGTTGGGTGGTGACAGGTGGGAATTATGGTGGATGCTGAGTGACAGGTGGGAAATGTGGTGGATGCTGAGTGAGAAGTAGGGATTATGTTGGATGGTGAGTGACAGGTAGGGATTTTGCTAGGAAATGGGGCTAGTTGTATAACAGACAATGTTAAAAAATTAAATAAAATATTAACCAGTCATTGTTTGGGGCCAGAAATTACATGTTAAGATATCATTATGCAAATAACACATTAAATACATGTGGCCCCTGTACATATAAAATACAGAGCTGTTTAAAAATATAAGACAAACAAACATTAAAGTACAATAAACATGAGTGTTCTGAATGACAGAATGGTACAGAAAAACAGGGCCTTGCTTGCCTAGCCTTAAAGTAGATAGGAATAAAATGTGTTGATTTTTGTGTCTTTCGAAATTGGAATATTTTATCAGTTCATATTATAGTTTTTTTGGTCCTTCAAGGGAAGATCATACATGAAATTTATATGTGAAGCGACCGTTCTTTCAAAACGTGCCCTACTATAATAGCATGCAATGCATGTTAATACATTTGTTTTATTAGCTATGGGTAGGTTTCTGTCTCATACTTAACGTTACCCACTGATCCAAAGACTGGATGGGGGGGGTTATACTACTGGGCGCCCACCTTTATTGATGAACAGCTGCCGATACACTGCTTCTTGGGTCTTGCACCTGTAATCCAAGATGGCCATGCCGCTTCTTAGACTATCTAATACACACTATTTATTGGTAGTCTAAGACACTATACTCTGCTGTGATTGGTGAGTGCTGCTTATACGAACATCCCTGGCTAATCAGAAAGCAGTATGCAATGGCTGATTACCAATGCACAGTATGCATCAGGTACTCTAAGAAGTAGTGTGGCCATCTTGGATCAATGGAGCGAGGCCCCAGGAATGGATTATCCGTGACCTCAATCTCAACAGGAGTTTTAATTACATTTCATATTTTAAGCAGGTTGACCAGAATCAGGAGTAGTGTCAGCTTTTTTTATTTCAGAAACAGCATAACAATCTGTACATGGTCCATGTCTGGTATTACAGCTCAGATGCATTCAGTTTGATTGGGTTGAGCTTCAATACCAGCAGAGAAATGTCATCAAATATTCCAAACTCCAGAAACTGATAAAATACACCCCTACATCAGAGACCAGGGTGTGATAGGGGGGATACATACAGAGTCTAGCATATAGTGTAGGGTGGAAAGCTTACTTTGTCTTCAATGGAGTGGCCATTAAAGGGAAACGGGCAAGACCAGACCTATGTACTGTGGTTGAACCCTAGTAGCAAACCCTCTTCTCCCTCCTCCTTCCCTCTATACAACTAAAAATCGGGAAGAGGGATTTGGTGGTTCTGAGTCTTTCCTCCACACCAGGTTCACTTATTACTAGTTTTAATGCAACATATGCAGATCTTGGATCTTTCCAGATCAAAGGCTCTCCAGGCTTTCAGCCAATCGTGTACATACTTCCTAGGAGTTCTTTACTGGGTAGACTTTTCTATTGGGGGCCGTCTCCTCTATGTCCAACTAGCTATTGTAATTACTTAAATAAAAATCTGACTCCAAGACATTTACTACACAAGACACCTTATTTCCTTTGCAGGTCTCTGCGTGCAAACATTCCCTCCCTCTCACCTATCATCCCGGCAAGCTATAACATACCTTCTCCATAGGAATTCAATAAAGGATTTGTCTTATCCTATAAATCGTCGTCTTGTATGGTACAGGAGAAAAACTTCAAAGTATCAGCCAGGTGGTATAGACCCTGACTGTCCGTAGTATATTTAATTCCCAATGTTCTGACATGTGGGAGATGTACGAAAAGGAAGGGATCTTTTTTATATGGTTTGTGAAGTTGTGAAAAAATTGCTACTTTCAATGTGACCATAAACACCTACTCAATATGTCCTGGTCTCCAGGCCTGGCCATTCTTTTACTGCTTTCCAAATCCCTTTCTTTTCAAGTACAGGGCTCCTGAGATTCTTTCATCAAGCGACACCCAAAAATACCATGCCACTGCAAATGCACTCAAAGTCCATCACTGAAGTAATGGCTGAACACATTCTCGGATCTGTATAGTATGGAGGAGCTGCTGGTACAGGACCAGGGCAAGACAGGTCAATTACTTCAAATATGGACCTCTTGGATTTTGTTAAAAGGATCGGACTCTTCACTCACAAGGCTCTCTGGCCTGTGCTCATACCTAGATATTATTTAGCACAGCGATTTCTCAGGGTACTTTAGGACAGAATGACTATAGCTGTCCTTTCACACAGGAGTGATTGTCGTTCAGTGAATGGAGACCGAGCGGATGGAGATCTCTTCCAGCTTCACTCCCAATCAGAGTAAACAGGTAGTCGTTCATAGATTAAACAACTGCCTGTTTATATTGAACAAGAAGTCGCTCGCTAGTCCTTCTGTTTCAGTGAGCAGAAAAGGAACAATTAGCAACTACTGAATTACTTCTGGCTCAGTACTCTGCTGGGTGCCGTGTTTACACCGGCTGACAGTTGCCGATAATTGCTATTTTGAGTGATTACTCAGGCGACTATTGGCCCACGTAAAAGTACCCTAAGGCTGGGTTCACATGGGGCGGAATCGCCACGGAATTTCCCTGCGGAAATTCCGACAGCAATCTTCAACCCAAGCCTAAACAGTAAAGTGGAAGAGATTTGCAAAAATCTCATCCACACGCTACATACAAACCGCTGTGGCCAAGCCGTGCTGAAACTGACATGCTGCATGGAATTCAAAGCCGCGGCATGTCAATTGTATCGCCATTTGTGCTGCGGGCTCTCTACTCTCTATGGGGAGACATGATCACAGCGGAATACAGGCAGTAAAGCTACTTCAAAACCCTTTGCAAATGGTGAATTTCTGCGCGGTCCTGGTGCGGTCATTCCACAAAATTTTCATGGGATTTACGCCCCATGTGACCACAGCCTTAGACCTTCCTAAAACCTGCAATGCCACCACCCCTTCCTGCTGTCCCCTTCCCTCATTTTTTTTCTTGTTTTGTTTAAATAATTTCTATACAATCTGAATCCTTCCATGATGCTTTGTCTGCATGCCTGCTCTTATTATGTTAACCTGACAGTTGGCCAGAATTATTGTCTGAATTCATTTATAGCTATAATAATACTCCACACTGCTCCACTGGACATACTTCGTACTATCTTATGTTTGGCCAGCAAGGAAAATTACCTGCTGACTTGAAACTGGGCGTACAAGTCTCTGACGATATAAATCCCTTACCTGAAACTGAATGGATCCAAGACCATCAGTGTTGTCTCAAAGAAGCCCAAAGTATTGTGAATACTTGCTTGGAAGGAGTAGGGAATAAACAAGTCAAGGATTTCAACAAAAATGCCTATGCAACCACGCTTCAAGTGGGAGACCGTGCATGGTTAAAAAAGGAACACTGCATTGGAAATTAGACTCCAGATGGGAATTGCAACCCTATACTGTTTCCGCTGTATTATCCCCAGAAAAAGGACTGTACCGTATCTGTGTTGGATCCTCGCAGACTGGAGCCAGCTCATGTGATCTGCGTTGCTATGCCGACCGCAGGTCTTGCATGCTGATTTCCTTGGGACACCACTACAGGGGTGAGTAGAGCCATGATCAATGGCAGATTATAATAGGGGTGGTTGGGGCGTTTGCCCCGGGCCTGAGACTCTAAGGGAGTCTACAGCTGTCCCAATTGCCCCTATTTTAATCTGCTATCACTACCTGGGTCACTTTCAGTGCACTGCCAGCCTGACCAATCTTGCAGCCGGCAGTGCAGTGACTGACTGCAGTTGTGACCAATCACAACTGCAGTCTTTCATTGGGAGGAAGGCCCACGCATCGAGGGAGCCTGCAGCCTGCAACTGGATGCTGGCTCCCCAGGTAACAGTCCCTCCCCTCCCTGGGTGCCACCCACAGCTGGCCCACAGGCCGTGACGGTAGAGCGGTGTATTACAGGGGCCCATGGGCCTTCGTTCGCTAAGGGGCCCAATCGCAATTGCGATTCCTGTGACCCTTAGTGGTACGCCAGTGTATACAGGAGATAACCAGCATGTTATACATCTGCTGTATAAAGTGATATCGACCATGCTAGTGGACAGCCAGTTTCTAGAGATGAGCGAATATACTCGTTTCGAGTAATTACTCGATCAAGCACCGCGATTTTCGAGTACTTCCGTACTCGGGTGAAAAGATTTGGGGGGTGCCAGGGGGCGGGGGGAGGAGTGGCGGAGTGGGGGGTAGCAGCGGGGAACAGGGGGGAGCCCTCTCTCTCTCCCTCTCCCCCCCCACTCCCCGCTGCAACCCCCCACTCACCCACAGTGCCCCCTGAATCTTTTCGCCCGAGTACGGAAGTACTCGAAAATCGCGGCGCCCTGGCGGAAAAGGGGCGTGGCCGAGTAGGTTCGCTCATCTCTACCAGTTTCACATCAGCATCAGAACCTTTGGCCAGAGATTCCCTCACAGATCCGGCTCAAAATACCGGGAAAAAAAGCGCTGCATACAGAGCTTATTCTTCCGTCCAAAAGCCGAGCAGCTGGGCAGAAAGCGAACAGACCCCATTATAGTCAATAGAGTCTGTTTGGCGCTGTTCGATTCTGTCCAGAGATGGAGCCGTTTGGCTGCAGGGATTCCCCTTTCCTGCTCCCCAAACGGAGCATGAAAGCATAACTCCCTAGTGCAGATGTGAACCCCCCCTAGCCGGGTATCTCCTGTATATAATTATATGTGTACGGCTGCTATAAGCTATACATCCTGTATATAGTGATATCAACCATGCTGATATAACCTGGGCCAGGGTATAACAGTGTGGTCTATATCAATATACACAGGATGTATAGCTTATACCAGCTAAACATATATAATTATATACAGTAGATCTCCAGGTTACACCAGCATGCTTCATATCACTACATAAGTTGTTGTTAGTTATTTAGTCGCTCACGACCCACGGTGACCGTAAAGGTGAGGGAAGTCTGCAGCCTGTAACTGGCTGCTGGCTTCCCCGGTCACAGTCCTCCCTCCTTGAATGCGATCCACAGCTGGCCCGCGGGCCACAAAAGTGTTGCCGTATCTGGCAAGGGGCCCACACGCCGTGACAGTGGTACTGTACCTGGCAGGTGGCCTGTAGGCGCCCCTTTGCTAAGGGGACAGGTCGTAATTGCAACCCCTGCGACCCATAGCGGTACACCACTGCCAAGCCTCATGTTCAAAATCTTCAACAACTCCGTAACTAGTGCTTACTGCAACTATGTAATGAAAGCAAAATCTAGTGCAATGATACTTTACACATCCAGAAGGTATAAACAGACCCTTCATTCTACTTACAAATACAGACATAAAATCAGCATGTAATAAAACCGCAGGTCTTCGTATGGCAATTACCTCCATCTTCTTCTAGGGCAAAAGTCCTTCTGCCAATTGACGCTTTTTATATGCACTGTTCTCAATTAGTATTAATTAAAACAACATAAAAAGTTGTCTTAGGGCTTCTTCACATGTCAGTATTGTTCATCAGTATTTTGTGATCCAAAACCAGGAGTGGGTCCAAAATATGGAAGAAAAGCAAATCTTTTCATTATACTTTCCACTTCTGATTTTGGTTCATAAAATACTGACGTACGAATAAGCCCTAAGACACATTTTTATGTTGTTTAATCTAATTAATACTAATTGAGAACAAAGCATATAAAAAGCCTCCACTGGCAGAAGGACTGTGAATAAGCCCTTATACCCAAACTTCATGCAGGCTATCCACACTCAGTCACACTGCCATTGTTCACTCGTGCTCCTAGAAACAGTTGTTTAGCAACTCGCCCTATAGACTCCATAACGTCCCACATGTGATGAGAAGTGGCCAGTCTTTACTTACAGTCCATCTTATACAAGCACCTGCTATGTTTTCATTCATAATTCTCCTTATTCAACCGCATCATGGCTAAACAATAGAGATGAGCGAACCTACTCGGCCACGCCCCTTTTTCGCCCGAGCGCCGCGATTTGCGAGTACTTTCGTACTCGGGCGAAAAGATTCGGGGGGCGCCGTGGGTGAGTGGGGGGTTGCAGCGGGGAGTGGGGGGGAGAGGGAGAGAGAGAGGGCTCCCCCCTGTTTCCCGCTGCTACCCCCCGCTCCGCCCCTCCTCCCCCCGCCCCCCGGCGCCCCCCGAATCTTTTCACCCGAGTACGGAAGTACTCGAAAATCGCAGTGCTCGATCGAGTAATTACTCGAAACGAGTATATTCGCTCATCTCCACTAAACAACCAATCACTGACCTTACTCATTTGTCACATGTTCATTTTTGACCTAGAAATTAATTGGACCTTTTTACAGGAGATACCATTCATTCCCCTTCATTCACTGATACTTTTTATTTCCATCCATAACCACAAAACTGGATTGCTCCAATCATTGTTCTAAAATCTCTGTTAACCCCTTCATTCTCTAGAACGTATATGTACGTCCTGGGTACAAGGGTTTGCACAGAGGGGGTCGGCAGCTGATCCTGCTCCATATATGGTCAGTGTACGCTGTCTTTTACAGCTGACACCCAGCGCCAACAACCATGATCTGCATTCAAGTTGATCATGGATGTTAACCCTTTAAATGTCGCTGTCAATTTTAAATGATGTGGGTCCAAGTGCAGAGACCCCCGCTGATCACTAAGAAGATGGAGCAGGAGTTTAGAATCTGTAAATGTCTAATATGTCTATGAACTTGTATACTCTAAAGAAGTCTATAAACCCATATTGAAGAGTGAATGAGAACAGCCGAAGGGCCACTGAGTACTTTGGTCCTTTAGTTTTAGTGATCAGTAGGGTCTCACCATCCAGACCCGACTGACCAAAACTATGACATACCAGCTTTCTAGGGTCGGAAGGGGTATAGTCTCTCCTTAAGGAGAGCACCCAGAAGGTATGTGGAGACACCTAGGAGGTGAGTGAGGAGACTTACAAGGCCATGCATGCTCCTCTGTGTAATATATGCAAATAAGAAAGATGGAATAATACCTCTGCAGTGCCACCTATTGAATGGCAGCATTCCTGCAAATCAATGTACGACTTTTTAAACAAGTCTTTAAAACAATGACTGGGAATAGGAAACCCGCTTTCCTGGCTTAGCTTTACTATTCTCAATCATTGTTTTAAGGACTTGTTTAAAGAGTCGTACATTGATTTGCAGGAATGCTGCCATCCAATAGGTGGCACTGTAGAGGTATTATTCCATCTTCCTTATATGCAGAAGTTTTCTAAAAATGCAGTTACCCTTTAAGTAGAGCAGTAAATTCACTTTATGGTTTAATTCTACGCTGCGCCATTTGCTTTTTAACAAACTGTCATACTGAAAGTTGCTGAACTCTTCAGGAAAATTCGTCCTAATGGCTGCCAAGTCATAATTTATTAGTAGTGGTTATGAAAGAGATGGCCAAGCCAGCTAATTAGAATAGATGTTCAGATTTTGTTGTCTTTCTCAACATGTTCCAATCCTCTACCATAAGGGCTCGTGACGATGATCATTTGGAGAATTAGAATGGCGTTATTGTTGTCACAGCGGTTTGCAGGAAATCCAGTAATGATTCACAAGATATAGCAGTAAATGCAGCTAACAAACACTTTACTGCAGCTATTCCCCCTTGTAATTTGTTTCTACAATACTTACTTGTGGTTTCCAACCTTTAACTGCAGAACTCTTTAAAAATGTATCGTGACTCCGGGCAAGCCGCTTAAATATTTATTTTGTCACCACCATCGCCTACTGATCTCATGTGCACTGAGAAAAGCATCACTGCGATTGTTTTCTGAGCTTGTACATACAAATAATTCCTATTGTATTTCATTTTATCGTTTCTAATATGATATTATATTCCAATAACCTTTGATAAGGGAATTCTATAATGTTTTTAGAACTCAAGCGACTGTGTTAAATTACCAGTAAAATGTACTTTTCTCCAGAAGAAAAAAAGGAGGAGACGCCGAAGCTCGGAAACCACCAAATTAAATTTAAAGATATTTCAGATATAATTTGGTTATTCATTCTGTTATTTTCGTGCTTGTAATGGAGAGTCCTGTAATTCCTGCTTGGCTTTCTATTTTCTCCCTCGGGCTGCAATACCTAACAAGAGAATCCGAGTCTTTTAACTGCTCCGAGGATGCGGCGGACGAATGGCAGGCTTGTTTTGGATAATTAAAAATGTCATTGGCATTTGAGCGTCGGGATGAGGATAAATTATTCCTCTCTATTAGGGCCTAATCAAATCTCACGGGACACCCTTCACCGCTATTCAATTTAATATCCATGCCGAGGTTTTTTTTTTTCATTATTATTATCACAACTGCTGAATAATGAAGTCTTGTAACCCTTTCACCATCTGCAGACATTAGTCATTTTGGATCTCACATTGCAGACTTTTCATTTAACCATTTTGACACTATAGAATGCCACCTCAGGCTTGTGCCATGCATTTTACATAAGCTTCATAAAGCGATGTTTGACCTCGCCATCAGAGATAAAACTTCTTCCGATCACACAGCAGTGAAAAATGTTATATTAATTAAGTTGAGCTATACACAGGAAGAGCCGGGCTGAATATAAATGGCTCAGGCTACTGTAGGTGCCACATTATTATGGAAGTGCTACATATAGAATATTTAAGAATTACGCAGATCTATACTGATACTTTGTGAAATCGGAAATCCTTGCACCTAGAGAACATGTTACTCTACTATGAGATGTTGCCCTGGACTATCACAACAAGATTCAATACTAATACATATGCTTAATACCATTGATGGGCAATTCCTCCTAGAATGCTGTTTCCATTAAAATGTGTCTGTCATTTCCGGTGAGTTTGTAAAGTTAGGACAGGGTACTAGAAGGCATGGAGATTGTGGCATCTGCAGGAAAATGTTAAACTCTGCAGAACACCAACTTAACTGAATAATTCTTTACATGTTTGCACTATAGAAGGGCACAAACAGGATTTTCAAACACAAAAGAGATAACCAAACACTTTTGTTGCCAGATGGTGCTCATCGTGGTACTGCTGTATCTTGACGCCACCGAACGTGGTGGGTGGAGAGAAGTGTAAGGCTGCTTGACAGCTACGTTACGCCCCCACTGCCTGATTGGCTGCACTCACCCCTCCGGCTTTAGGGTACATTGACTGGCTGCAGCAGACAGGGAGACTAAACACTAAAGCTGTGTTCTCCCTGCTTCCCCCGGTGGCGTTCCATCTCAGCTCTTTGCTTGAGTTACTTTCTTGGTGTCTGTGGCCGTAGCATGTGCAATCGTTGACACCCTACTGTCCACCGGCGGCTGACACAATGCTGTCTCCCAGCGCATGATCTTTACAGTTCCCCGCCGGCCTGCCTGCCCGTCGCTGCTGTTCCCCAGGGCATGATCTCTGCAGTTCCCCGATGGCCTCCCTGCCTGTCGCTGCCGCCAGTGATCGTGTGATACTGCAACGGGCAGCAGGTTGCTAAATCCCCGCTGTCAAAGCTTACTGTTGTCAGGGTCCACAGGGGCCACTGTGACAAAGCCTACATCTAAACCCCGCTGTCTCCTAGGCTGGGGCCCGCTCCTCAAATGCTGCACATGCACTTTATAGGGCACTCTCACAGTGACAGCCATCTTCTAGTCACTGCTGCCATGGTGACTGTTACTCATCCTTAGCCGTGGAATCTGTCCAGGTCCAGACTGGTCTGCAGACCTATTCTAGTCTATGGTAGCCTACATATTTGGCCCTTCAGCCCTTGGTGTCACTGTAGCAGCTGGCTAGAGAATGTACATTACTAGCAGGGACATGCAGGCTCTCACATAGGAATGGGCTTTTCCTACCCAAGATTGCACCCACTGGTCCATATATGTGGCCCCTTCCTATCATCCCAGAAGGGTTGATGTACTAGCCACATCACTGCCCATATCACACAGAGAATGATACTTTATTTCCTGCTTTGCTGGAAAGAACGAATCTGAAGGCTGGGAAAAAGCGCTAAACACGTCACTGCTCACGTCATAAAAAGAAAGCAGACATCTCCCCTCAGAGTGCCTCCAGAGGTGGCTCTTATATTAAGGAGCCTTCAGTTGGCCTGGATTGCCAAAGTTGGGGGAAAGAAATGTCACGGGTAGGTGGTGTTGCGACTCAGATTCAGAATATGATGCAGCAGATGCAATAACCAAAGTACACCATATGTATTCCAGAACACAAGAGTATAATGGTATGGTAGCAAATCAACAATTGAACTTTAACCATAGAATCACAAGTCGCTAGCTGCGACTAACTTAATCCTAGGGTTACCGATATTTTGTATGCAATACAAAATGACAGCAATAACTGGAAAATTAGTAACAAAGAGGCCGAACAGTGATTAGTGCCATTGAATGTACATATTTAACACAGTTCATCCTTAAAGGTTTAACACTGTTGTAACGCCCCAATGAATTTACTGTCCATAATGCAGGAGGCCTAGTCCTTTGTTGCGTGACGCCAACATTCGAGTTGGACACTCAGGATGATATGCCGCAGAAATAACGGAGACAAGTCGGGAGACATGGACCTCAGAAAGGTTCTTCTTTTTCTCTGCTGCAGGATGTCAAGGGAGTGGGATTTTCACCTCACTCTACCTCGGGTGACAACCGTGATGAAACTGACTCCTCCTCTCCGACAACTGAACTGCAATCTCTCCTTACTCACACCTGGCTGAGTCTCCCTAACTGCTCACTGTCACTCCCTTTTATCACCTCTCCCAGTTCCTGCACTTTCTGGACTCCTCCTTTTGCATAGGGACTTTGTCTGTTTCCTGCCCTTGGGGCTCTGCAGCAGTGAAATTAAACATGACTATTAGCCAATTAGAGACCAGCTGACATCAGGGTTGAGCTCTAGGCTTAGAGCAGAAGGGGAGACACAGGGTTTCTCCCACAGACGGCACCTTGTGTATCCATGGACGGCATACAGACAGATGAGATAGGACAAGTGTACTGTGAGTGTTCTGTAGGACCCACTGGGCTATGGAAAGCGCAGTCCCCCTATCTACGAGCGGAGAATCATAGCAATTCTCCGCTCACGGGTGGCAAATCGCAGCATGCTGCGAATTGCCGCAATTCTTCGCTGTCAGCCTATCTGTCAGCCGGCTCCTGCTCCCAATGTCCATGGACAGGCAGCCTAACAGAGCAACCAGATGCTCAGATATGCCCCTAGTTTCAAAGGAAGAGAACTACAGCTATCCCAATAACCTAATAATAGTGTAGCCCAGGGGTATTAAACTCCTTTAACCATCGGCCTCATTAGTATAATAGTTGCTTTCAAAGGGCCATTTATAAGGGCTCATTGCGGACGTGAGAAACTCAAACGTTAGAAACGCTAGAAGGTGCAAATATGCAGTAAATGCGCACAGTTTCAGTCCATGAAAACACAGCATATTTCATGGAACAAAACTGTATCCGCCTGTGGGAATAAGCCATAAATGTAACTGCTCCTTAACCCCTTAATGATCAGGCCCATTTGCACCTTAATAACCAGGCCAAATTTTGGAAATCTGATATGTGTCGCTTTAACATAGAATAGCTCTGTTAAAGTTTTGCATATCCAAGTGATTCTGACATTGTTTTTTTGGAACATATTGTACTTCATTTAGGTGGAAAAAATAGACTGACAGAATTTGTGTATATTTATTAAAAGCACCAAAATTGGAAAAATGTTTAAAAAATTATCATTTTTTTTCACAATTTCAATTGCAGTATCTCAAATATGTGCAAAAATACTGTACAAATTTTTGATAAGATATATATTTCCATCTGTTCCTTATTCTGGATGCATATTTGAAAAGCTTTCATTTTTTTTTAATCATTTAAGTCTCCTGCTCACAGGCGATTGTGCATGGCGTTACTCGCGGTCGTGGGTAACGCAATGCACACTTTCCATAGCGTCGCTATGGAAAGCGCAGCCCCCTGTCCACGAGCGGACAATCATAGCGACTCTCCGCTCGCAGGACTCAAATTGCGGCATGCCGCGATTCTCTGTGGTGAGATTTGTCAGATAAGCTCACGTGGAGAACTGTCAGTTCTCTCCTCTGCTCCCGGGTGGCCCGTGGACAGGGGGCCTTAGGAGATGTACAAATTTAACATTAATTACATTTTAAGGAACATTTTGTTTTCCTACACCAAGCCAAGATTGCAAAAGCTCATAGGTGTCAGAATGATAGATACCCCACAAATGACCCCATTTTAAAAACTACACCACTTGATGTATTCCTTGAGGGGTTTCAGGAGTATTTTGACGCCACAGTTTCTTTTCAGTAGTTAATGCAATTTAGAGGAGAAAAAAATAAAGTTTCATATTTTTGAAAATATGGCTGCATAAAGACATATTTTTTTTCTAAAGCGCACATGAAAATGACAATTTGCACCCTAAAATGGATCCCCCTGTTTGTCCTGTGTTCAGAGACATACCCGTTGTAGCCCTAAACTTCTGTTTCTATGCACAATGGGGGCCAAACCGAAAGGAGCAGCTAGTGGCTTTCAGAACAGACATTTTGAGTGTGATTTGCACACTTGTAGAGGCCTTGAGCGGTCAAAACCACAGAGAACCACCCACAAATGACCCCATTTTGAAAACTAGATCCCATAATGAATTGATCTAGGGATGTACTGCGTATTTTGACACCATATTTTTTGAATGAATGTAAGCAAAGGAGAAGGAAAAAAATATGATTTTTGTTTTTTTAGCAATTGTGTCATTTTAAAAAGTTTTTTTTGTACAGCAGATACATACATGAAGACTTTCACCCCAAAATGGTTACCCCCGTTTCTCCTGTGTTCAGAGACATACACATTGTGGCCCTAATCTTATGTTTGTATGCACAACGGGGCCCAAACTGATTGGAGCGTTAAACTTCAAATGTCTTTTAAATTTTACATGATCGGTACCTCCAAATTCTACAATATGTGGTACCACAGCTCCCACCCAGAGAGGAAAACGTGTGGAGTATCGATTGCTTTTCATAAACAATTTCCTCATCAACTTATATCTTCTGAGATTGATGGGGAAGGGCGATATATCTTTCTAAAAATTTCTTTCAGCAATAAAGTACTAACAATTGCCAATGCTTACTTCCCCAACCATTCTCAGGTATCCTTCGGTGTCCGGCTCATCGAAAAACTCTGGAGATTTGCTACGGGTTCCCGAATAATCCTCGGTGGGGACTTCAACCTGTGCCTCGACCCGAAGCTGGACTCGTCAGCGGGTAGGACTGGGATCTCTACACTTTTACTGAAAAAAATTAAAAGGGCCCTAGCTTCGCTGAAATTAGTAGACAAATTTTTGGCGAAGCTTACACCCAAACACAAAGGACTACAGCTATCACTCTGTCATACACAATAGTTACAACAGACTAGATTAACTATTCATTTCCCAAGACCTACTAGACCTGTCTCCTGACAGTTCTGTTGGTATCTTTCTATGGTCGGACCACACTCCAGTGTTTGGGGCCCTCCGGGGTCTTACGGGGAAAAATAAGAATCACACATGGCGTCTCAATGACAATCTCCTAAATGACCCAACATGCGCAGAGGCAATCAGAAAGGCAATACAGGACTTTTCCAGTGTCCACGAGGCCGACTCCACACCTTCTCCCATTCAATGAGAAGCACTTAAGTGTGTAGTCAGAGGTATCTTTATTTCTCATGGGGCCAGATTAAAGAAGGAGCGGGTGCAAAACCTGAGACTCCTATTAACAAGACTTGACACTCTTGAAACTTCGAACAAAAAAACCCCTACAGACGAACTAAGAGCAGACATATCAGACACCTGAAAGAAAATCCTCTCCATCCTGGACCAATACACACTTTGCTGTAGAGATAGGAGACGGGGAAGGGGGGGGGGGCTTTTACGAATTCGGAAACAAATGCGGCCGATGGTTGGCCAGGGCTCTCCATCCCAGGACGTCCACACCCTATATAGCCTCCTTAAATTCCCCTGGTAAGGGTCAGATACATTCCACCGCTGACATATTGGAGTGTTTCAGATCATATTACCACGATCTCTACAACCTATCGGAAAGTCAGGGTGCAGAGTCCCAGCGAAACCCCTCTACCATAGAAGACTACCTTGATAGACACGTGCCAGGAACTATACTAAGGGAGGACACAGAAGGTCTTGAGGAAAGCTTCACAGAGGGTGAGATCCAAGAGGTAATCAAAGACCTTAAACTAGGCAAAAGCCCGGGACCAGACGGGTTCACTCCACGATTCTATAAAGCATACGGGAGTCTACTGACCCCCCTCTTACTGAAATCCTTCAACTCCATCTCGGAATCCTGCCCGTTCCCACACCAGGCTTTACAAGCCATAATAACAGTCATCCCTAAACCAGGGAAAGACCACTCATCCTGCAGCAATTACCGCCCTATTTCATTAATAAACATAGACACCAAAATATTTGCTAAAATATTGGCAACCCGTCTGAAACCGCTTATCCCAGCCCTAATTAATGAAGAACAGACAGGACTTGTCCCCGGAAGGGAGACGAAAGACAATATGATCCACTTAATCTCCCTGATCTCTAGGGCCTGTCTTGTGGGGAGCCCCCTGTGCCTCTTGTCAGTAGATGCAGAAAAGGCGTTTGACAGAATGCACTGGGGGTTCTTGGAAGCGACCCTCCGGAAAATTGGTGTGGGACCCAGGTGTCTGTCCTGGATCATGGCACTGTATCGTCATCCTACAGCGTGCATCAGAGTTAACGGATCTCTTTCCCCCTCCCTCAAAATCAATAACGGAACAAGACAAGGGTGCCCATTATGCCCTTTCCTATACGTCCTGGTGATGGAATCCCTGGCCAACACCCTTAGAGACAATCCCGACATTCAAGGCTATAGAACAAACACATCTGAGCACAAACTTGCTTTGTTCGCAGATGATCTCCTGATGTATCTTACCAACCCGAGAGTTGCCTTACCCGCACCTCTATCAGAACTTAGGCGCTTTGGACGGGTTAGTAACTTTAAAATTAATGCACACAAATCTGAGATCTTAAACATAACAATACCACCGGATGAGGCTTCGAGTCTGGAGACCTCCTTTAATCTAAAGTGGAAAGACGATCACATTAATTACCTTGGGATTGCATTAGCTAGCGACCCAAATAATCTCTTCAATCTAAATTATAAGCCAATGCTGGTAAAACTAGGGAGGGACCTGAAAAAATGGCGCCCCCTTACCATTTCATGGTTCGGGAGAATTAATGTTTTAAAAATGGACTCCCTCACTAAATTTTTATATCTTTTCACAACCCTTCCACTAAAACTGCCTAAATCTTATTTTGACAAGATTCGCCAGATATCACGGGACTTTGTATGGGGTGGCTCTAGACCTCGGGTGAGATTTAAGACTCTTATACGCCAAAAGAGAAATGGAGGAATGGGCCTCCCAAGTTTCGCTCTATAACATAAGGCATCCATTTGCAACTGCATTTTAGACATTATACACAATAGATCATCCAAGCTCTGGGTCGAAATTGAGCATGAGAGCATCCCCTCACAAATAATGGGTCTATTCTGGCTATCGCTAGCCTCATCTCGCAAAATCCCATTAATACCACCTCTGACGAGTCGGCTTCTGGACATTTGGAACAGCTTCGCGACCCGCCTTGGACTGATATCTAGACTGGGCCCTCTCAATCCTCTATCTGGGAACCCAGATTTCCCCCTGCTAAACGAGAATTTCTCCTGACCATCAGAGGAGACTCCTTCTCCTTTGCGGATCAGAGATGTCATTTCCACGTCAGGGGTTCAGCCTATGAAGGAGATCTTGGGGGGTGGGGCGTCCAAACCTGGAGCGTGGCTACGATATCTTCAAATAAGACACTTTATCCAGACCCAGAGTCCCATGGAAGCCCTCAGATCTCCTCTTTCCCAATTTAAATGACTCTGTATGTTTCCCACGCCGGTTAAATCCAGGGTCTCAGTAATATACCATCTTCTCGTGTCAGCAGAGACTCACAATGACGCTGTCGGTTATGTAAGGAAATGGGAGAGAGAGCTGGGGAAAACTTTTACAGACGAAGAGTGGCTCAAGTCCTTTGCTTTAACTCACACCCTAACAACATCGTCCAAATATCAAGAAACTAACTACAAGCTACTCTCGCAGTGGTACAGAACACCTGCAATTCTGGCCAGGATATATCCCCAGACCCCAGATACCTGCTGGCGTTGTTCCCGGGAAAGAGGCAGCGTCCTCCATATTTGGTGGGAGTGCCCCCTGATTTCCCCCATCTAGAGCGATATAATAAACCTCTACAACGCAATCTTTAGGGACTCGGTAGACCTCACACCGGAAGCTGCACTACTTTCTATACTCCCTGGGTCCATAGCTAAAAACAAAAGAAGCCCATTTAGATTCTTCTTAATAGCCATGAGACAAATAATTCCGAGACTCTGAAAATCTCCCTCGCCTCCCTCGAGAATCCAATGGCTGGAAGCTGTGGACCATATAGCCCAAACGGAGGAAATAACGGCTCACGACGAGATCAAAAGGGAGAGGTACTAATCAACCTGGTCAGCTTGGATACTATTCCGCAATTCCAAAGCGCTGAAGATCTGGCTCCAATCGGGAGCTGTCCCAACTTGACTCCACTATTCTCACGGTTCATTTTGCTTAAATACAAGATACCCTGGTGAGACCACTAGTACTCCCCACCCCGCTCCCCCACCCCGTCCCACCGACCCCCTTTATCTGCTCTCTATTCTGTCCTCTACTCTCTACCTTTCGCTCTCTCTTATCGCTACTAATCGTCACTAAGTTAACTATTTCCTTCCGTTCGTTCCTTTATCTTTTTTAAATCTCATACGAATTGTTTTTTGAATGACATCTTATGACAGAATGCTCAAGAACATATGAAGCGATATGTATGTCAAAGTTATTATATTCTTGTAAACCCAATAAAAAAATTTTGAACAATAAATTTTACATGATCGCCATTATCTGTTGGATAACGGTGATCATGTGACCGGAGTCCACTCACCGCGGCCCTCAGTCAGTGCTTCACGCTGTCGGCTACCTTTAGTAGCTAGGAGCAAGGAGACTTTCAATTTCCCGGGCCCTCCCCAGCTTCTGCACTTGCGTCTGCCATTTTGGCGATGTGTACATGCGCCAAAGATGGGGAAAGGTCCACGGATAAAGATCCTGTTGGGGAACATCACTCGAGGCCTTAGGTAAGTAATTTCACCTCCCATCATGGATCGGATCTGTGACAGGAGGGGAAACTTTAACTTTTTTTAACTTCTACGTGATCGCCGTTATCCATTAGCGACCACGTGACCAGGAAATGCATACCGCATCCCGCCGTGAAATCTCCAGGCTCTTGGTTATGTTTGGTAGCCAAAAGTGGGGAGATTTTATATTATTCTGGCAATCCGCTGCTTTTACGCATGCGTCCGCCATCTTGGCGACAGGCGCATGTGCAGAAGCCAGGGTTAGGTCCGCAGATAAATCTGGGGGCTTTAGATATGTAATTTCATCTCCCCTAACAGATATGATTTTTTTTTACACTTTTTTTTACTTTTACATGATTGCTGTTATCCATTGAATAACAGCGATCATGTGACTAGGGACCGCATACAGCGGCTCCCGGTGACAGCTCCCTGATCCGAGCTACTCATACTAGCCGGGAGTTTTTACATTTCTCGGGCCTCCCGACCCTCTGCGAATGATGTAATGCCATCTGATGCGCATGCGCAAATGCTGGCGTCAGGTCCAGGAGGACAAGAACGCCAAGGGACTTCACGGAGGACGTGGGTGAGTATCCTCAGCTTCCCTTACGGATCTGATCTGTAAGGGGAGCTGAAACTTTAACTTTTTTTTAGCTTTGCACTGACTTTAATGGGATCATGTGACTGGAGGTGGCTTCCCGCGGCCCCCCATAAGAGCTCCAGGTTGACGGCTACCTGCAGGAGCCAGCAGCCTGGAGCTGTTATGTCCAAAGCCTGCAGGGCTTTAATCCCCAGAGGATGCATGTTTTTACGTCCTCGGAGATTAAAGCCCACATAGGCAGGACGCTAAAATCACTATGGGGTGGTCACTAAGGGGTTAACATGACTATAAAGCTCTATGTACTATGATGGGGTTTCTCCCCTTCCACCTCTTTAGCACTGAGCTTCCTATGTTGGAGGATGGCTATGATGCCAGGTAGGGGGTCGGAGCTGAGACACCAACTGTGAGTTGCTGAACATTCAAGAGCTCAGAATTCAAAATGTGACCTGCTACCTGTGCTGGCACTGCCCTCTCTGCCAAGTCCTGGCTATATCCACGGGGGTAAGTAGAGAGCCGATCCTTCTACATCCCTACCTCATTGTGGGCCACATAAAATAACATGATGGGCTGGAGTAGGCCTGTGTCTTGAGTTTGCAGCATGCGCTGTAGATGATGTCGGACCACATACTGCTTTCAGACTGTACCTGAAGGCTGTACGTGGCTTCATGGACAAAAAGATCATGAGGAAAATAATGCTTATTATTATTACTATTAATGTCATTATTATTGTAAGCAAAACTCCCGTCATACCTAAATTGTTCACAACTGGGTTCCAGAACTTACTGCACCAATTCTTTGGGCATCTAGCGAGAAAATAATATAGGTATAAACTTTACATTAATAGCCATTTTCTATCTGTTCAATAATTTCATCTAAGGTGGCAGTGCCTCATAAAGAAGTCTACTTTAATGTTGATCTTTGCTGAGCACGCACCATTACACTTTGATAGGTCGTCTATATATTTAAATGAAAAAGTTACAGTTCCTTATTATCACTATAAAATCTTGTATACCTTTGCCAATTCTTTATTTAAGTGCCCATTTCCCTAAGGAAAACCATTTAACTTCAATGGCCAGAGTTTAAATGACAATTTGATTATATGGTGCAGATATTGGAGGATTGTTTGACTGGCTGGAGAAAGTAATAATGGTAAATTTTAGACAGACGTGTTATAAAAAAGTCTCATATATTGTGCTTATTGTAAAAATGGTAATTTGTCCTGCAAAATATATCAGCAAAAGCCTTCTTGGTTTTATAACAGATTTGCCCCCCACTCATCCACTAACTACTATGGTATGTAATAAATATTGTGACATAAGATTAAGGCCACTTTCACATCTGCGTCGGAATTTCTGACACATTTTCTTCCATACACAAGTCAGGCAGCTGGGCGGAAAGTGGAATACAGTCAATGGGGTCCGCCTGCTGCTGGTCAGTTTCATCCAGAGTCGGAACTGGTCGGCCACAGGGATTCCCCTTTCCTGCTCCCCAAATGGAGCAAAAAAAGTGAAATTCCTGCTGCAGATGTGAAACCACCCATATCCATATCAGCTGCTGTACAATATATACATATCAACTGAGTTTTTGTTCTTTGTGAGCCACATTTCAGTGGTAACAGGCAAGCTTTGATTCTCACAGAAATGACAGTTAGAAATGACTCCTCAGGTAGAGGATAATTCACAATTTTCTCTCAGTGTTTCTCTCTTGATATCCTGAGGACTTTAGGTGATACCTTGTAGGTTTCAGTTAGTTTAAGAAAACGTTATTTGTGGAGGGATGGAGGGAAACTAGCTGACACTCCCCTGGACACTATACAGGGGCGAAGCTAAAGGCTCATGGGCCCAGGTCCAAAAGTTTATCTTGGAGCCCCCCAACATCTCTTAACCCTTAACGCAGAGGCGTAACTTGAAGCTCCTGAGCCCCAATGCAAAACCTGTAACAGGGCCCCCAACTATAATGCTTTATTCATAGTCCTGGGCTCCCTATACAGAGAGGAGAGGCCTTATGGGCCCCCTAAGGCTCCTGGGCCCAGGTGCAACCGCATCCCCTGCATCCCCTATAGTTACGCCAGTGACACTATCCTTCTGCTTGATCAGGGGTAGCCTACTCATGGTTAACTATGGCTGCTTTCTACTACTCCTGGGATCCGTGAGATCTTGCCCAGACTGGGAATGCTTCTTCCTGTGGTGTTGAAATAGACACTTCTGTCCCCGAGGTTCTCCTTCTCTGTCTACTTTTCTTACTCTAGACTTTAGACTAGGCACAATCTTCATTCTTTCTCTCTTCTCTTTTTGCTCTTTCTTTGACTTTTTCATTCTTTTAGTATTTATAACCTCTCTTCCAGCTAACCCCGGGGGATTCTGGGTGAACCCTTCTACTCAATATCAGGACTGCTCTTGGGGGTGACTCAAGAGATACATGAGGGTAGGTTGTCTCACATATAGACTTATACAAGTTAGACGGAGACAACACCAGACAGTGACCTGAGGCTGGGTTCACACAGAAAGGATTTACCACAGAAATTACGTCTGGAATTTCGCTGCAGCAAAACCGCCTGCGGACGCTAATCTCGGTATTAGCCAGCCATGTGGACGAGATTTGTCAAAAATCTCGTCCCCATGGGATGGGCAATCCGTCGCGGCAAAGCCGGCGCTGCGGCGTAGATTCCTCAGCTGCAGCATGTCATTTTTATTTTTTCTGTTGCGGCTGCGCTCTCCTCTATGGGAGCGCTGGCCGCAACGAAAAAGCATGTGGCCAAGCCTCTCCAAAACCAGCAGCTAAGTGCTGCGGTTTTTGAAGCAGTGCTTTCCCAGCGGAAATCTTGTGTTTTTTCGCTGCAGGCCAAACCGTGAGATTTCCGGCAGAATTCCGCCCTGTGGGAACCCAGCCTTATAGTGACTCCAGACAAAGCACAAAACACCACATTGTCTCTTACATTGCACAAGACAGACAGGCAATCACAAACACTATGGGAGGTGATTAAACTGCTGTGGGGACCCTAGAGTCTGGGAAACTACAATGGTCAGAAGTCACATTCAACTCAAAAACGGAGGAGAGAAACTTTTATCCTAGGGGTACACGACAACTTTTGGCACAACACACATCACGTGACCGCGTGGGATGACACATCAATGACCGCACTATAATGTAAGGTAGATGATGTATAAAAAAGAAAAAATGGGGGCTCGGCGCTCCACGAAACTGGTCCAAACCAAATTCAATGAAGATCAAATATACAATTCTTTAATAAAATAACGCATGCAACGCATTTCGTCGTGATAAACACGACTTTTTCATCCATTCTCCAGTAGTCGAGACCTATTATTAGGGATACGACGGGCTTTAGCTAGCTCTTCCCTGTTTATTCAGGGGGTGTGGAAATGAGGACTTGGATTACCAACTGGATTTATTACACGTCTACCAGGACCTGGAGGTGTTGTGTGGGGGGCTCACTCTTTGGGAGCTTTCCCACCCACACCGGGTAAGTTCGATTTACATTTGCATCTACTTGAGCCAGTGTCCAGTGAGTGGAGCGCTGTCCTTACATTTCTTCTTTGTTGCACTATAATGTAAGTGAATGTGATCACATTGCAGCGCTTAAGTTGCCGCAGCCTGACAATTGCAGGATATCCAAACCTGATGGATTTCTTCTGATTGTCGGGTTGTGGCAACATGTGAGTCACAACTGCATTAACTTACATAAGGATGCAATGTAGCAGGGGCCATAGTGATGATATACGATATTTGACAAGACACCCAGGACCTCCTTCAGGAAATTGTGTTTATTTTATGTGTGCACAGACATTGATGGATTTACATCCAAAGCCCAGAGTGAGTATACAAAGAAGTTCCAACAACCTTGTACAGAGTAGGCTGGCTTATTCACAGATTCATAACTATTAGTTAGCACTTGGAGGAAGAACTCAGGAAGAAATAATTTACTATAACTTTCTACAAGAAAAAAAAGGGGGGGGGGTTTGGTATGTAAGTTGGGCTATCTTGGTATCTAATTACAACAGTGTGACTGGAGAAGACTACAATATACTTTAGCTTTCTGGCTAATAACAGTCCATTACTAATACACATGGGTATAATTCAGAACTCCCATGGCGTACCACAAAGCTCAGGGCAGCTACACCATATACAGAATTGTTCTATTTCTAGTACACAATGACTCGGAAAACAGCTGATTGACAGGGAATACCAGCTGTTAGAGAGGTTATCAATAGTATAGTTCTGGAAGGCCCAATGTGTGTTTAAGGTGTTAAAGGGAATGTTTTGTCCGCGTGTTTTTTTAAACTAATTAACCTTTAAGGACCAAGTGCAGTCAATTTACTGCGCTTGGTCCTGAGCTTTAATCCTGGCCAATAGCAAAAGTATATAGCAGAATAAAAGATTCTGCTCCTGCAATCAAGTAGGAGCAGGTCAGGTCCTTGGCTGTTAGTCACAGCCAATGACCCGGAGGAAAAGAGAGAAGCATTACAGCAGAGCTGCAGGGTCCTAGCAGACCACAATCAGCTCTGTTAGTGATTACTGTCACTACGCGGGGATGCTTTTCCCTGTAACTGGGGCTCCTATGGATGCCAAAGCTATAGTGGAAGAGTGAGAAATTAAAAAATAGACCATGTGAATGACCGCCAGAGGCTTTATACGATGTCATGGGGGACATAAATGGTAGAAAGAAAACTAAAAAAAATACAGAATAAAATAAAAATCCACAGCCGACGCCAACCAAAACCGTCACCATATGCACCCTGTAATCCAAAACTATGCAAATTATATATCAAAGCATCTGAAACAAAATGAGAAACTCATTCCTGCACTTTATTTTAGCATAAATGTCTAATTTTAAAAATAAAAAACTTTAGATTTAAAACGGAAAAAAAGTCACTGAAAAAAACGAAACAAAAATAATTTTGGTACCTGAAGAATAAAAATAGGGCAGTAAAACCACCAGAAAGATAAAATTCCTAAAATTGTCAGATTCTTTAGGAGCAAAACATCCTGGTCCTTAAGGACTTAAACCCAGATACTGAAACTTTAATGTCTTATAAATTGTTTGTGATTATGGAAGGCCATCATAACTAAGCTGCTGCTCTGCGGACAGTATTCTGTGTAGATTTAAAGGGGATGCCTCACAACTGCCCTTACTTGTGGCGCAGAACCATGTACCGTGTTTCCTCAAAAATAGCACCTACCCCAAAAATAGGCCCTACTCTAATTTTTGACATTAATGGGGAGGCTTGAAATATAAGCCCTACCCTGAAAATAAACCCTAGCTAGATTACCTTTAAAAAAACGCAGCAGGTGCGGTCTGGGTCCTCCTGCCAGTCCCTAGATCTCCATTGCTTAAGTCCTCGCCCGCTGACAGAATATTGCTTCCCGGTTTTGTGATTCATAAATCCTGCCTCAAGGAAGCAATCAATGCAGCGCTCGATGAACCAATCACAGCCATTGTGTTATGGAGGTGGGATTTATGAATTGGCTAATCAATGCCTCGGCTCAGCCAAATAATACATCCTAGCTCCACAATGCGATGGCTGTTATTGGTTCTTCAACTGCTGCATTGATTGGCTGAGCAACGGTCAAGAACCAATCAGAGCCATCACTTCTTAGAGGCAGAATTTATGAATGCAGCAACCAGAAAGCGATCTTTTGTTGGTGGCCAAGGACTGAAGCAAGTGTTCCAGAGACCAGCTGGAGGACCCGTACCACGCCTGCTTGGTAAGTATAGAACACGCAATAATTTTAGATATCCCCTAAAAATAAGACCTAGTGCATCTTTTGGGTCAAAAATTAATATAAGACAAGGTCTTATTTTCAGGAAAACACGGTATGCCCCGAAGTGTGTAGAAGTAGAGGACTCACATGCACATCTCATTCCCATTTTCTTCAATGGGACCGCCAGAGATAGCCAACTTGACAATGACTTTTAAAGGTGTGGCGAAGTCTTCCCCCAGATGGTGAACAGAACTGTTGCTGACTTGCTGCATCACACTGTTAAGGATCGGGTTGTACTGCATGTATACTTTACTTGGAGTGCTTTGCATCATGTGTTTCCTTGCCAATGTGAATAGAACTTTATGCGCTTTCCGTCACAGGTTCGGCAAAGGGGATAAAAAATACTGATTTGTCTTATGTATCTTCTATGTCCATAATACGATTGAATGGGGGATGGAAAATTTAGCTGCCAACAAACTTGGGAAAAATGTGATGCTTGATAGGGTTTACATAGGAAGATTGGGTAGAATGCAAACTGTTCATAGGAAAATGTCATAATTCCAGATTTTGTTAGAGTCAGAGCCAGCAATGCTGCTAATTACTAGGATTAATACTAAAAAGCTGGGAAACTGTTACATATGTGTTAGGGCCTATTGAGTTGTGCATATTTTCGGTCTGTGTGGTGTCCGTGTATTCCATGGACCCATTATAGCCTATAATACTATTCACACACAAGTGATTTTTCACACTGACTAGTGACCCAAGTGAAAAGAATTATTGCGTGTTCTGTTCCTGTCCATTTTCATGGTTGGAATAAGTCATACAGTGTTCATTATCCATATGAATCAGACAGCACACTGCCTCCTTATCCGAATTGTAGTATGGTGGATTGGACATGCCTGGGGTCTCCCAGCAAAGGGTTTGTGCAGCAGGTGAAGCATTCTTGGGGCAACCCTGTTATAGAGACTGAGTGTGTGGACGAAGACCCTATGCTACATAACAGATTGATCTGTGTACAAGCCGTGTCAGAGACTGTGATTGATAAGTTTTCCTCTATAAGGGTGCCTACCCACTTGCGATTTTTTTTCCTGTGATGTTTTGCGTTTTTTCTCAAGAGCAATTAGTATAGAATGTGTTCTTGTCCATCTGGGTTTTTTTTTCCGTTTCGTGGGTTTTTTTCACATAGGAACTGTCAGTTGCATATGTCTCCTTATTTTTCTCTTAATGCACCCATGATTGTCAATGGAGGGCTGCAAAAAACGTGCAAAAAACGCGCGAGAATCGGCAACGCAAGTGGGTAGGCGCCCTTAGAGAGAAATATGAGTTACATGTACTAAGGAGAATCACTATTACTCTGTAATAGAAGCAAACTGTACCACCGTTACCACAACATTTTAACAGACTGATCTTATCGTCTATGAGAAGTTACTGTGTGTACTTCCTTGTGTGGCTGTCTATTGAAATTTGATCAATTAAGTAAAGTTTGTTATCTATAGTTTAAATTACCTGCCTCTGTGAACTTCCATTTATTGAGCGACACTATCCTGGTTCTTGGTTGGTTGACTAAAGTCACTAAATAGCCATCAAGTTTGTGCCATCTGTTAGACACAGTGACTGTAGTCTGAGACTGTAACCATATGCTTGTTGCCCCAACCTGATTAAACTGTTGCTCAAGTTAAACCCTGCTGAGTCCGTGTGAGTATAATACTCATAAACCACTTCTGTAGGTTTCTGAACCTCTTATGTACAGGAAGCTTTATATTGCAACCTGTAATCCATTATGGGAATAATTCTCTGCATCCCTGCAAATGGATTATTTGTGTCATTTCAGATAATGACATTCATAGAACCCCTCCTGGTCTCCTTTACAGTGGTGATTGTGGTGGGGGGCGTCCAAGGTTTGATATGAGGTTATATAAAAGCTAATTATACCCTTGTTAGGAGCCTCTGAAGAAAATGCAATACAATACATGGTCGGCATTTTCCAGTATTTAATTTCAACCAGATTGTCTGAAAATAAGAGAAATACCTGAGCATACATATAGCAATATATTCATATTTATATACAGCTTGTACTAATAAAATGCAGATGGTTTATAAATTATTCATAATTTGCTCCATTTGAGGATATTCTCAAACAATTTAAAGTGTTTGGCAGCATCAAAGCATCTGAAGCTGCACACAAACAAGGTGCAGTGCACACAATGTGGGAGCTATTTAAATATTTGTTAAGATCACAGTTGATGAAATATAATTGAGGCAAACAAATCCCAAACTATTTCTCTCTGAGCACAAAAGTCTAAGGACAGAGTATTTCCTTTTATTGCTCACATAGATTTAAGGAAAAAAAAACACATTACCTTGCTCTTAAGTCATGCATACTTTATTAAAAACAATCCAGTACCTAAAAGGAATTTTAGTTGTATTGCAAAACTCGGCATGCAGTTACATCTTAGGTAGATAGGTAAATGATTAGAGTTATGATGTGATTAGATGAACGGTCTTGCCACCTTAGGCCCTGAAAGTGGTTCCCCTTTGACCTATGAGGCTCCTCGTGTGTAGTGACCTCTTTTTCCCGACATCTAGGCCATTCTTTCCAGACCGTTAGGAGATATTGGTACCAATGGATGCGTGAGGGCAAGCATAAAAGGCAACTGGGCTCAGGACACCCCGACAGACCATCAGTATAGAGAATTGTCTGATCATCCCAAAAGCACGAGCAGCTCAAGATCATTCATTGATCACTATCCAGGGACAGGTGGTGGCAACAGGCTCCTGTGTCCATTGGAATCATTTCCAGGCACTTGGCTGAAGGATATTTGGTCTCATAGCGCCCATTATGTGTACTGCCTTTGACACCTACCCATCATTGTCTCTATTTGCAGTGGTGTCATAAACAACAAAACTGGTTTGCTACAGAATAAAACTAGGTTATCTTCAGCAACTAATCCAGGTTAGGTTTGGGTACTGACGACAGCCATCTTCATGTCTGATAACTTAGGAATGAGCACCTCTATCCTGCCTTTGTGCTCACCCATATCACATCTTGCATCCAAGCTAGAGGAGACCCAACAGGTAATTGTAAGTTAAACTGGAGCAACCAGTGTCAGGCAGCTGCTGCCCAGACAAATAGGATAACGGGGTGCCCCTAGACCTCTTCTAATGCACCCTATTATCCTATTTGTCTTGGCCTCCATGCCCATTCATATCACATCTTATATCCAAGCTAGTGGCGGCCCAACAGGTAGTAGAGCCTCAATGCTCACCTGTATCACATCTTGTATCCAAGCTAGAGGTGGTACAGCAGGGTACTAGAGCCTCCATGCCCAACTGTATCATACTTGTATCCAAGCTAGAGGTGGTAAAACAGGGTACCAGAGCCTCCATGCTTGCCCATATCAAATCTTGTATCCATGCTAGAGGCGGTACAACAGGGTACTAGAGCCTCCATGCTTACCTGTATCACATCTGGTATTCAAGCTAGAGGTAGTACAGCAGGGTACTAGAGTCTCCATGCCTGATGGATTTGTTTTGACAATGAGTATATATTTAGATTAAGCCTAATAGAACTAAAGTTGTCTTCAACTGCTTCCTCCATGGATGTCACACTGAGAATAATGTAGCATCCATGTTTATTTCTGTTTATAGCCACAAAGCTGTAGTATTGTGACTACAAAGGATTGGAAGAATGGGGATATTTCTCCACAAGAAATTAGAGTGTACTTCCACTGAAGTTCTCTGACCAAATCTGACCCCTGTGTGGAGAGACTACTGCCTACCGGGCATAAAGATTGTGAAAGCAACCGTACAATACTCAGAGTATATCATGCATAAGTGCTAATTAAATTGTAGGACCTGTCAACTGCTGTAGTGTCTGTACATGCCTGATGTCATATTGGGTTTTGTAAGTGAAATTTAGGTGCACTTTAAGGTTGGATACACATAAAGAATTTTTTATGCCAGTTTCGGAGCCAATGCAAATCGTATATTAAGCCTTTTGTTAGGTTTGTGCTGGCTGGGATCTGTTGTACCACATAGCTTTCTAGCAGCACAGCCCCACAGGTATGGAATGATTGAGCTGATGGGTGTGGTGTTCTCCTGCTAGCCAATCACCACCGGTCTGGGTACAGTTAAATATCCTGTCTCTGCAAGAGGTAGTTGGTTTCCCTTCACTCTAGGGTTTGTTAGTCTTGCATGCCTGTATCTGTCTTATGTTTTTGAACAGGGGCTAGTCCAGTGTTCGTGCAGGTGGCCAGACATTAGTTGTGGACAGTCCTGTTCTCTGCATATGGTGTGAACAGCGTCATGTTCTGTATGTCTGTGCTGGTGGCTAGACATGAGGAGTGAACTGTCCTGTTCTATGTTGTTGTTCTGTTTTGCATGCAAGCCCTGGTGTGTTTGGTGTCTTGCTGGTTCATGTTCGTTCTTACGTTTATTTTCTGTCTGTTTTATGTCAGTTTGTCCTGCTGAGTCATTTGCCATTTCAGGGCTAGGGTGATCCTTAGGGTCCTCTGGTACATGTTGTCTTGCTAGTGTAGGGACCTGCAAGACAACGAGGAGCCTTGATCGCGGTTTGCGCTCTTAAGTATTTTGGCCAATATACGAACCAATACCTCATACTTTTATAGCTATAACATCTGCTTATGTGTACAGGTTTGCATGGCAAGTGTGTGTCGTCAGTTGGTTCCTGTTTGTGTCTTCTGCCAGTGCGTCTAGTCGGAGTCCGTTTCCTGACACTGTTCCTGTGGCCTCTAACCCCTTCTGGGTCACGTTCGTGTGGGCCCAGTGTTCACTGACCCACATGAATGTAACACCTTTCCTTTACATTTTTCTTTATTTCGGATCCACTTCAGGTTTTGGGTAAAGAAACTGTGCCCAAAACTGCCTTACGTTATTCCATCCTTAAAAGAGTTTTTTTGGGACATAAATAAAAAATTGTAGCAGCTTACAATTTGTTGAAATAAAAAAAAAGGAAGGAGCCGCGGTCACATGCCATTCATTATGCACGTGATAGCTTTCAGGCCACTTTCAGGCTTCAGCAGTGATTCTTCCATGGCTACTGAAGCCTGTGACTGGCTGAGCGGTTATGTGCACAATAAACGGCACATGACCGCTCTCCACTCCTTCCAAGTTACGTGCAGTGGGCCCCCGGGTTACAGTACTTTATGGGGAACCATAGGAATAGGAGAATTTTCTATTTCACTTAATTATATAACTACTAACTACATTTTTTTTAATGTTCCGGAAAACTTCTTTAAAACAGTGTTGAAAATCATTCAGGAGTTGCAAAGACAATGTGTATTTCCCTGCTTTTAAGGGTGTTCTAGGAAATTCATGTATAAGCATCTGTTGCAGAAGGGCGAGTTGGACGGGTCTGCACTCCATTAGGTTACTCTAAGATTGTACAGTGAATCTTTTAAATTACCCACCCCACCTTTAGTAGGCTGTAAATCGGTACAGCCAGGGAAGAGGCAGCGTGACAGAACCTCAGTAAAGAAAGGTTGAGAAACATTTAGCCTGGGTTCACACAGGGCGGATTAGCAGCGGTTTTGCCGCGGTTTGCCGTTGCATATCCGCATTGCGGCCATTCCGTCGCGGTTGCAGTGCAATGCAGTGCCAATGTGTTTGGCAAAAATCTCGTTCTCACAGGGCGTAAAATTTACCGCAGAGCCGCAGTGCAGATAAGCAACTGCATTGCGGTTTTGAAAGATGCAGCATGTCCATTCTTTCGACTTTTCCGCAGCGGTTTTTTTTTCCATAGGGCCCCATGGACGCAGCAAAAACCGCAATGAAAACCGCTATTGCTTATTTTGTCGCGGTTTTCAAAGCGGTTTCCGCAGCTGCTTGTCCGCATGAGAAAGGAGGGGCAATAACAGGAAGTGGTTCTGCGGCCATTTTAGACGCTTGGCGCCATTTCAGCCTGGACTGCATGGAGAGAGGAAGCAGGGAGCAGGAGCTCCGCCGGCAGCACCCCACTGAGCGGCACCAGACCCTCCCCAGCGGCACCAGTACACCAATTGGCAGCAGCACTATCACCACCACCGGTAGGCACTTTACTGACGCCCAGGGGAAAATATTGGCCAACAGGCGGGAAACTCCCAACCCCGTCAGTGGCGGGAAAAGCACCGCCAGCAGCGGCGGCACCACCACTACCCCCAGCGGGCCCACCACTACCCCCAGCGGGTCCACCACTACCCCCAGCGGGCCCACCACTACCCCCAGCCAGTCCACCACTACCCCCAGCGGGTCCACCACAGCCTCACTACAACCCCCATTGCGACCACGCCCAGTGGCGGGAAAAGCAGCGGCGGCACCACTAGCCGCAGCGGCGGCAGCACTAGCCCCAGCGGCGGCAACACTAGCCCCAGCGGTGGCAGCACTAGCCCCAGCGGGCCCACCACTAGCCCCAGCAGGCCCACCACTACCCCCAGCGGGTCCACCACAGCCTCACTACAACCCCCATTGCGACCACGCCCAGTGGCGGGAAAAGCAGCTGCGGCACCACTAGCCCCAGCGGGCCCACCACTAGCCCCAGCGGGCCCACCACTAGCCCCAGCGGGTCCACCACAGCCTCACTACAACCCCCATTGCGACCACGCCCAGTGGCGGGAAAAGCAGCGGCGGCACCACTAGCCCCAGCGGAGGCACCACTACAACCCCCAACGGGGCGAGCAGCCTGTCCACCACAGCAGCACTACAACCCCCAACGGGGCGAGCAGCCTGTCCACCACAGCAGCACTACAACCCCCAACGGGGCGAGCAGCCTGTCCACCACAGCAGCACTACAACCCCCAACGGGGCGAGCAGCCTGTCCACCACAGCAGCACTACAACCCCCAAAACGGGGCGAGCAGCCTGTCCACCACAGCAGCACTACTAACCCCAACGGGGCGAGCAGCCTGTCCACCACAGCAGCACTACAACCCCCAACGGGGCGAGCAGCCTGTCCACCACAGCAGCACTACAACCCCCAACGGGGCGAGCAGCCTGTCCACCACAGCAGCACTACTAACCCCAACGGGGCGAGCAGCCTGTCCACCACAGCAGCACTACAACCCCCAACGGGGCGAGCAGCCTGTCCACCACAGCAGCACTACAACCCCCAACGGGGCGAGCAGCCTGTCCACCACAGCAGCACTACAACCCTCAATGGGGCGAGCAGCCTGTCCACCACAGCAGCACTACAACCCCCAACGGGGCGAGCAGCCTGTCCACCACAGCAGCACTACTAACCCCAACGGGGCAAGCAGCCTGTCCACCACAGCAGCACTACAACCCCCAATGGGGCGAGCAGCCTGTCCACCACTGCAGCACTACAACCCCCAACGGGGCGAGCAGCCTGTCCACCACAGCAGCACTACAACCCCCAACGGGGCGAGCAGCCTGTCCACCACAGCAGCACTACAACCCCCAACGGGGCGAGCAGCCTGTCCACCACAGCAGCACTACAACCCCCAACGGGGCGAGCAGCCTGTCCACCACAGCAGCACTACAACCCCCAACGGGGCGAGCAGCCTGTCCACCACAGCAGCACTACAACCCCCAACGGGGCGAGCAGCCTGTCCACCACAGCAGCACTACTAACCCGAACGGGGCGAGCAGCCTGTCCACCACAGCAGCACTACAACCCCCAATGGGGCGAGCAGCCTGTCCACCACAACAGCACTACAACCCCCAACGGGGCGAGCAGCCTGTCCACCACAGCAGCACTACAACCCCCAACGGGGCGAGCAGCCTGTCCACCACAGCAGCACTACTAACCCCAACGGGGCGAGCAGCCTGTCCACCACAGCAGCGCTACAACCCCCAATGGGGCGAGCAGCTGGCCCACCACAGCTACCACCACCGGCAGCAGCACTTTCAGCACCGCCATCGCAATCACCTCTAGCAGCATCGGGAACCTCTGCTAAAAAAGGTAAGTAACTACTTCACCCTTTATGCATTGAAGGCAACACACGTCCAGCTCCACCCACTCCACCTTCTTGTGCTCTCTCTTCGCAGCTTTACGCCCTTGTGCGTGCCTTTTTTGGCCATTGCCACCAGCGGTATTCGCTGGTTAGCTCACTTGCTTTACTCAACTGTTGCAAGGTGTACCTTTCCAAGGGTCACGCTCGGTGTAACATCGGTCATTTCCACCATTGTATGGCCCCCACACCCGGTTGCATGGCATTTTTTTGCATGGCTGAGGACACGCGCTTAGTCCAATTTTTGCATAGCTGACCCACATTTTTTCTTACCATTTTTCCTTTTACATTGTTGTTCTCACTTTGGCCTGTCACTTTTGTGCAGATGTGATTGTAAGCGATATTTTTGGCGACTTGCAATTGTGCGCTAGTGGGCCAAGATGTGTATATGATGAATGTTAACTGTTTCTTATTGCTCACAGGACTACCTACATTTTCTGAAGCCGCCCAGTGCATTCCGTTTGCAACGTCAAGCCACTTTCCGGAAAATGGCCTGGTATCAACGAATGGGGATCAACGTCGTCAGGATGATAACCTTGGTGAGTGTAGTCTCCGCTGACACAACCATATCCACCCCCCTCGGAATGCAATTCAACTGGTTTTTCCATCCCCCCCCCCCCCTGCAGGTTGAAAGTAGGCCGGAGATTTGGGACCCAGCCGAGCCGGGCTACAGTGACCGCGACATAAAGGCGGACGCCTGGAATGCGGTCTGCACTGGGATGTATCCCGATTGGGACTCCGCTACAGCTGCCACCCAAAGTGAAATCCGTAAGTTAACAGTATTGGTTGTAACGCTTTGGTGTTTCTTTCTTCCATGTATTTTGAAGTGTACTGCATCTAACCACACTGTTTATTGCAGCATTCGGTGGATTCCATATTTTTACATTCTGCTTTTAACCATGTTTTATTATATTGCAGTTAAAGACATCAAGAATCGCTGGAGGTCAGTTCGGGACCGCTACAAGAAACACGAGAAAGAGTGTGAAAAAAGCGGCATGTCCCCGTCTAAGAAAAAGTGTCCAAACCAGGAAATACTGCATTTCCTCAGAACAAGTCGAGCATTGCGTCTGTAAGTGCTGTATTTTTTTTAAAATTCGTTTTATTTATTGGTAGATAATTTGTGAAATACAGATTAGATAAATTGTTCAATACACAGTGATATTAATCAAATTATAGCAGGTTAACACAAAAGTTGTTGCTGTATTTCTTGAACTATTTGGTTATACATTTATAACAATAAACTTTTAGACTTTTTTAACAAAACAAAAACAATCGAATACTGTTCTTCTTTATTCTAATTTCTGATGAAAGAAAGTTGCAAGTTTTCATGCGCGTGTCAGTAGGAGAAGGGAGGGGAGCGCGAGGGGGTGAGGAGGGAGAGGGGGAAAGGGGGGTTGATGTAGATAAGGCCTAGGGTTTAGACGGTAGGCAGAGTAGAGTGGGAATCCATCCAAGTTCCCCACACTTTTTGGAATTTGGTCGGGCAGCCTCTATTTTGAAATATGATATTTTCATATGAGGCTGTGGTGTTTACCGATTGGATCCAGTGCGGGATTGAGGGGGGTTCTGTCGCCATCCATTTCATGGCTATCTCTTTGCGGGCTAGAAACAGCGTTCTTTCAAGAAAGACGCGAGTGTAGTATGGCCACACCTCCTCTTCTAGTAGACCAAACAGCGCAACTTTAGGATCCAAGTCGATGGGTAGTGGGGGACATAGAAGTGAATTTATGAGGTCCGTCACTTTTGACCAAAACTCATTAACAAAAGGGCATTCCCAAATTAAGTGCCAGAAATCTGCCTTCGATTGGCGACATCTCTGGCAGGAGTCTGAGGTGGTACTACGCATTTTATGTAGCCGGTTAGGAGTGAGATAGGCTTGATATATAATGTATAGTTGAATTAATTTGTTATTTACGGCCGGTGACACTGCCAAGTGGGATTCGGAGATGTCCTGCCACTCCTCAGGTGTAAGAGATGGGATGGCAAGTTTCCATTTGTCGTATGTTGGGAGGGGATGGAGATCTATTTTAGCTGAAAGGAGGTGTGTGTACAGGGCCGATATCAGGCCTTTGGGCCCTTGGGATTTGAGGATGCCAATTGTAGGAAACTTGGATATACGGGACGAAGAAGGTGGGAATTGCGAATTTAGTGTGTGTCGCAGTTGGAAAAATCTAAATAGTTGAAGGTGCGGGGCCTGCAGCTTGTCACGCAGTTCTGTGAATGTAGGAAGTGTTTCATCTATGTATAAATCTTTTAATGTGCGTATCCCTTTAGCAATCCAGTACTGTGGATCTGGAACTGTCTGTAGTGCAGTAAGACCAGGGTTGTTCCAAAGGGGGAGTTCTGGCACCACATCCTTGTATTTCTGCAGTGTCTTTACTTCCCTCCAAACGCCAAGAGCCAATCTGTGGAGCGGGACTAGTTCGGTCGATCTGGTACATTCCGGGAATTCCAAAAAGCTTAAAAGGTTATTCCCCGCCACTTGTTTTGCAAGTTGTTTATCTGCTATAGGGAGTTCTTTATCTAAGACCCAGGCTCTGATATTTCTCAGCTGTCCTGCTAGGTAATAGAGCCGGTGGTCTGGGAGGGCCATTCCGGCTTGTTTCTTGGGTCTTTGTAGGGTTGATAAGCTCAATTTGGAACGGGATGAGTTCCAAACAAATGTTATGATTAGTGAATTTAAGGATTTAAAGAAATGCCTGGGGACACCCACTGGCATATGTTGCAATATATACAAGCATTTGGGTTGAATGACCATTTTGATGAGGTTTATACGTCCAGCCACAGAAAGCGGCAGCTTGGCCCATCGCTTCAGTTTATGTTTTATGTTCTCTAGTAGTGGGTTTATGTTATCTGCTATAGTATTATTGTGGTCATATGTCATGTACATCCCTAGATATTTAAATGTTGTAACTGGTTTTAGTCCATATCTTATGACGCATGGATCGTTTTGGGGGTTGTTTTCTGTGTAAAGGATTGTTGATTTGGACCAGTTAACGTGTAGACCGGAAAAGTTAGAGAATCTATCTATGTGTGTCATGGCTTGGGCAAAGGAGTTTGATGGGTTTGATAAAAATAGGATTGTATCATCTGCATATAGTCCTAATTTACTTTCAAGGTCTGCCCATTTAATACCGGTTACGTTGGGGGCGCTTCTCAGCCGAATCGCCAGTGCCTCGATGGCTATGGCAAATAAGGCCGGCGATAGAGGGCAACCTTGTCGGGTGCCCCTTGCCAGTTGAAATTCCGCTGATGGGATGCCGTTTACGATTACGTTTGCACTCGGGGATTTGTAGATCGTTTTGACCCACTGTAGAAAATTAGGTCCAAATCCGAAGCGGATCAGACAGGCCTCCAAAAAAGCCCACTCCAGGGAGTCAAAGGCTTTTGCCATGTCAAGTGAAACCAGAGCCCAGGGCATGTTGTACTGTTTACCTAGCTGGATAGCTGTCTGGACTCTACGGATATTTATGGTCGTGGATTTCCCTGGCATGAAGGCCGTCTGGTCGGGATGTATAATAGAAAGGATCACCTGATTTAGCCTAGTGGCCAGGATTTTGGTTAAGATCTTGTAATCTGTGTTTACCAGTGATATAGGCCGATAAGAGCCGCAATCTGTGGGGTCCTTCCCAGGTTTCAAAATCACTACTATGGAGGCTTTATAGAATGAGGGTGGAAGTTTTTTGTCTATTTGGGCTTGGCTTAGTACCTCGAGGAGTTGTGGGCCTAGTTGTTCATAATATTTACGGTATGTCTCGATTGGGAGACCATCGGGACCTGGTGATTTGTTAAGAGCCATATCCTGGATTACTAGTTGGATCTCTTCCAGAGTGATGGAACCCTCTAGGAGATTAATCTGCTCTTCAGAGAGGGTTGGGAAATTTAAATCTCTTAAGTAGTCTAGAATGTCCGCCACCGTGTTTTGCGAGGAAGAACTATATAAGTTGGCATAGAATTCTTTAAAGCAGTTTGTGATGGACGGGGCATCGGTGAACTCTATTCCCCATTGATTCTTAATCTTCAGGATCGTATTAGTTTGGTTTTCACGTTTAATGAGGTTGGCGAGTAAGTGGCTAGACTGGTTTCCCAACTCAAAATAGTGTTGTTTGGCAAAGAATAGTTTGCGTTTGGCTTTAGCATGTATTTGGTGTCTATAAAGACGAGATAGACTGAGCCAAGCTTTTTTGTTGGAATCTGTGGGGGCCGATATGTGTTGTTTCTCAGCTTCTAGGGTCTGGTTCTCTATTTCTTTATCGGCCTGGGATGACGATTTTTTAATGTGTAAAATGGCAGATTTGAGGAACCCTCTGATATAGGCCTTAAGAGTGTCCCACTTCAAGGCGGGATGGGTGTTGTCATTGTGGGCATCTAAGAATAGGGAAATGTGGAAGGGCGTCTGGTCATCTGATCCCATGAGCTTGAGCCAGAATGGGTGTAATTTCCAAGTGGGTCTTATATTATGTTGAGGAAATTTTAGGGTTAGTAGTATGGGGTTGTGGTCAGATATGCCTCTCGGGCAGTGTATTATGTCCGAGAGATACACTGCCAGTTCTATGGAACTAAATACGTAGTCGATTCTTGTCAATGCATTGTAACCTGGTGAGTGGCATGTGTATTCCCGCGTTTCGGGGTGACGGAGTCGCCAAAGGTCGACCCATCCCACGCTTTCGATCAGCTGTCTCAAAGGGGAGTTTAAGGTGGGGGTGGTGTTAGGGGGTACGCGGAATTTGTCTTTAGAGGGGTCCATTACCATATTGAAGTCGCCTAGGCAGATTACTCCTGCTAGTGGGTATTGGTGCGCAAACGCTATGGCAGTCTGTAGAAGATGAAGATTGCTATGAGGTGGGTTATAGATGGAGAGGATAACATAGGGTTTGGAGTCTATTTCTCCATATATGAATACGAATCTTCCTTCGGGGTCTCTACGGGTGTTGATGGGGTTCCATCGCAGCGATTTGTGGATAAGCACGGAGACGCCCCTGGAGAAGGAGGTGTGGAAGGAGTGAGCAGTCCATTGGACCCATGGTTTTAAAAGGGCGTCTGCCTTGTCCTTGATAAGGTGGGTCTCTTGCAAACTGATAATGTGTGGGTTTATTTGCTTAATGTATGTGAATACTGTCTTTCGTTTAAGAGCTGTGCCGAGTCCCCGAACATTCCAGCTAAGACACTGCAGAGACATTGTTACCTATGTGGGTATGGGGTTTAGCTGTTAAGTCCGTATCCACGGGGTGGGGGAAAGGGGAGGGCATCGGCGGGTGTAAGGGAAGAGATTGTGTCAGCGCATACTTGCAAAAAATATTGATGGAGAACAGAGTATAACAATTTGAACTGTTAGTCTCTGACATCTCGCCTAAATGGTGGCGCGGTGCCAAAGAGCAGCAAAATAGAAAAAGTTAGAACAAGAGAAAAGAGACAGAGAAAAAGGGAAAGGAAAAAGGAAGAAAAACCAAGAACAATTTAGCTACAATCAAGCTAGAAGTAGCAGATGTTGCGTTGTTGGGGGGAGTTTCTTGGTGGCTTTTAGCGGTTGAAGGTAGACCTCCGGGTCCCGGTAATGACTTGAAGGTGGCTCGGCCATATCTCACATCATCTATGGATCAAGGGGGTGCTAGGAGCTTAAGTCATAACCACGCTTAAGGTTCCGCTGCAAATCTGGTGAGGTCAGTCACCCTTTTGGCGTTTCGGGATGCATGTCCAGCCACTCCAGGGCTTCCGTGGGAGACTGGAGGAAGACTACTTTTCCTTGGGCTACTATGCGTAAGCGGGCTGGGTATGCCATTGAGTAGGGGATCTGTCTTTCTTTAAATTTTCGTTTCACTTCTGTATAAGTGGCTCTTTGTTTTTGGAGTTCGGCAGAGAAATCGGGAAATATAGAGATCGTTGTGTTGTTGTGCTTTAATGGGCCTTTTAGTCTGGCTTGACGTAGTGCAGTGTCTCGGTCTCTGCAATTTAGGATCCTTACTAGGAATGGGCGTGGGGGGGCTCCCGGTTGTGGTGGTTTTGCAGGGACTCGATGGGCTCTTTCTACTGCAAAGTGAGTAGAGAAGGTGTTGTCTCCTAGTAGCGATTTCAGCCAGGTCTCGGCGAATATTTCGGGGTGGGGGCCCTCTGATTTTTCGGGTAAGCCCACTATGCGTAGGTTATTACGGCGGGAGCGGTTTTCCAAATCATCTGCTTTGGACTGGCATAGGTCTATTGCCCTTGTTGCTTTTTTAACCGCCGTGGTAAGTGGGCGTAGGGAATCTTCTGCGTTAGAAACGCGGTCTTCCATTTCCCGCATTCTGTCACGCATGTTGTGTAAGTCTTGTCTTAACAAGGAGACGTCAGATTTTATCTCCTCTATTTTGTTGGTGAGAGAGGCTTTGCAAGTATTGATTGCATCTAGGAGTTGACGCATAGTGGGTTCTAGAGTTTGCCCCGTTTCTTCCCCAGTCTCCCGCGCCTGAATAGGTCGCGATGCGCGCGGGGTGTGATCAGAGGTTTCAATACGGGAGAATTCTTTTAGCTTCTCGGCAGCAGAGCCGCTTTTAGCGCGTGTACTCATGATAGAATTCGTAAGGTTGACGTAGCGGGTTATGAAAGTTGTTGACGTGATATAGACCGTGCCAGTATTTGTAGGGATCAGAAGTCGGTATGTTTGTGTCGCTATGAGCTCTTGAGAAGCGATTGCTCGGCAATCCGGGCTGTGGTAGCGCCTGGTTGTCTTTGGTTCTGGTCCGACCGCGGCAGAGGGGGTGAGGGCCCGCACCAGCTAAACGCGGCAGTACTCTGGCCGTAGGTATAATTTAAGGTCGGGGGTAAGTCAGTGTCCACCGGGGTTCCTAATTTGTTGGCCCAGTTTTTGCCCGGTCTGTCCGCAGAGGTATGTTGGGGTGATAAGCCCCTCGGTAGTCACAGGGGGTAAGGTGGTTTTGTTATCGGCCACCTGACCAGAGTTAATGACTGTGGGGGGTTTGTGAGGTCAGTCCAGGATATTTTCCCCCAGTCCCTGATGGATCACTTACGGTTAGTTGCCGGCTCCGCAGGGCCGGATTCGAAAGGGGGGCCCCCTCTGGTGCAGAGTCTCGGGGGGTATCGGGTGCCGCGGTGCAGTCGTGGCAGGATGATCTGGAGGTGAGGAGAGGGAGTCTTCAGCCCGCAGGGCCGTTGTCAGATCAGCGCACAGCCGGTGCGCCGTGAAGTGTTGGGCGCCGGAGCTAAGCGGCGTCAGGGGCCGTGGAATAGCGGGGACGGAAGATCGCGACTCCCGTCGGGTCCCGCGGCAGCGGCGTCGGCACGAAGATGGTCCGTGTCTCCCTCCCAGGGAGACAAGCGTTCAGCAGCGGCGCCGGCTCGGTGATGGTCCGCCTCAGGACGAGCTAGAGGGAGCGCTCAGACCCGCCGCGGGTCTAACTGGAAGCGGGCGCCCCCGGAAGGTAGCAGCAACCCCCAGCCGGCGAGGCCAGATCCGGACCGGCACAGGCCCCAGGGGGCCGCAGGTAAGCGGTGGCGGGGCGGTCGGCGCCGGCAGATGTGTCGCGGCCCCCGCCGGAGCCTCCCGCGGTCTAGTCTCCTGAGTGGGAGAAGCGGGGTATTTCTGATGGTTGTCAGCGCAGCCGGTCAAGCCGGTGCGCTGTGAGATGTTCGGCGCCGGAGCCAAGCGGTGGCAGGGGCCGTGGGATGGCGGGGACGGAAGATCGCAACCCCCGTCGGGTCCCGCGGCAGCGGCGTCGGCACGGAGATGGTCGTGTCTCCCTCCCAGGGAGACAGGCGCTCGGCAGCGGTTTCAGGCAAGCAGGAGGGAGCGCTCGGACCCGCCGCGGGTCCAACTGGGAGCGGGCACCCCTGGAGAGTGGCAGCAACTCCCGGCCGGTGAGACCAGGTCCGGACCGGCACGGGCCCCGGGGGCCACAGGTAAGCGGCGGCGGGGCAGTCGGCGCCGGCAGACGTGTCGCGGCTCCGCCGGAGCTCCCCGCGGTCCAGTCTCCGGAGTGGGGGAAGCGGGGTGTTTCTCCTTTCAGGGGTAGCGTTGGGGGCTTCGGTAGAGGGTCGGCTCCACCTGAGTCCCGACCAGGCGTGGGTCCCCGCAACTCGGAGGCAGCGCGGGGAGGGCCCCGATGTGAATGGGGACTCACAGCCGGTCCCGGGTTCTCAAGGGGTCTCCCGCCAGATGGTAGATAGGGGGGGGACAGCTCGCAGGCCAGCTGGGTGAGGTAGCAGAGCGGGCGGCCTGTGAAGCGCGGGAAAATGGCAGGGCGTTGGCGCCGTCCCTCTCCCGGTCCCAGTCCAGTTCCCGGCTCTGTTATAGGTGCAAGGAGACTGCAATCGTCCTCGGCCGAGGTTCAGCTTGTCCGTTAGGGATTGGGAACCCGTTGGTGTAGTTTGAAGTCTTCAGGTTTCGTTAAAGCCAGGATTTTATACGGATTTTGGATCCCCCCTGGGGAGCTCTTCTCACTTGCGACTTATTATGTCGGTCGCTGGCCACGCCCCCCCGTAAGTGCTGTATTTTAGGCGAGCTTTTATAGCTCAGCTTCACTGTTGTTGCATTTTGATGTTCTATGTCTCTAACGGTACTCTTGTTTCGTCCACAGATCCAGCGGGAACATCACGGCCGCCGCTCCCACGGTCGAAACCGCTATAGCCGACACAGAAGGGCAGGAAGAGGAGTCACGGGATGATGATATCACAGAAGGTACCCCAACCTTGGAAGACAGCCAGCGGAGCACGCCCGATTTGTCCCGCACTTCTGTAACACCGGAAGTGGTGGAACAAAACGTGTCGCGTAGCAGCAGTGCTGGCCCTAGCAGCAGAGCATGCAGTAGCCGGGAGGTGAGTTCCGAGCGGACGAGCCGCAGCGTTGCAGCTCGTCCGCGTCGGAAGAACAAGGCAGATGCCGCAAACGAGGTGCTGATGTTATTGCGGCGGGTTGACACGGAAGATCAGTGGGATACAATGGGTGCCACCATTGCGTCACGCATTCGTGAACTGAGGCCGGAGCGTCAGTGGGCTATTGCGCCCGTTATTTACTATGCTTTAGAGCTTTTTGCTTCTGAAAGGCCCATTGCTGATAGCTGTACCCTTATTTCGGCAATGAAAAATACAGGCTTTGCAGTACCACAATCAAGCCGCATGTTGCCTCCACCCCAATCTTTCCCTGACCAACCAGGCAGGGTTCCTAGGACAACGGGATACCCTATGCACCATGTTTCTCAAGACACTGGCTACGGCGACACGGTCTCTGGCGGGTCCCCTTCCCCTTCCCAGCAATCGTTTCTCTCAATGATGAGCAGCCCTGTGCATCAGACCTCGCAACACACAACCACGGTACTGTACACGCCGCCAAGCAGATCTCAATCCAGTACAGGAGACGGCTCTTTTATCAATTATACGACACTGCAGTGATCACAGCTGTTGCATGGTGATAACTGCAATGTCTTATACGCAAGCATTGTAAAGTGCAGGATCCGTTGTGATGCTGCCTTTTGTAGCGGTGCATGCAGTTGCCTGCTGTCCCAGAAATCCTAACGGATGCTCAGGTGAAAGATTGGGGTGCAATTTCTTCCATCGCTCACTGCCGGCTACTATCTGCTCTGCTGCTAAATAGGCGAGGCACACACATTAATTCCCGTGAGTGGCATGACCGTGAAATTATTCGCAGGTTGTGCGACTGTACGTGAAGGATTGTGTATGTGCGTCTAGAGTGATTTTGTCCACTGCCTCGCTGTCCTCCAAGGTTGGGGTATTTCACTTCTCGGGGTCGTTGCCTTTGTTTGTTGTTTTCCTTTTTTTTATTTTCATGTGTATTTTCATGTTTGCTCCAGTGTAACGCATGTTACCGGAGTTCGAACATGAAATAAACTCCAAGAAATGCTGATGAGAACAGGGGCAGTCTGTCTGTCGGTCTGTTCCCATCCGCATTTCCCCTTGCGGTATATCCGTCAAGTGTGGCGAAAGCCAAATTGGTATTGGATCGCCCGGCGACAGAGAGAAACGTTACACCATTTACCGAAAAAAAAGGCACCACGTGCAAAATGACTGCAACTGTGTGGGGAGCAATGAAACACCAAACCCTGAATTTCGCTATCCAACATTGATGTAAATTAATGTCAGTATTTTAGTGGATAAAAAACGGTCACATACGTCGCTTCCATGTGCTGCTGGGGCGTGCCTAATGTAACGCTCGGTAGTGCTGTGACGTGAAGCTTGTGAATGTGGTTCCATTGCTTGGGTGAAATGTATTGTGCTACTCATGTTGTTGTAATCGTTAACTGCTGAAATGCTTCAAAAAGGTTACCTTTAAAAACCAATACACCTGCCATGTTCATTAGGCTACTTATTAAAAACCAACATAGCCTAACAATTGTTTCAACTTAACATAAAGTTCAGGTATTTTGTTCGACGACAAAAAAGGAAGAGTGATATTTTTCATTAAATATAGTAAAATTTATTTGTCCAAACTTTTTTCTAACTATTTTGTAAACTTTAATGACCGATCACAAACTGCATGGACCGCCTTTGGTGGGTCTTGAATAAATGCACTTTATGCCAGTAATGTCTTCTGCATCCTTCTGGGGCTGGGCACCGGGGGAGGGTCACACTCCAGTTTTAGGGCGCCCACCCACTGGCGTTTGCAATTTTCGTGCGTGAAGAACGCAGCGTTTTCGCGGCGTTTTTCCCGCGTTTTTCGCCGCGTTTTCGCGGCGTTTTCGCGGCTTTTCCATTAATTTCCATTGACTTTCATGGGTGCATTAGGAGAAAAATAAGGACACATATGCAACTGACAGTTCCTATGTTAAAAAACGCAACACAACGCAAAAAAAAACGCCAGTGGACAGGAGTACATTCAATTCTAATTGCTCTTGAGAAAAAACGCAAAACGCAAAGAAAAAAAAATCGCCAGTGGGTGGGCGCCCTTAGGGCTGCACACCACCGACACAGGAGAACTGCCATGGCATGGTGCCTTCGTGACTAAGGAAATAGTCAGTGAAGAGTTCTCGAACCTGCACTGCGGTAGCAGCCGTGCGACCTGCACCCCAGTTGATGACCGTGTCAAAGGCAGGAGCGAGTTCTTCGACATCTACCTCGGGGCGATAGTCCCGGAGGTAGTTGTGAAGAACACAACATGCCTTGACAAGGTCATCAACTGTGGTAGGGTCTACCATTAGGGTAGTCCCTAGAACTCTCCACTGACTAACCATGATCCCGAAGGCACACTCAACCACGCGACGTGCCCGGCTCAGCCGATAATTAAAAATCCTTTTCCGGGCATTCAGTCCTCTTCGTGGGTATGGGCGCAACAGGTTTGGCAACAACGGGAAAGCCTCATCCGATACCATCACAAAGGGGACTGGATGTGTGGTTCCCGGGAAAGGTTGTGGGGCTGGGAGCGAAACGCCATCTCGAAGAATTCGCATCCCAATCTGTGAAGTTCGCAGCACCCGAGAATCTCCAGTGCTGCCATAGGCGCCGACGTCGATGCAAACAAATTTGCTATGTGCATCAGCCACGGCCATCAGGACAATAGAAAAAAAATTTTTGTAATTATAAAATTTGGAGCCGGAGTGGGCTGGCTGAAGCACACGCACATGTTTGCCGTCGACGGCGCCTATGCAGTTAGGAAATTTGGCAACATCTTGAAAGCCTACTGCAACATGTTGCCAAGTATCCTCGGTAGGTGAAGGCATCACGATGGGCTGCAACTTCTGCCAGATAGCGCTGCATGTGCACCTCACAATTTCGGTGATGGTGGATTTACCAACACGAAATTGGAGATGCAGGGATGCATAGCTCTCTCCTGTGGCCAAGAAGCTGAAAAGAAGCAGAGAAGAGAAACAAAAGTTAGTACACAATGAAGACTTGCATAATGTCAACACTTCAAACAATTATTTAAGTATTCAGATATTAATCTCAACACAAAATTTATATGAGAACACAGTATAATTCATGTGAAGGAAATAACATGAGCATTGCAGAGGTAGCCATGGGGGAGGTTACATTGTCACTTTACAAGCCACACATGGTTCACAATTCCATTCTCCCCATCTACAACATAGGGGAGAGAGAAAGTTAAAGTGCAAAAATGTTCCTGCCACACTCAGGTACATAACTAGGGTACGTTGACTGCCGTTGCGCAACAATGGTTGGCCAACTTGGCTGCTATGGTAAGTTCAACAATCTAACTTCTGCCAATTTGTTTCGGAAGTCAACCACCCACAAGATGATGTTGCCTGTGTTATGTGGCAGAAGACAGAATACCAAAGACAACGAACTGTTCCACTGCCCTCTCCCAAAACTACTAGAGGAGAACCCGAAAACGTACAACTGTACATTTTCAGCAACGTCGCCTGCGAATTAAAAAATGGAGTTTGTCTTCCGCTGGATGAAGCCCTTTGTGACGTCACAAAATTAACCTATTTCCAGCTGTTGAAGAACGTGTGTCTTGGCAGCTAGCAGCGCTGTCTCACTCCACGCAGCAAGGGCGTAAGGTGGTTTGAACTACAACACACGGCTGCTGGGCCAATGGCGGCTATTAACCCTTTCCAATCCATTCTCAGGCCTGCCCCGACATCATAATTTGCCTTCACAGCTGCGATGTGGTGGCAGGCCCAACAGTGCAGTGCAGCAGTGCATCTGCACCCGATCATCAGACACATCGGGTGCAGATGCATTCCTGCAGTCATCCTCATCGAGGACCCCCGTAGAGAATGCAGAAAGGGTTTTCAACCATTTCTGCCTTCTCCTTTACACATTACATACCGCTCAATTTGCGCTATGTAATGCATAGAGATTCCGGCAGCCCGGCGATCATGTGTCCGCCGCGATTACCTGACCCACGGCGGTCACATCAAAGCCGAGCCGGGAGCCAGCACTGTGGGAGGACATGCTTACCTGACTTGCTTCTTGCACATTCTCCTTCTGTCTCCCGGCCATCATGTGACGGCCAGGTGCCACCTGACCACTGCGATCACATCATCGCCGAGCCAGGAAGCAGAAGGAGAATGCGGAAGACGCCAGACAGGTAAGCAGTTCCCTCCCTGCACCGTCCTGAACTCTGTCAGTTCAGGAGGGTGCAGGGACAAAGGAATTCTTTTCACCCATTCTCCCCAGCACCAATTTATTTGGAACTGGGGAGAATGGGTGAGAAAAAAAAAAAATATTGGAAAGGGTTAACCATTGAAATGCCACTAGCAATTCTGACAGCGGCATTTACATAGCACAAATGGTGTTGAGGGGTCACGCACGGGCAACCAAACACCCACCCGACCAGTGAGTTTGGGGATGCCGTGCACGTGTCATTATGGCGGTGTTGCTAATGAAAGGGGTGCTCGATAGCCAAGCTGTCCAAAAGCTGTGTGACGTAATGCGATTGCATTACGTCCTTCTGCCGGAGCAATCACAGCATCGCATGAAAAAATAAAATGTATTGCACAAAACGTGTAAGAAAAAAAAGAAATATACAGTTGCAAATTACATTACGGATAAAACAACTGGGACAGGATAAGAAAGGTTACTTACCGAAGGGTGATGAGCAGCCTTTCTTCTGCAGTGATCGCCTTTCTCATGTGCGTATCCTGGTACGTAAGATCCCGGCGCACCAGCTCCAGAAGGCGGTCAAAGGCCTCCATAGGCAGCCTGCAGAAGGCTACGAACTTCTCCGGATGGCTGCAGAGAGAGAGAGAAAGGAGAGCGGGCTAAAATAAATATAAATTCTTTGCACAATCTCAAACCTATTCACATCACATGATACACTTCACTTACTTTTTTAAATCTTGGTAAAGGCTTGCGAAATGCCCCTTCGTCCCCCTCTCGATGAGTAGGGGATGCACCCAGTAGCGCCTCCGGCGCCGGGAAGCACGATCAGTCTGTAAAAGAATATTAGCAGGAATTAAAGAACATGGCAGCAATCGCACTCTAGTCCACAATGCATCTAAAGAAACAACAAGGAAACAAAGCACACACTGTCGAAACACTGCTCACCTTTTCGGATTCTTCTCCTTGCATGTACAACATTAGGGCGATGAGTGTGCGGCGGTTGGCGCGCCTCAGCCGAAGTCTTGTGGTAGGCTCCATAGCTCAAGAGAAAATGGCCACAAATTCTTAGCCTTTTCCTACCCTGTGCAGAAATGGGCGTGGACGATGACCTCACAGGAAAGGGTTTTCTTAGAATCTGCACCTACTAAAATACGCAGTCAAATCTGCAACTAAAACCGCGCCTCTCCAAAAAAAAACGCTGCGGTTTTTTCTGCAGCAAAGGACCTGCGGATTTAACTGCGGTGGAACCGCAGAATAATACGCGATGAAAACCGCAACTACATTTGGGTATTGCATGCGGATTTGCCGCAGATGCGGCAGAGTTGCGGCAAAACCGCGACGGAAAAACCGCGGCGTTTACGCGGCAAATCCGCCCTGTGTGACCCTAGCCTTAGACCTAAATTTATGAAGACAGATATTTAATGCGTCATTCTTATTATACAGCACAGAGTAAGATGTCTCTAATTTATTAAAAGTCACATTTAAAATCAAAAAAGGTTGCAAATGTTTGCATAAAAAAATGAATGCACCAAAATTTCCAAATTTGTTAGGACAGAAAACTGCATAAGTGCATTGATAAATTGTCCATTAGTTGTTGGTAAACTCTTTATGTCACTTTCAAAGTGTATAAAATACAGATGAGCTATGAAATAGGTATAGCAAATAAAAAGGTGCAGAGATCGATCTTCAAACAAGGGAAGGAATTCATGTAAGGCTACTAGGATAATGAAGTAACATACGTAAAAACATAGTACTGTATATAAGGCTGAAAAAAGACACATGTCCATCCAGTTACCCCCTAACATTGATTCAGAGGAAGGCAAAAAATCCCAATGAGGTAGAGGCCAATTTTCCCATTTAAGGGAAAAATATTCCTTTCTCACTCCAGTCTAGTAATCGGAATAATTCCCGGATCATCGACCCTTCTGAAGTAATTAGTTATGTAACATGTAATATTGTAACGATCAAGAAAGGCATCCAGGCCCTCTTGTACTATTTATCAAGTACACCACTTCACCACTTCCTCAGGCAGAAAGTTCCATAGTCACACTGCTCTTACAGTAAAAAACCCATTTCTATGTTAGTTTAGAAACCTTTCCTCTAGATGTAAAGGATGCCTCCTTGTTACTGTTACAATCCTGAATATGATGATGGGAGAGATTTCTGTATTTTCCCCTCATATATCTATACACAGGGGTATAGCTATACGGGATGCAGAGGATGCCGCTGCACCCGGGCCCACGAGCCTTAGGGTGCGTTCACACGAGCTCATAAACGGCGCGTTTTTGCGACCAAACATATATACGTGACCATCTGAGGCAATGGTTTCGAATGTATTCGTTCACATGGGCGATTTTACGGCGCGTAAAAACGGCAACCTGCGGAAAAACTGACATACGCGACCGAAATACGTGCCAGCGAATATTCGATGGCTGAAAAGACCGTTTGAAAAGTAGGAACAAACGAAAACACGCTTTCTGGCTCTGGTCGTGATCGGCGAAAAACGTTCTTTCCGGCGATTATACGCTGCGCTCGTGCGAACGTAAATACGCCTACGCTCGTGTGAACGCACCCTCAGGGGGCAGAGTACTATAAATAAAGCATTATAGTTGGGGGCCCTGGTACAGATTTTGCATTGAGGCCCTGGAGCTTCAAGTCATGCCTCTGTCTATACATAGTTATTAGAGTGCCCCCTTGTTACAGTCCTGGGTATAAAAAGATGATAGAAGAGATCTCTGTACTGTCCCCTGATACATCTATATATAGTTATTAGAGCGTCCCCTTGTTACAGTTACAGTCCTGGGTACAAATAGATGATGGGAGAGATCTCTGTATTGTCCCTTGATGAATTTAAATATAGTTTTTGGTCACCTCTCAGCCACCTTTTTTCTAAATTAAATAAACCCAATTTTGACAACCTTTCTGGGTATTGTATTTCGCCCTTTCTGTTTATTAATTTAGTTGCCCATCTTTGAACTTGCTCAAGCTCTGATATATCCTTCTTGAGCATCGGGGCCCAAAACTACACACAATATTCCATGTGTGGTCTGACCAGTGACTTGTAAAGAGGAAGAACAATGTTCTCGTCATGTGCCCCTAGATCTCTTCTGATGCACTCCATGATCCTATTTACCTTGGCAGCAGCTGCCTGACACTGGTTGCTCCAGTTTAACTTACAGTTAACTGAAAACCCCAATCTCCATGTCAGTGTTCCCCAGTGGTTTCCCATTTAGTGTGTAATGGTGACACGTATTTCCTCTGCCCCTGTGCAGAACCTTACATTTATCAGTGAAACAAAGATAAATATATGAGGCTGAGCTCCATTTGTTCTACTTGAAAAAGGAAGTGTTGACCTCCGAGACACATTGTACACCCCAAATATTATCTAAAATGTTTATTATTGATATGCATGTGGAATAAAGGTTTTGAGAGAAAACTGTCTTCAGCATTTCCCTGGGGACTCCTTTCATAAAACGAACTTGGAAAATTGAGGAGACCCATTGGACACAGGGGTCTCCTCTCAAGTAAGTAATCTGTTTTACGTAAACCTAGCTACCAACACCTATTGCAACATGTGACTTTTTCCATGTCAGTGTTCCCCAGTGGTTTCCCATTTCTATATATATAAAATTGAATGTATGTCTGTCTGCGTGCGTGTCTGCGTGTCTGTTTGTCCTTTATGCGCTACTACACCATTCATCCGATCACCATGAAACTTTGGGAAGTTGTTAAGTACACTCCTGGGAAGATTATAGGCATAGTACAAATATCCTACGATAAATGGCGCGCGAGCGTCGTCGAAAGTTACGCCCCCCCCCCCCCCACGTAGATCGAATAAGTAAGCCACCTGCTATTGTGATGTCATCACTGATGTCATCAACATCGGACGCCCTTGAACATGCCCCAACATGTTCTATAAAGCTGCATTGTGATGTCATTAAGGCTCTATTATGACACGTACAGCTTGGAACCACTAGAGCACGCCAGCCAATTACCATTGGAGTTGGAAGTGGGTAAACAAGTACTAGGATATCTTCCTAAGAAGCCACAGCAGCCGGATAAATTGTATGTTCCACCCAACGGCTATTTTATTCAGCCTGCAAGGGGGAAGCAGCGGCCTACAAAATCTAATTCTCTCATTTCCTGATGTCATAGATAGATAGATAGATAGACTGTATGCAATAACCCTGATAGATAGATAGATAGATAGATAGACTGTATGCAATGACACGTACAGCTTGAAACCATAAATACTAGAGCATGCCAGCCATTTACAGTCAGTCTCCATTGGAGTTGGAAGTGGGCAAACATGTACTAGGCCAGTGATGGCGAACCTTTTAGGGACCGAGTGCCCAAACTACAACCCAAAACCCACTTATGTATCGCAAAGTGCCAACACGTCAGGGGGCGGGGCTTATCACAACGTATGATTTTACCCCCGTCGTTTTAAAAAGGACAAGGCTGTTTCAGAATAGACCAGGTGCAGATTCTGACTGCTTTTTGGACGCGGAAATACTGCAGAATGTCCTCAGCGGAGATTTCTGTGGAAAATTCTGCAGCATTTCCGCATCTAAAAAGCAGTCAAAATCTGCACCCGGTCTATTCTGAAAGAGCCCTGCCCATTTCTGCCACATATACACATACCCCAGCGGTAATAGTGACACTTTCACCCCAGCGATAATAGTGACATCCCACAGCAGTAATAATAGTGACACTCCCCCCATTAGTAATAAGAGTGACATACCCCAGCGGTCCCCCAGCAGTAATAATGCCCGCTCCCCCCCCCCCCCAGCGGTTCCCCCAGCAGTCATAATACCCCCCCCCCAGTGGTCCACCAGCAGTCACAATGCCACCCCCAGCTGTCCGCCAGCAATAATAATGCCCCCCTCCCCCCAAGCGGTTCCCCCAGCAGTCATAATGGCTCCCCCCCAGCGGTTCTCCTGGCAGTCATCATGCCCCCCTTCCCCCACAGAGATTTTCTTGGCAGTCACCATGCCCCCCCTCCCCCCAACGATTCTCGCAGCAGTCATGCCTCCGCTCCCCCCCCAGCGATTCTCCCAGCAGTCAGAATGTCTCCCACCCCCCCCCCAGCGATTCTCCCAGCAGTCAGAATGTCTCCCATCCCCCCCCAGCGATTCTCCCAGCAGTCAAAATGTCTCCCCCCCCCCCAGCGATTCTCACACAACGGCTATTTTATTCAGCCTGCAAGGGGGAAGCAGCGGCCTACAAAACCTCAGTGGTCGCTGCTGCCGTCATCTAGATATATAAAAACGAAGTATGTATGTATGTCTGTCTTCGCAGCAACGCGCGACGGGTACGCTAGTAGTATATAATTGTGACTAAAAATAGATTTCCTTTGCCCATGTGCATAACTTTACATTTATCAGTGTTAAACCTCATTTGCCACTTTTCTGCTCCCAACGTATTCAAATCCTTTTGCAACCGCCTTGTGTCTTCTCTTGTGAAAATTACTTTATATAATTTTGTATCATCTCCTGTGGTAACTGTTGCGGCTTGTAGGTCGCGACAACGTCGTGGCATGGTATTCACCAATCCAGTGGAACAGACCCAATCACTATAGAGTCCTTAAATCAAACTACTAACGACCACTTGTCAGTGAGTATGTGTGAGTGAGTACTTCTCATGCTCCATCTATGGTGACGTCATCACTCTGCCCCTGGTGACATCATCGAAGGTCCTGCAACATACATAAAACACAGAGCTTGATCGACAGAAGACCAATAAAGTTAGAGCTTTTGAAAAGGGAGGACAAAACTTGTCATAACTTGCCACACGGGGTTAGGGGAAGAAGGGCTGTCAACTCGTCGCACGGGGGGTAGGAGTAGGGGGGCTGTCATAACTTTTTGCACTGGGGTGTGTGTGTGGGGGGGCTGTCATAAGTTGTCACCCAAGGGTGGGGGGAGGGGGTAGTATTACTGGGGCTGGCACTGACCGACCCAGCCAGCCACCATACCCACCAAGCTAGCCACCCACCCACCTAATGTAATCCTGCCTGTGCAGAAATGGGAGGAGGTGAGTGCTGCCTATTGTGAATGGTGGCTACTGTGTTCCCTACATATAGGTGTCACCTCTCAGTCTAATTCTATCTGCGCAGGGAGGGGAGGAGGTGAGCTCTGACTATTGTGAATAGTGGCTGCTGTGTTATCTGTATATAGGTGTCTCCTCTCAGTATAATCCTGCCTGTGCAGGGAGGGAAGGAGGTGAGCTGTGACTATTCTGAAGGGTGGCTGCTGTGTTCTCTACATATAGGTGTATTCTCTAAGTGTAATCCTGTCTGTACAGGGAAGGGAGGAGGTGAGCTGTGACTATTCTGAATGGTGCCTGCTGTGTTATCTGTATATAGGTGTCTCTTATCAGTGTAATCCTGCCTGTGCAGGGAGGGGAGGAGGTGAGCTGTGACTATTGTGAATGGTGTATCCTGTGTTATTTATATATGTGTCTCATCTCAGTGTAATCCTGTCTGCTGACAACCCTATGTATGCTGTGTGTTACCATGCTTAGTGAAAGGGAAAAAATTACCCTGTGTGGCGGGACAACCCCCTTAACTTTGTTATTATCATCTTAGTTGAACATTGGTTTATAGGCTCTGAGGCACTCAACCACTTTTTCCATATCCTGTCATATTTATCACCTGTTTTACATTTTAGATATATTCCTTTTTCCCATGGCAGAAGGCAGTTGACCCTAGTCCTAAGCTCTACCAGCGTGAGGACCGTCAATGAGGACCTCCAATCAGGAGGCTGGAATCGGCACATGTGACGGGGGCAGAGCTACGCGATGACGCTTAGAAGGGGGCGGAGCCAAATCGCCACTGCTTCCGAGCCGAGCCGAAGGGAGAAGACCCATCTGTGCAAGCGCGTCTAAAAAAGCAAGAAGACACCGAAATTAGACAGAGCCATGGCGATGGGGATGCTAGCAACAGAGCAGGTAAGTGAATAACTTCTGTATGGCTCATATTTAATGCACGATGTATATTACAAAGTGCATTAATATGGCCATACAGAAGTGTATAACCCCACTTGCTTTCGCGAGACAACCCCTTTAACTAGCTGATATACCCGGCTTCGCCCGAGTTAATTTGGTACTGGTGTTTATCTGGTGTTCACACGGAAAATCTTATGAAGTCGTGGTTACTTTAGAGATACTGAGGAAAAACATATGTTCACCATTTTGCATAGTTCTCTCCGTTACCCAGGAAACACCACGTGGAGGTAACCATGCGACGTTTCCTTCATATAAAATCACATCAGGAAGTGAGAGAATTAGATTACGTACATAAAATTTGGACACTAATTCTTTTGTGCTTAGAATTGAATAATCGAGTTGGGACCTATTAACTTTTCATATTTATGACACAATCAATGCTTGTGCCAAATTTCATGTTTCTATGACATTGGGAAGTGAGAGATTTGGATTATGTACGTAAAATTTGGACGCTAATTCTTTTGCGCATAGAATTGAATAATCGAGTTGGGACCCATTAGCTTTTCCTATTTATGACATAATCAATGCTCGTGCCAAATTTCCCGTTTCTATGACACCGGAAAGTGAGAAAATTAGATTCCGTACGTAAAATTTGGACGCTAATTCTTTTGCGCATAGAATTGAATAATGGAGTTGGGACCCATTAGCTTTTACTATTTATGACATAATCAATGCTCGTGCCAAATTTCCTGTTTCTATGACACCGGAAAGTGAAAAAATTACATTCCGCACGTAAAATTTTGACGCCAATTCTTTTGCGCTAGAATTGAATAATGGAATTGGGACCTATTAACTTTTCCTATTTATGACATAATCGATGCTCGTGCCAAATTTCCCGTTTCTATGACACCAGAAAGTGAGAAAATTAGATTCCGCACGTACAATTTGGACACTAATTCTTTTGCGCATAGAATTGAATAATGTATTTGGGACCCATTAGCGTTTCCTATTTATGACATAATCAATGCTCGTGGCAAATTTCCCGTTTCTATGACACCGGAAAGTGAGAAAATTACATTCCGCACGTAAAATTTCGACGCCAATTCTTTTGCGCCAGAATTGAATAATCGAGTTGGGACCCATTCGCTTTTCCTATTTATGACATAATCAATGCTCATGCCAAATTTCCCGTTTCTATGACACCGGCAAGTGAGAAAATTACATTCCGCACGTAAAATTTGGACGTTAATTCTTTTGCGCAAAGAATTGAATAATCGAGTTGGGACCCATTAGCTTTTCCTATTTATGACATAATCAATGCTCGTGCCAAATTTCCCGTTTCTATGACACCAGAATGTGAGAAAACTAGATTCTGTACGTAAAATTTGGACGCTAATTCTTTTGCGCATAGAATTGAATAATGGAGTTGGGACCCATTAGCTTTTCCTATTTATGACATAATCAATGCTTGTGCCAAATTTCCTGTTTCTATGACACTGGAAAGTAAAGAAATTACATACCGCACGTAAAATTTCGACGCCAATTCTTTTGCGCTAGAATTGAATAATGGAGTTGGGACCTATTAACTTTTCCTATTTATGACATAATCAATGCTCGTGCCAAATTTCCTGTTTCTATGACACCAGAAAGTGAGAAAATTAGATTCCGTACGTAAAATTTGGACGCTAATTCTTTTGCGCATAGAATTGAATAATCGAGTTGGGACCCATTAGCTTTTCCTACTTATGACATAACCAATGCTCATGCCAAATTTCCCGTTTCTATGACACCGGAAAGTGAGAAAATTACATTCCGCACGTAAAATTTCGAAGCCAATTTTTTTGCGCTAGAATTGAATAATTGAGTTGGGACCCATTCGCTTTTCCTATTTATGACATAATCAATGCTCGTGCCAAATTTCCCGTTTCTATGACACCGGCAAGTGAGAAAATTACATTCCGCACGTAAAATTTGGACGCTAATTCTTTTGCGCATAGAATTGAATAATCGAGTTGGGACCCATTAGCTTTTCCTATTTATGACATAATCAATGCTCGTGCCAAATTTCCCGTTTCTATGACACCGGAATGTGAGAAAACTAGATTCTGTACGTAAAATTTGGACGCTAATTCTTTTGCGCATAGAATTGAATAATGGAGTTGGGACCCATTAGCTTTTACTATTTATGACATAATCAATGCTTGTGCCAAATTTCCTGTTTCTATGACACTGGAAAGTAAAGAAATTACATACCGCACGTAAAATTTCGACGCCAATTCTTTTGCGCTAGAATTGAATAATGGAGTTGGGACCTATTAACTTTTCCTATTTATGACATAATCAATGCTCGTGCCAAATTTCCTGTTTCTATGACACCAGAAAGTGAGAAAATTAGATTCCGTACGTAAAATTTGGACGCTAATTCTTTTGCGCATAGAATTGAATAATCGAGTTGGGACCCATTAGCTTTTCCTACTTATGACATAACCAATGCTCATGCCAAATTTCCCGTTTCTATGACACCGGAAAGTGAGAAAATTACATTCCGCACGTAAAATTTCGAAGCCAATTTTTTTGCGCTAGAATTGAATAATTGAGTTGGGACCCATTCGCTTTTCCTATTTATGACATAATCAATGCTCGTGCCAAATTTCCCGTTTCTATGACACCGGCAAGTGAGAAAATTACATTCCGCACGTAAAATTTGGACGCTAATTCTTTTGCGCATAGAATTGAATAATCGAGTTGGGACCCATTAGCTTTTCCTATTTATGACATAATCAATGCTCGTGCCAAATTTCCCGTTTCTATGACACCGGAATGTGAGAAAACTAGATTCTGTACGTAAAATTTGGACGCTAATTCTTTTGCGCATAGAATTGAATAATGGAGTTGGGACCCATTAGCTTTTACTATTTATGACATAATCAATGCTTGTGCCAAATTTCCTGTTTCTATGACACTGGAAAGTAAAGAAATTACATACCGCACGTAAAATTTCGACACCAATTCTTTTGCGCTAGAATTGAATAATGGAGTTGGGACCTATTAACTTTTCCTATTTATGACATAATCAATGCTTGTGCCAAATTTCCTGTTTCTATGACACCAGAAAGTGAGAAAATTAGATTCCGTACGTAAAATTTGGACGCTAATTCTTTTGCGCATAGAATTGAATAATCGAGTTGGGACCCATTAGCTTTTCCTACTTATGACATAACCAATGCTCATGCCAAATTTCCCGTTTCTATGACACCGGAAAGTGAGAAAATTACATTCCGCACGTAAAATTTCGAAGCCAATTTTTTTGCGCTAGAATTGAATAATTGAGTTGGGACCCATTCGCTTTTCCTATTTATGACATAATCAATGCTCGTGCCAAATTTCCCGTTTCTATGACACCGGCAAGTGAGAAAATTACATTCCGCACGTAAAATTTGGACGCTAATTCTTTTGCGCATAGAATTGAATAATCGAGTTGGGACCCATTAGTTTTTCCTATTTATGACATAATCAATGCTCGTGCCAAATTTCCCGTTTCTATGACACCGGAATGTGAGAAAACTAGATTCTGTACGTAAAATTTGGACGCTAATTCTTTTGCGCATAGAATTGAATAATGGAGTTGGGACCCATTAGCTTTTACTATTTATGACATAATCAATGCTTGTGCCAAATTTCCTGTTTCTATGACACTGGAAAGTAAAGAAATTACATACCGCACGTAAAATTTCGACGCCAATTCTTTTGCGCTAGAATTGAATAATGGAGTTGGGACCTATTAACTTTTCCTATTTATGACATAATCAATGCTTGTGCCAAATTTCCTGTTTCTATGACACCAGAAAGTGAGAAAATTAGATTCCGTACGTAAAATTTGGACGCTAATTCTTTTGCGCATAGAATTGAATAATCGAGTTGGGACCCATTAGCTTTTCCTACTTATGACATAACCAATGCTCATGCCAAATTTCCCGTTTCTATGACACCGGAAAGTGAGAAAATTACATTCCGCACATAATTTCGACGCCAATTCTTTTGCGCTAGAATTGAATAATTGAGTTGGGACCCATTCGCTTTTCCTATTTATGACATAATCAATGCTCGCGCCAAATTTCACGTTTCTATGACACCGGAAAGTGAGAAAATTACATTCTGCACGTAAAATTTGGACGCTAATTCTTTTGTGCATAGAATTGAATAATCGAGTTGGGACCCATTAGCTTTTCCTTTTTATGACATAATCAATGCTCGTGCCAAATTTCCCGTTTCTATGACATTGGGAAGTGAGTGATTTAGATTATGTACGTTAAATTTCGACGCCAATTCTTTTGCGCTAGAATTGAATAATCGAGTTGGGACCCAATTTCTTTTCCTATTTTGGAGATAATCTATGCTTGCGCCAAATTTCATGTTTCTACGACATCGGGAAGTTGGAGAACTTTTGGCGAGTCAGTCAGTGAGTGAGTGAGTGAGTGAGTCAGTCAGTGAGTGAGTCAGTGAGTCAGTGAGTGCTTTCAGCTTTATATATATAGATGGGGCCTGTTCAATCTGGATAGTTAGGTTAGGTCTGTCTACTGACATTATTATAGACTTGTTTCAATTACTTCTAAGGCCATAGTGATATCTGTATTCATCAATCATAGATTTGACTGTTCTCAATGACCGTTCTTCTTCAAGACCGTTCTCAATGACCTCTCAGTATCACCCGAAACTGTAACATGTTATCTGCATGTAATGCAATATTTTCCTCTATTATGCCATGCCTAAAGCCTGATGTAGTCTAATTTTACAAGCAATTGGTTCAATTGCAATTACAAAAAATAGTAGGGGGGAGAGAGGACACTCCTGGCATGTTCTTCTGTACAGAGGGAATGTGTCTGTGAAGCCCCCATTCATGCGTACACAAGCTTTGGCATCAGTATACAGCAGTTGTACCTATCCCAGGATTTTTTGGCAAAATCCTATTTTGTCCATTACTTTCCATAGAAAGGCCATTCTAGACTATCAAATGCCTTTGCGGCATCCAATTAGCATATTACTAGAGATGAGCGAACGCGTTCGTCCGAGCTTGATATTCGTGCGAATATTAGGGTGTTCGGGATGTTCGTTATTCGTAACGAACACCATGCGGTGTTCTGGTTACTTTCACTTCCTTCCCTGAGACGTTAGCGCGCTTTTCTGGCCAATTGAAAGACAGGGAAGGCATTACAACTTCCCCCTGCAACGTTTAAGCCCTATACCACCCCCCTGCTGTGAGTGGCTGGCGAGATCAGGTGTTCGCCTAATATAAAAGTCGGCCCCTCCCGCGGCTCGCCTCAGATGCGGTGTGAGTTAGATGAGGGACAGTGCTGTTTATACCGGAGCTGCTGTAGGGAAAGAATTGGTAGTTAGTGTAGGCTTCAAGACCCCCCAAAGGTCCTTATTAGGGCCACTGATAGCTGTGTGTTGGCTGCTGTTAGCAGTGGGATTTTTTTTTTTCTCAAAATCGCCTCTGCAGACCGTTGCACCTGGCATTAGGGACAGAAGTGCTGCATAGGCAGGGAGAGTGTTAGGAGTGAGTGTAGCCTTCAAGAACCTCAACGGTCCTTTCTAGGGCCATATTTATCCGTGTGCAGTACTGTCCAGGCTGCTGTTGGCTGTGCTGCATTTTTTTTGGGCTTCTCAAAATCGCCTCTGCAGAGCATTCCACCCTCCATTGATACTGCAGGGAAAGAATTGTATAGGCAGGGCCACAACACAGTTATTATTCATAGAATATACGCAGTGCTGCCTTTTGGTGGGAAAAAACTGAAAACAAATCTATTTGTCCAGCCTCTGTCCGTCCTTACGGGCGGTGGAGACGTGTGAGCTGCGTGAAAAACATTGCTAAATCATACGCACCCAGCTACGCTTTACTGCTGGCTTCGCCATTTGCTTTCCTTAATTGGGAAAAAAAATTCCTGCTCTGCCAGAGTTATAATAACTCTGCTACCCTCACGTTCTGTGACACATAAGCAGGGACACAGCACAGTTATTAAACTTCTCATGTTCATAGAATATACGCAGTGCTGCCTTTTGGTGGGAAAAAACTGAAAACAAATCTATTTGTCCAGCCTCTGTCCGTCCTTACGGGCTGTGGACACGTGTGAGCTGCGTGAAAAACATTGCTAAATCATACGCACCCAGCTACGCTTTACTGCTGGCTTCGCCATTTGCTTTCCTTAATTGGGAAAAAAAATTCCTGCTCTGCCAGAGTTATAATAACTCTGCTACCCTCACGTTCTGTGACACATAAGCAGGGACACAGCACAGTTATTAAACTTCTCATGTTCATTGAATATACGCAGTGCTGCCTTTTGGTGGGAAAAAACTGAAAACAAATCTATTTGTCCAGCCTCTGTCCGTCCTTACGGGCGGTGGAGACGTGTGAGCTGCGTGAAAAACATTGCTAAATCATACGCACCCAGCTACGCTTTACTGCTGGCTTCGCCATTTGCTTTCCTTAATTGGGAAAAAAAATTCCTGCTCTGCCAGAGTTATAATAACTCTGCTACCCTCACGTTCTGTGACACATAAGCAGGGACACAGCACAGTTATTAAACTTCTCATGTTCATAGAATATACGCAGTGCTGCCTTTTGGTGGGAAAAAACTGAAAACAAATCTATTTGTCCAGCCTCTGTCCGTCCTTACGGGCTGTGGACACGTGTGAGCTGCGTGAAAAACATTGCTAAATCATACGCACCCAGCTACGCTTTACTGCTGGCTTCGCCATTTGCTTTCCTTAATTGGGAAAAAAAATACCTGCTCTGCCAGAGTTATAATAACTCTGCTACCCTCACGTTCTGTGACACATAAGCAGGGACACAGCACAGTTATTAAACTTAGATTATTCATTCACTAGAGGCAGTGGGGCCTTTCGTTTTCCAAAAAGGGCAAAAATTATATTTGGCCTGCAGTCTTGCGCCAATTTATTTCCTGCCTGTGAAATCAAATCACTGGTAATACAGCATGCTGAGGGGTAGGGGTAGGCCTAGAGGACGTGGACGCGGCCGAGGACGCGGAGGGCCAAGTCAGGGTGTGGGCACAGGCCAAGCTCCTGATCCAGGTGTGTCGCAGCCGACTGCTGCGCGATTAGGAGAGAGGCACGTTTCTGGCGTCCCCACATTCATCGCCCAATTAATGGGTCCACGCGGGAGACGGTTATTAGAAAATGAGCAGTGTGAGCAGGTCCTGTCCTGGATGGCAGAAAGTGCTTCGAGCAACCTATCGTCTACCCGCAGTTCTGCGCCGTCCACTGCTGCCAATCCGAATCCTCTGTCTGCTGCTCCTCCTTCCTCCCAGCCTCCTCACTCCACTACAATAACACCTGCTCAGGAGCGGGAGCACTCCCAGGAACTGTTCTCGGGCCCCTGCTTAGATTGGGCAGCAGCGGTTCCTCTCCCACCAGAGGAGTTTATCGTCACTGATGCCCAACCATTCGAAAGTTCCCGGGGTCCGGGGGAAGAGGCTGGGGACTTCCGCCAACTGTCTCAACAACTTTCTGTGGGTGAGGAGGACGATGACGATCAGACACAGTTGTCTTGCAGTGAGGTAGTAGTAAGGGCAGTAAGTCCCAGGGAGCAGCGCACAGAGGATTCGGAGGAAGAGCAGCAGGACGATGAGGTGACTGACCCCACCTGGTGTGCAACGCTTACTCAGGAGGACAGGTCTTCAGAGGGGGAGTCAAGGGCATCAGCAGGGCAGGTTGCAAGAGGCAGTGCAGTGGCCAGGGGTAGAGGCAGGGCCAGACCGAATAATCCACCAACTGTTTCCCAAAGCGCCCCCTCGCGCCATGCCACCCTGCGGAGGCCGAGGTGCTCTAAGGTCTGGCAGTTTTTCACAGAGACGCCTGACGACCGACGAACAGTGGTGTGCAACCTTTGTCGCGCAAAGCTCAGCCGGGGAGCCAACACCAACAGCCTCACCACCACCACCATGCGCAGACATATGATGGCCAAGCACCCCGCAAGGTGGGACAAAGGCCGTTCACCGCCTCCGGTTTGCACCCCTGCCTCTCCCCCTGTGCCCCAACCTGCCACTGAGATGCAACCCCCCTCTCAGGACACAGGCACTACTGCCTCATGGCCTGCACCCACACCCTCATCTCCGCTGTCCTCAGCCCCATCCAGCAGTGTAGTTCAGCGCACCGTTCAGCCGTCGCTTGCGCAAGTGTTCGAGCGCAAGCGCAAGTACGCCGCCACGCACCCGCACGCTCAAACGTTAACCGTCCGCATAGCAAAATTCATCAGCCTTGAGATGCTGCCGTATAGGGTTGTGGAAACGGAGTCCTTCAAAAGTATCATGGAGGCGGCGGCCCCGCGCTACTCAGTTCCCAGTCGCCACTACTTTTCCCGATGTGCCGTCCCAGCCCTGCACGACCACGTCTCCCGCAACATTGTGCGCGCCCTCACCAACGCGGTTACTGCCACGGTCCACTTAACTACGGACACGTGGACAAGCACAGGCGGGCAGGGCCACTACATCTCCCTGACGGCACATTGGGTGAATTTAGTGGAGGCTGGGACAGAGTCAGAGCCTGGGACCGCTCACGTCCTACCCACCCCCAGAATTGCGGGCCCCAGCTCGGTGCTGGTATCTGCGGAGGTGTATGCTTCCTCCACTAAAGCACCCTCCTCCTCCTCCTCCTCCTCTGTCTCACAATCAAGATGTGTTAGCAGCAGCATGTCGCCAGCAGTCGGTGTCGCGCGGTGTGGCAGCACAGCGGTGGGCAAGCGTCAGCAGGCCGTGCTGAAACTACTCAGCTTAGGCGATAAGAGGCACACGGCCCACGAACTGCTGCAGGGTCTGACACAGCAGACCGACCGCTGGCTTGCGCCGCTGAGCCTCCAACCGGGCATGGTCGTGTGTGACAACGGCCGTAACCTGGTGGCGGCTCTGCAGCTCGGCAGCCTCACGCACGTGCCATGCCTGGCCCACGTCTTTAATTTGGTGGTTCAGCGCTTTCTGAAAAGCTACCCACGCTTGTCAGACCTGCTCGTAAAGGCGCGCCGGCTCTGCGCACATTTCCGCAAGTCCCACACGGACGCTGCCACCCTGCGCACCCTGCAACATCACTTTAAGCTGCCAGTGCACCGACTGCTGTGCGACGTGCCCACACGGTGGAACTCTACGCTCCACATGTTGGCCAGGCTCTATGAACAACGGAGAGCTATAGTCGAATACCAACTCCAACATGGGCGGCGCAGTGGGAGTCAGCCTCCTCAATTCCTTTCAGAAGAGTGGGCCTGGTTGGCAGACATCTGCCATGTCCTTGGTAATTTTGAGGAGTCTACCCAGGTGGTGAGCGGCGATGCTACAATCATTAGCGTCACCATTCCTCTGCTATGCATCTTGAGAAATTCCCTGCAAACCATAAAGGCAGCTGCTTTGCGCTCGGAAACGGGGGCGGGGGAAGACAGTATGCCGCTGGATAGTCAGGGCACCCTCCTGTCTATTTCTCAGCGCGTACAGGAGGAGGAGCATGAGGAGGAGGGGGAAGAGACAGCTTGGGCCGCTGCTGACGGTACACCGGCTGATTGCCTGTCATCCTTTCAGCGTGTATGGCCTGAGGAGGAGGAGGAGGAGGAGGAGGAGGATCCTGAAAGTGATCTTCCTAGTGAGGACAGCCATGTGTTGCGTACAGGTACCCTGGCACACATGGCTGACTTCATGTTAGGATGCCTTTCTCGTGACCCTCGCGTTGCACGCATTCTGGCCACGACGGATTACTGGGTGTACACACTGCTCGATCCACGGTATAAGGAGAACCTGCCCACTCTGATTCCCGAAGAGGAAAGGGGTTCGAGAGTGTTGCTATACCACAGGACCCTTGCGGACAAGCTGATGGTAAAATTCCCAGCCGACAGCGCTAGTGGCAGAAGGCGCAGTACCGAGGGCAAGGTAGCAGGGGATGTGCGTAGATCGAGCAGCATGTACATCCCAGGCAGTGCAACAGTCTTTAAGGGCCTGGCCAGCTTTACGGCTCCCCACCAAGACTATGTCACCGCTCCCCAGTCACGGCTGAGTCGGCGGGAGCACTGTAAAAGGATGGTGAGGGAGTACGTAGCGGATCGCACGACCATCCTTGGTGACGCCTCTGCCCCCTACAACTACTGGGTGTCGAAGCTGGACACGTGGCCTGAACTCGCGCTGTATGCCCTGGAGGTGCTTGCTTGTCCTGCGGCTAGCGTCTTGTCGGAAAGGGTGTTTAGTGCGGCTGGGGGAATCATCACAGATAAGCGTAGCCGCTTGTCAACCGACAGTGCCGACAGGCTAACACTCATCAAAATGAACAAAGGCTGGATTTCCCCAGACTTCTGTTCTCCACCAGCGGACAGCAGCGATACGTAAGCAATACGTAGGCTGCACCCGCGGATGGAAGCTACGTTCTCTCTCACCATCCAAAACGGGGACATTTCTGCTTCATCAATCTGTGTCTAATATTCCTCCTCCTCCTCCTCCTGAAACCTCACGTAATCACGCTGAACGGGCAATTTTTCTTAGGGCCACAAGGCTCACTCAAATAATTTTTCTTAACAATTTTTATAAGTTTCAATGCGCTTAAAAGCGTTGGAACTTTAACTTGAACCAATTTTTCGTTACACTGGGCTGCCTACAGGCCTAGTTACCACTTAAGCCACATTAACCATTGCTTACATGGAACGAAGACTGCGCTCCCGCTATACTGCTGCTTCAGAATTGTTACTGGGGCCTGTCTTGAGTGCTACTATTGCTTACATGGAACGAAGACTGCGCTCCCGCTATACTGCTGCTTCAGAATTGTTACTGGGGCCTGTCTTGAGTGCTACTATTGCTTACATGGAACGAAGACTGCGCTCCCGCTATACTGCTGCTTCAGAATTGTTACTGGGGCCTGTCTTGAGTGCTACTATTGCTTACATGGAACGAAGACTGCGCTCCCGCTATACTGCTGCTTCAGAATTGTTACTGGGGCCTGTCTTGAGTGCTACTATTGCTGACATGGAACGGACACGTGGAGAGGACACGTAGTGCCTCAAAAACATCCCCCTCCTCCTCCAACAGGGAAAACATTGTTGGCAAATGCCTTTGCATTGGTTCGTCTGGTGGCAGTCCAAGAATTTCACCTTTACCGACACTACAAGAGAGCCCCCCCACCATCCCCCCGCCACGGCCCACTTAATCCTGGCCACATTCCGAAAACCAACAAAATACAACCGTGGTACTAGGTCCGCAGTCACCACCACATTACCACCAACGCGGTTACTGTTAAGGTGCATATAACCACGGACACGTGGAGAGGACACGTAGTGCCTCAAAAACATCCCCCTCCTCCTCCAACAGGGAAAACATTGTTGGCAAATGCCTTTGCATTGGTTCGTCTGGTGGCAGTCCAAGAATTTCACCTTTACCGACACTACAAGAGAGCCCCCCCACCATCCCCCCGCCACGGCCCACTTAATCCTGGCCACATTCCGAAAACCAACAAAATACAACCGTGGTACTAGGTCCGCAGTCACCACCACATTACCACCAACGCGGTTACTGTTAAGGTGCATATAACCACGGACACGTGGAGAGGACACGTAGTGCCTCAAAAACATCCCCCTCCTCCTCCAACAGGGAAAACATTGTTGGCAAATGCCTTTGCATTGGTTCGTCTGGTGGCAGTCCAAGAATTTCACCTTTACCGATACTACAAGAGAGCCCCCCCACCATCCCCCCGCCACGGCCCACTTAATCCTGGCCACATTCCGAAAACCAACAAAATACAACCGTGGTACTAGGTCCGCAGTCACCACCACATTACCACCAACGCGGTTACTGTTAAGGTGCATATAACCAGTCTGACTGGGGCATGCAGACACCTTGACAGAATGAATAGTGTGTGGCACATAGGTTCCCCATTGCTATGCCCACGTGTGCAGCTCCTGATGGCGGTGGCACAGGATTATATTTCTCATTGCTTCTGTACAGCATTGTGGGCTATCGCCCCGCCCCTATTAAAGAGGGTCGCTACCTAGCCGTGCCAACCCTGTGCAGTGTGTGCCTGCGGTCCCTCGTCGTGGCAGACGCACTTCTAAATAGACATGAGGGTGGTGTGGCATGAGGGCAGCTGAAGGCTGCGCAGGGACAGTTTGGTGTGCGCTGTGGGGGGGAGGGGGTGCGGTTGGGCAGCATGTAACACCGGAGAAGTGTCAGTGGAGTGTCATGCAGGCAGTGATTGTGCTTTGTTGGAGGTAGTGTGGTGCTTAGCAAAGGTATGCCATGCTAATGAGGGCTTTTCAGAAGTAAAAGTTGTTGGGGGGGGGGGGCCCACTCTTGCCGCTATTGTGGCTTAATAGTGGGACCTGTGAACTTGAGATGCAGCCCAACATGTAGCCCCTCGCCTGCCCTATCCGTCACTGTGTCATTCCCATCACTTTCCTGAATTGCCCAGATTTTCACACATGAAAACCTTAGCGAGCATTGGCGAAATACAAAAATGTTCTGGTCGCCCATTGACTTCAATGGGGTTCGTTGTTCGAAACGAACCCTCGAGCATCACGGGAAGTTCGTTACGAATAACGAACACCCGAACATTTTGGTGTTCGCTCATCTCTACATATTACCCTTTCCCCCGCGTTATCCGTTGATAACTATAAACTAAGATAGAGCCTCCTATTAATTGTTTTATATCTCGAAGGTATAAACCCACTTTGGATGAATAAGAAACAAAACTATCAATGACAGACAATTCGCCAGTACCTTTGCTATAATTTTAGTGTCAACTTTCAGTAAAGACATGGGCTTATAAGAGTCAGCCAGTAGGGGGTCCTTCTCTGTTATCATTGCCTCCTTCATAGATGATGGCATTTCCCCTCTATTCTCAGCTTCATGAAACACCTCAAGCAAACGCGGCAAAAGCATCTCACCGAACCATTTATATATTTCTGCCAGTAGTCCATCAGTACCTGGGGCTTTATTATTCTGCAAGGAAGCCACTGCCTCCTGCAATTCCTCCATATCAATGAGCTCTCTCTGTTTCTGTGATCATCGTGGCAGTGCCTGCACCGTCTTGATGATTGAATTAGTGTCAGTATCAATAGTTCTCTGTTTATTTTTTAAAATCGTGATATATATAAATCCCATCTGCGCTCTGTAGTATCCCAGATTGGGAGCTCGAACACTTTCTGTGTTGACTATAGTGTTAAAATCAGGTTTCAATATGATGCATGTAAAGTTGTAATGTTATGTGTTCATATTCCTCACTGTATTATGTGTTCTGGTAATATTCTTCAGCCCCTGGTGTGTATAGGTCACCTAGCAATAGTCAGGGGAGTGGCTAGCCAGGCTTAGCAAAGAGTAAAAAGCTTGGGATTTGCAGGCTAGAGGCCCATTACAGGTTGAGCCAGTGTGGCAGTATAAAAGAGAGGAGGCGGCAGAGTTAAGTTAGTTTTCCAAGTCCAGAGCTAGACTTAAGCTTGAGAGAGGCCAGGGAGGAGCAATGAGAAAGCCAGTGTTGTGGGAAGTGGAACATCAAAAGTGTAAGTAATCATGGACTAGTTGTTCTGGAGAGTTAGCAGTGGAGAGAGATAGAGAGAGACAAGGAAAGGTGTTTGGCCAGTAGAGAACTGCAGCAAGAAGCTAATTCAAACAAGCAAGCCAGAAACTATTCAGCTGTAATGCCAGCCAGAGAAGTAAAGCTGGAGTGTAAAGTCAGGAGGTCAAGAAGGGGAAAATTCAATCCTCACCTCTCAAGTCTAATCAAAGTGTTTTTCTAATGTCAAGTTATCTTCATCTACCTCAAGTAAATGTAATTCAAGTTGTGTAACTGCTTCAATGAAAAGAATTCCCTTTGTCCCTGCCAATAAACTGTTAATGTGTTTTACCAGCTAAATCCTTCTTTCTGGAGTTCCTTTCCACCATCTGCACTGAGGTACCACATTACACGCTCCAGAGTCAAGAATTGCTACCCCCATTTTTGTTTAGTTCTCCACTTTTTATATTTACTATTCTTGTTTGGAACGGGTCCCTACCCATGTATGGAGTGGAATCATGACAAAACAACATCTTCCCCTACCTGACTCCATGAGTAGTGCCCCACTGGGCTATTACCATCTTACCCTGCCCAACTCTGCGGGCAGCACATAGTTCATTAATAAAGACTATGACAGTAGTGTAAACAACCAATCATGAGATGTATTGTGAAAGAATGTTCAAAGGCAATTAAAATATTAAGCAGGTAATGAAGTACTAACATCTAGGTTCCTTCTTCTGGGCAGTTACTCTGCTTTGATGTACCTGGTATTCTATCAGTTTACAAGCCACTGCTTCATTTCAGACTATATCTGCTCATGCTCCCACACAAATCCCTGATGAGCCATGGGCAGAATATTTATGTACTGTAGTGCGTTGACCATGAGACCATGGAAAGCAAAAAGGGAGAGGGGTATGTCTTTATATTAAATTCCTACTTAATGCAAAGACTACGAGAAGACATAGGTGTAGGAGATGAACATGTGGAATCTCTATGGGTAGAAATACAGGGAGGAAAAAATAAAAAAATCCTGATAGAAGTTCTCTATAAGCCACGAAAAATAACAGAAAAAACTGAAAACTTATTACTAAGACAAATAGAAGAAGTGTCAAACCAAAGTTAATTTATTATTATTGGGGACTTTAATTATCCGGACATAATATGGGAAGATGAAACCTGCGGATCTCACAAAGGGCGATAAGTTCTTGAGAACAATTAAAGATAACTAGCTTACCCAACTAGTGCAGGAGCCAACTAGAGGGAGGGCCATCCTAAACTTATTATTAAAGAACAGAATCATGGGGGTGCAGGTTGGGGGGCACTTGGGAAATAGTGACCACAATATAATACATTTTCAGTTGTCATTCAATGAAAAGCCTTATCAGGGAGCAACAAAAAAACTAAATTTTAGTAAAGCAAAATGTTATCTGCTCAGAATTACTCTCAGCATCATTTAATGTGACAATGTCCTCAAAAATAACAGTACCAGGTACAAATGGGAGAGGTTCAAAAACATCATAAAAAACTCATGTGAGCAGTTCATACCCTTCAAAAATAAAAGAACTATGAATAGAAACCAATGTGGCTCAACAGGACTGTAAGGAGGGCGATAAGTGAAAAAAAGAATGCGCTTAAATTACTGAAGCAAAAAGGTAGTGAATAAGCACTGAAAACATACAGGAAAAAAGTATATATATTGAAGGAAAAGATAAAAACTGCCAAGGAGGAGGCAGAAAGACTGATTGCCAAAAAGAGTAAGGCCTCCTTCCCACGAACGGATTTACGCCGCGTAAATTCGCGGCAAAAATCCGCTGCGTTGCCCCATGCTATTAGGTTCTATTGAACCTAATAGCACAATGCTCACGATGCGGAATTCCACCGCAGAATTTCGCACCGTGAAATCTCCCGTCCTCACCCGCAGCATGCTCTATTTGCAGTCAATGGAAGCCGTCCGTTCACGCTATCTCCCGCTGTAAACAGCGGAAGATAGCGTGAAAACGCTTCCCCACCTACCGCCGCCGCGTCATATGACGCGGCCGGCGCGTCACGTGACACGGCCGGCCGCGTCATGTGACGTGGTGGGCGTGTCACATGACGCGACGGCGGTAAGCGGGGAAGCGTCTTCACGCTATCTTCCGCTGGTAAGTATGGGGTCTCTGGGGGGCGCCGTGACGGGCTTCACTGCGGAATATTCCGCAGCGGAGCCCGTCACGCTCGTGTGAAGCCGGCCTAAGAAACAACCCAAAACTATTTTTCAATTTTCAACTAACTTGATCAGCTTCTATAATAAAGCAAGCTCTAGGCTGGACTTGGGAGAGTCTATTGATCTCGTATATCTGGATTTTTCTAAAGCACTTGACACAGTGCCACATAATAGGTTGATATATATCGTATTTTTCGCTTTATAAGACGCACTGGTATATAGGACGTACCTCTGTTTTAGAGCGAGAAAATGGGGGAAAAAAATTTGAACTCACCCAGGGACAGCGCAGGGTTAGTGCCGGGTGACGGAGCAGAGGCAGCAGCAGAGGTCCGAAAAACCGGCGCTCCATATCACAGCGGAGCGTCTGTGCAGCAGGAGGAAGAAAGGAAGCCGTTTGGTGAAGGCGGGGAGCAGCAGTAGTACCCGCCGGCGCTCATGACTAATCACAGGTATGTATGGGCGGCAGTGGGGAGGAGACTGGTCGCCCATTTGTTTGTGCAATCGCGAGTTTAACACGCAATTGCACAAACTAAATCGCGTTCGCGCTAAAAAAGGCGATCGGAATGAATTTTTTGTCACATTCGCTTTATAAGACGCAGCAACTTTTCCCCACCGCTTTGGAGGGGAAAAAGTGCGTCTTATAAAGTGAAAAATACGGTTTATAATGAGGCAGCTTGGACTGGGCAAAAAACGTGTGCAGCTAGATAAAGAACTGGCTCGGAGATAGAAAGGAAAGGGTGGTAATAATAGTTCGTACTCTGAATGGGCCACCATTGCTAGCGGGGTGCCACAGGGCTCAGTATTAGGCCCCATTCTGTTCAATATTTTTATCAATGACCTGATAGAAGGACTGCATAGTAAAATATTGATATTTGCAGACGATACAAAATTATACAATATAATCAATGTAACAGAGGGCAAGGTACGGCTACAAACGGACCTAGATAACCTATGGGCTTGGGCAGAAAAATGGTAAATGAAGTTCAACATTGATAAATATAAGGTTATGCACATGGGCGGGAAAAACTAATGTTACCAATATACACTAAATGCATTACTTCTAAGGAAAAGTGAGACGAAAAAAGACCTGGGGGTACTAGTGGATTGTAGACTTAAAGGGGTTGTCTCGTGGCAAACCTCAAAATTTTACCTTACCCCATTCCGCCTGTCACCCCCCTGGCATAAAATAGCAAAGTAAAGCGGTTTTTAAACCGCTTGCTACTTACCGATCCGACGAAATAAGGACTTTAAAAAATCTTCTCCCTAAGATGGCCGCCGGTCCTTTCCCAGGGATGCACTGCGGTTTTCTCCCATGGTGCACCGCGGGTCTTCTCCCATGGTGCACCATGGGCTCTGTGCGTTCCATTGCCGATTCCAGCCTCCTGATTGGCTGGAATCGGCACACGTGATGGGGCGGAGCTACGCGATGACGTGTAGAAGGGGGCGGAGCCAGAACGCCGCGCGTGCCTGGACCGAGCAGAAGGGGAGAAGACCACACAGCGCAAGCGCGTCTAAAAAAGCAAGAAGACAGCGAAATTAGACGGAGCCATGGAGACGGGGACGCTAGCAACGGAGCAGGTAAGTGAATAACTTCTGTATGGCTCATATTTAATGCACGATGTACATTACAAAGTTCATTAATATGGCCATACAGAAGTGTATAACTCCACTTGCTGCCGCGAGACAACCCCTTTAACTGGAGCAACCAATTCTAGTCAGCTGCTGCGAAGGCAAATACATTTTTGGGGTGCATTAAAGGATGCATAGGGGTGAGGGATGAAAACATTATTCTACCACTATATAAGGCACTTGTCTGGCCCCACATGGAATACTGCTTACAGTTCTGGTCACCGGTGCTCAGGAAAGATGTTGCAATTCCTGAGAGGGTTCAAAGAAGGGCAACTAAATTGATAAACAGAATGAGAGGACTGGAAAACCCAGGAAGGCTATTAAAATTGGGATTATTCACCCTAGAAAAAAGATGGTTAAGGGGTGACTAAATAACATTAGGGGACAATACAAGGATCTCTCCCATGATCTGCTTATACCCAGGACTGTGACGGTAATAAGAGGGCATCCTCCATGTCTAGAAGAAAGAAGGTTTCATCACCAACACAGAAGGGGGTTCTTTGCTGTAAAAGCAGTTAGACTATAGAACTCTCTGCCTGAGGACGTGGTGATGGCAAAATTAATAGAAGGACTAGAAGTATTTTTAGAGCACTACAATATTACAGGAGAGACATTAAATAACCAAAAGGGTTGTTGATCTCAAATGCTGATTCAGGGATTACTCTGACTGCCATTATGGAGTCAAAAGGGAATTTTTCCCCCACAATGAGGGTAAGTTGGTTTCTGCCTCATTGTTTTTTTTTGCCTTCCTCTGGATCAACATAGTGGGGGTGAACACAGGCTGAACTGGATGGACATTTGTCTTTTCTCAGCCTAACATACTATGTTACTATGAGGTTTGCCATTACTTTTACACTAAAGAGTTTTTGATAAATAATAATACAGTAGACCATAGTGGGTGGTGAATACTTTCAAAAAAAGGTTGTAAATATTACAATAATCATCAAGTAATAACTTATTTTCTAGTTCACAACATTGCATTTGTGTCTTAGGTTCATTGTCAGTCTAATAAAGGAGAAGAGTTGGACTGCCCGCATTTCTCTACTCCAGACATCCTTGTATGTAGAATAGCAGAAATATTGCTGCCACAGAAAATGTTTAGGTCTTTAATAAGCATGTGACCTAAAAGTTACATAAAGAATCAACTATGCTAATTGTGCAAATTAGTGAAGCTTTGGCAGAAACTTCCACAATTCATCATTTTTGATTAGGATGACATTAAACAGAGAAGTATGACTGGATCTTCTGTTATGAAGTGTTCGATAGTGCACTGACGGAGGGTCATAAGTGGAAAATTCCAATCATTGCAGAGATAAGAATCCTGTGGCCACTCCGGTCACCAGAAGAGTCTACTTCCATAACTACCATAGAAGTGAATGGGAGTTATGAACACAGCATAGCTCATCAGACCATGCTGTTTTTGCAACCCTGAAGCTCTAGGAACAGCATAGCTCACTGTGATATGGTCATCCTGCTCCATGTTCATAACTCCCATTTACTTCTATAGGAGTTATGGAAGTAGTGTAGAACAGCCAAGTCAGCGGCTTCCATCCTGTTGGCTCCTAGTGGCTGTGGGATACCGATGGATAGTCTAATTTCAGCCATGATTGGCTGAGATGAGAATACTCTCTTAGGGCTTAAACATACGGGCACATAAGGAGTTTTAAAAAAAAAAAGCAGGAAGATAGGTCCTGCCCTATCTTTTCTCACAGGTAGTATTAACTCATGGGAATCCTGCTAGAGAAAACAAAGCCATTGAAATCAATAGTTCTTTTTCGTACCATTTTGTAGCCGTGATTTTCACGGCCGCAAAATGGGATGAAATCACGTTCATCTGAAAAAGTCCTTAGGAAGCATTTTGTGAATATTCGTGTAATAGATGCCCAGTATTCTTTGCATACCAATTATTTAATTCTTTGAAGTTGCGACCCCTGCGTACCTGTTATTTTTCTCTTCTTCTGTGCTGCGGATGTGCCAGCCGTCGCATATGCGCAATACAGAGTTACCCGTGCCATCGCTGATGCAATGACGTGGATCCCGTGACCTTTCTGCAGTGCTCACTGCGGAAGGGTTGCAGCCTTCACTAGAGTAGAGCTTGCTGAGATTTTCACCCTGCGAGCGGAAAATTGCAATTGATTTCCACTCGTGGGCAGGGAAAAGCAATTTTACATAGCATGCTAACCAGTTACCATGGGAGGTGGTGAGGTCTCCTTCAACGGAAGTGTCCAAACAAAGGCTGGACAGACATCTGCCTGGGATGATTTAGTGAATCCTGCACTGAGCAGGGAGTCAGACCCAATGACCCTGGAGGTTCCTTCCAACTCCACCATTCTATGATTCTATGGCAGGTATTTGCTGCGGAATCCGGTAGTGGCCGCTGGCCTTGGATTCAGCACTGCAGATACGGCTGTGTGCATGGGGCCTAATTAATAGTAAACATTAAAGCATATTTACATTGCTTCTCAGTCATGGTGGTGTAAAGATGCCATCTTGGGAGCGTCCAGCAGGTGCCAGATAGGCCAATAGCTGTACCTGTCATTTGAAAAAATAGTAAAGAAAAAAGACAGAAGAAAACAACAGCAAGAGTGAAGATATCTTCAAAAGGTTAGAAGTGAAGAAGATGGAACAGCGCTCTCAGAGCTGATCTTCATGTGTGGGGGTACAAGTTCTCAGGTGTTTCCAAATGTTGTCTGTGTTCAGGGAGTGCTTGTCCGTTAAGGATGAGCTTGTTTACGGGTGTCATAGTGTGCTATGCTACTGAGAGCTGTTGAGGAGACCGTTTAGGGTCTTTTAGTCGGCAGAGAAGTGTCACTCAGACGAACACTCTGCAGGCGCTGATACCATGGCATTGTGGTCCCGCTCCAGAGACCAGGACAAATACAAGCTGAATAGCTACTCCTGCCACTCAGTTAACCCCTTCCCTCGCCTTGGCATTCTAGATGTGAAGGCAACAGGGAAGGCCCATTCAGCTGTGCGAATACTGCTGTGTAGTCGCTAAAAGGCCCTGGTGGTACAGGAGCTCAGTGCTCAGGCAGCCATTCACGTCTGTAACCAAGTCACACACCCCTGATAGATACTTTATTATAGTCCATCAATATTGGTGTGCGTCTGACCAGGACAATGAATGGAACTCAGCTGCAGTAGCGGGCACAGCTACTCATAACAAGTTGTTGTGCCTAAGTAATCAACAAAAGCAGTACATTGCTTGCACCACCCCTTCAATGAACTGATTGGCACTGAAATCTGGAACAGAGTCATTACATCTAAACACACCTTTATTAACATGACTTTATTTATTTAATATGGAGATTGTTGGCTCATTCAAAATAACATACAAACAGCAAAGCTGTTTGCACATAGTTCTTGAAGTGGCACACAGAGCCCCTTCAGTTTTAGACTATGGAGCCAAAGACACTTTGTGCGCTGCTACAGTACATAGAGCTTCAATGCAGCCTCTTATTCTACACTAGAAGATTTGAATACCTCTGTAAGAGGAGATGTGATGGAATATTTAGGTATATTATTAAGGATCTATAATATGGCCTGTGGAACCAGAGAGATAGAGGGGAAGATAGTGTAGAGATAGGTCTAGGACTAAGTAATAACAATGAGGGCAGAGTGGTGGAAGGGGTTAGTAGAGATACACTTCAAATAAAAAATAACCAAAACTTTCTAAAATGACTAATGCTAGAAGTCTGACCAATAAAATTGACGAACTGGAAGTAGGAATGTCAGAAAAAACTACAGCATAGTGGGATTCACGGAGACCTGGCTGGATGAAAGCTGTGATTAGGCTATGAACTTACAGGGTTGCAGTTTGTTTGGAAGAGTAAAAAAAAAAACAGAAAGGAAGAGGGGTTTGTCTTTACGTAAAGTCATGTTTAAAGCCCACACTACAGGAAGATATATGTTAAGGAAATAAGCATGTGAAGTCTCCAAGGGTAAAGATACTAGGGGTTTTCTACAGGCAACCAGAAAACCCCTAGTAAGGTTCTGCACATGGACTTGGAAATACATGTCACCAATACATCCTAAATGGGAAACCACTGGGGTACACTGACATGGAAAAGACCACACATAGAATATTCTGTACTCAAGAAGGACATTTCAGTGCTTCAGCAGGTACAAAGGTGGGCAACTAAAGTAATAAACAGAAAGTGGGGAATACAATACCCAGAGAGGCTATCAAATTTGGGGTTATTTAGTTTAGAAAAAAGACGGCAGAGTGGTGACCTAATAACTACATATAAATATATGAGGGGTCAGTACAGAGATCTCCCCCATCATCTATTATACCCAGGACTGTAACAAGGGGGCTATCTAATAACTATGTATAGATATATCAGGGAACAGTACAGAGATCTCCTCCATCATCTAGTATACCAAGACTATGACTGCAACAATGGAGCGCCCTCTACGTCTGGAGGAAAGATGATTTCTACACTAACATAGAAGAGGATTCTTTACTGTAAGAGCAATGAGACTATGGAACTCTTTGCCTGAGGACATGATGATGGGGAATCCGGTAAAGGAGTACAAGAGGGTCCTGGAAGTCTTTCTTGAGTGTTACAATATTACATGTTATATCACTCATTACTGAGACGGTTCGGTGATCCGGGGGTTATTCTGATTATCAGATTGCAGCTAGGAAGGAATTTTTCTCCCTTAAATGGGGAAAATTGGCTTCTACTTTATTGGGGATATTTGCCTTCCTCTGAAGCGACATTGGGCGCGGGGCGGGAGGGGGGGGGGGGGGGCGGATAGATAGGGTCATAGGCTGAGCTAGTTGGACAAGTGTCTTTGTTTCATCCAAACATACTATGTTATATGTTTGACAACCCTCAGTAGGGTCATTTACTTGATTGTAGCATACAGCTAACAAATCTGTGACTGCTGTGAATAGGTTTAAATTTGTTCATTTTATAAAACATTGTCAGTTAACATCACAGAAAAAATTAGCTACATGTATCAAATATCATGTAACTTTAGAAAGTTTAAGTTTCGTAAAAACAGTCATGGAAGCTGCAACAAGTTTATTTCTGCACATAAACCATTTGGATACATTTGTTGCAATGTACAATATATCACTATATGACCCGTGTAGAGATGTAACCTTTCTGCATTCCATAAATATGTCTCAAACGTTGACAAACAGTAAGTCATGCCCACTTTCCCTCCATATTACAATCTGCTGAGTTACGTGCAAATACCTATTCATTCTGTCATAAAAGTATAATAAATAAAAAAGTAAATAAAAGCAGCCGGGGCAGAGCAGAAAAACTTGCCAAATTGAGTAAAAGAGACCTTAAAGTATCTTTCACACGGAACAGAATATTCTGCTGTGGAATATGCCCTCCTGCGGAATATTCAGCACCCAACTCCTCAGTGCTGACATGTGGATATTGGTGTGGAATTGAGAATAGCAGACCCTGCCAGCATTCCCACATCAAAATCCACAGTTTGCTTTGTAGATTTTGGTGCGGAATTCGGGGACAAAGTATTCTGCAATGCGGTGAAATATTCTGTTCTGTGTGAAAGGTCCCTCAGGCTGACAAGCAGTAAATGCTGCAGAAATTCTACAGCGTAAGGGCAGTTTCAGATGGCCATATGCACAACTACACTTGCCGGTACTGAGCGTAGTTTAGAATGAATGAGGGTTTTTTTTTCCTCGCCGGATGGAGGGAAAATAACGGAAAGATAAGTCCTGCCCGATCTTTCCCGCACGTAGTTAATACTATGTGTGAGAAAGATAGGGCAAGTCCTATCTTTTCTCGCCCATACAATTAACCCCTTCCCGCTCCATGATGTTTTGGTACGTCATGGGAGCCTGGTACTTCCCGCAACATGACGTACCGGTACGTCATCGGGATAGCGCGAGATCATGACTGACCTCGCGCTATCCCGCAGCGGGAACCAGCTGTCAGTCATAGCCAGCCTCCCGCTGCAACAGCGGGGGGGCATCAGAGATGTGCCCCCCCGCTGTTAACCCCTTCCCTGCCGCGATCTAAGTAGATCGCGGCAGGGAAAGAGTTCACAGAGGGAGCGCGCTCTCTGGCGGCTCTCGCGATGTTATAGCGAGAGCCCGGCCTGTCGCCATGGCAACAGGATGCCAGACACTGGTGGCCTGTAGTGCCAATGCCTATGATCACTGTATAAGCGAGAAGCCATGGCAGGGCAGCAGCTCTGCCATGCCTTATCACAGCGATCATAGGTATAGTGCTGCAAGTCCCTTAGAGGCACTCAAATTGTGTAAAAAAAGATTTAAAAATGTTAAAAAAAATTTAAACCCCACATATTTGGTGTTGACGCGTCCATAATGTTGTGTACAAACAGTGGCACTGATAAAAACTACAGTTTGCCACGCAAAAAAACAAGCCCTTATACGGCCGCGTCGACGGAAAAATAAAAAAATTATGGCTTTTGAAAAATGGAGATGGAAACATACCAAAAATCGCTTGGTCCTTAACGCCAAAATAGGCCATGTCCTTAAGGGGTTAACAGGGGCAAGAATCTCGATAGTGAAAACGAAGCCATTGAAATTAATTGAAATCAGTGGTTTCGCTTTGACCCATTATGCAACTATGATTGTCACGCCCGCATAACGGCAGAAATACATGTTCATGTGTGTAAGCCCTTAACAGTACAGACCCCGTATTTCAGAAATCATCTTCACATGGTACAGAATTTTTCTGTGATGAATCTGCAGTGTTTTTAAAAACGCTGTTGATTCTAAAGCGCATGCACAAATACGCTCGCTGCTGTGGAGCATATTTTTGCATGAACCAGTCCAAAGTCTTTTTTTACCACTAAAAGTTCACACTATTGCGCAGGTAAAAAAAAAAATTGTAGAAAGTAGGTCCTGCCCTATCTTTTCTTGCATGCATAAAAACTACGTGAGAGAAAGATAAGACAAGAAACATGGCCATGAAAATGAAACCATTGAATTCAATGGTTTCGTTTAGTCACATTTCACGGGCATGATTTTACAAAATGTCCCGAAATCACGGCCACTGGAAGAAGCCCTTAAAATACAAGGGTTAATTCCACAGCGGTTCTGCAAGTAAAAATGTGGTCAAATTTGCTTCGTTTAAGTGTGGATTTTGCCACCGTGGGATTCCTGTGAAGTTGCTGTGGGTATTCCATTGCAGAATGCCCGCAGCAATTTTGCAATGTGTGTTGGTGCCCTAAGGGGGTTTTCTGGGCTTTTTTTTTTATTGAAGACCGATGACAGTTTGTAAGGCTGAAGATCAGTTTCTGAGGCTCACCCTAAAATATTCTTCAATTATATAAATAGTAAAAGGTTAAAGCTTAAAATGTTGGCCCTTTAAAAAGTAGAGATAATAAGGACTGTAACAAGGGAGGGGGGGGGGGGGGGCTCTAATAACAATGTATAGCTATATCAGGAATCAGTACAGAGATCTCTCCAATCATCTATTTATACCCAGAACTGTAACAAGGGGGTGCTCTAAGAACGATGTATAGCTATATCAGGGGTCAGTACAGAGATCTCCCCCATCATCTGTTATACCTAGGACTGTAACAAGGGGGTGCTCTAATAACGATGTATAGGTATATCAGGGGTCAGTACAGAGATCTCCCCCATCATCTGTTATACCTAGGACTGTAACAAGGGGGCGCTCTAATAACTATGTATAGATATATCAGGGGTCAGTACATACATCTCTCCCATCATCTATTTATACCTGGCCACTATGTGTTTGCCTAACTGAAATGCGCTCCTTTGTGTATTTGTGTGCACAGATGAACTGTCTGTTTGCGCTCACAAAAACATACACACAAAATCACATTGGCATGCTCAGCAAATGCGCAGGTTTTATGTATGTCGTCTTGCATTTTGCAAATGCACACAACGTAGGGAAAGTTGCATATTTTTTTATGCGGTCACACATTGCGTGAAAAAATATGCTCACATGCAGGAACCCTTTGAAATAAATGAGTTTTATTCACTATGCATGGAAAATGTGCGGAAATACACTTGTGTTAATGAGCCCTGAGTTATCATTGCAATGTGCATCACATTAGGTACCTTTTACATGGATGGAATTATACTGCAGAATGCAGCCAAATCTGCAGCTCTGGAATTAGGGCTTTGATATATGAGCATTAGGGAGGAGCGAGTATACTCGCTAAGGCACTACTCGCTCAAGTAATGTGCTTTAGCCGAGTATCTCCCCGCTCGTCCCTGAAGATTCGGGGCCGGCGCGGGGCGGGGAGCTGCCGGGAAGAGCAGGGTGGAACGAAGGGGAGATCTCTCTCTCCCTCTCTCCCGCCCGCTCTCCCCCGCTCCCCGCTGCGACTCACCTGTCAGCTGCGGCAGCTCCCGAATCTTCAGGGACGAGCCGGGAGATACTCGGCTAAGGCACATTACTCGAGCGAGTAGTGCTTTAGCGAGTATACTCGCTCATCCCTAATGAGCATATGTGACAATATGCTCCCTCCTACGCAACATTTTTGCACAGTGAAAAAGTGTATTTTGCGTGTGTGCCTGTGCAAATAATGTGCGTATTGGCCTAACACTATGCCAGTGATCACGGGTTTGCGCAGCATTTGCCACATACGCACGTGTACAAATATGCGTGTTTGTGCGCCCCCAATAGACCTCTGTGGGGCTCTTTGGTGTTAAAATGCGCACAAAATAGAGCAGGTCCTATCTTTTTTTTGCGATAAAACACACTTGTCATTCGAAGCCCTAACACATCAAAATCCGTAGGTCTAAGGGCTTAAACAGACGAACGTGTTTTAGTCACATTATATGACCATGAAAATCAGGGCCACATTACGGGACGAAATGAAACTATTGATTTCAATGGTTTCGTTTTCACTATCGGGATTCTTGCCTGTTAATACTACGTGCGAGAATTAACTTCCCACATGTAGTTAATACTAGGGCAGAACCTATCTTCCTGTGTTTTTTTTGAATGGCAGGAGTAAAAAAACCCTGTTCATAAGAAACTATGGTCTGTAATGGTGAGCATAGTTGCGCATACGGCCGTCTGAAACTGCCCTAGGTGCAGATTTTGCTGCAGAATTGCAGGCACATTTTAAGCCATTTTCAATTCTGCATCCAAGTCCGCAGGTAGCCTTCTTTTTTGGTGCGCCATGTGGCCTGTTCCATCCGGTGGGCAAAGTCGCTTTCAGAGCTGCAGTCACCAGAACAATTGTCTACTGCTTGCCAAAAGTTCAGACAATACCAAGAGCAGGAGAACTCCCCTCCCTGCGGTCCCTCCATAATTCTGCACTCCCTGCAGCGAGCGAATTCTATCATTTGTATGAGCTGAAATTCCCAATGTCTTAATTTGAATGAATAGACCTCATCAATCTCGGAGCGTACAGTCAGCCCTTCCTGTGTCTACACGCCTGCCGCTTCACAGCAGTTCGTCCTTCAACCTGCTGTCACTGAGAGATACAGCGTAATAACACAAAAGAACAGACAAATTTAGCTTTTTATTTTAAGCAATTACATGAAACATCCCAAAGTCTGAATTTAATTAGAAAGAACTAATTGTCAGGGGCAAAGAGGTGCGAAAGAAATAAGGAGACAATTGGCACTAATGCTATTTACAGAGGAGCATTATATCCACCCGTAAGAAGAGACGAGAGATGACGGGTCCCTTCGGAAGCAATTAATATTTTACACCTGCCAAACAAAATGCTGACAGGAGGAAAGAGAGAAGATAGAAAGACCAGAGCTGAAATCACGATGGATCCTCTGTACACGGATTACAGGGAGCGAGCAGGATGAAAGGATCGGAGTCTGCAATCACCAGATGAAGGAAGATGAGGAAATCATCTCATATTCATCCTCTTCAATTTCAGCGGCAGTTAACCAAATTATGTCTGATGATACAGATATACTCCTCTGACCTGGCTGGCGCTAGTAGCACTTGGGAAGCCACCTCTTTCCACCGCTCATCTCCCAGATCAGCACAGATGAGGTTCTCTTCACATGACGTGTCCTTCATTAGGAAAATCTGTATAGCAAAAAAGTTACACAGTACTTTTAGGCTAATTTCACATGGGCAAGTGCAATATCAGCCCAATATTGTGCTTTAAAACGTGCGATTTCCCCGCAAAATGCGAGGCGTTTTTGTGTCACTCCTGTCTCACCAATCCTCGCTCGTCTTCATTTCCAGATGCAGGGAGCCAACAAAAGGGCCATGTGACTGCTGCAGCCAATCACTGGCTCCCTTCAGCTGGAGAATAGCTGTGGTGCTCATGTGACCCAGTGCTGTTACCCCCCTCCCAGAAGTGAAGTTCAGTAGGGACCCCCGGAGAGCCGACGAGACAGCAGTGGCTATGGAACATGGAGGGGTGAGCATGTAATCTGATGTTTTAATACTGCTGACTGAAGATTTACAGAATATTCTGTCGCCAGAGAACCCCTCTAAGGTCTTGACATTGAAAATTACAAACAAATGGCAAATTTAAAAAAAATATGTTTAAGGGCTCCCACACACTTGTGATTGCGTTTTTTGTTAACGCGATTGTCAATGGGACTTTCTAATGTTAAAAACGCACGCGTTGTGTTTTTTTACAATAGAAAGTCCCATTAACAATCGCGTTAACAAAAAACGCAAGTGTGTGGGAGCCCAAACATAAAAATTGGATTTATACAGCAGGGAATTTTCTGATGACACATCCCCTGTGAGATAAGAATTTATGTTTCTTAAGCCATCCATAAATGTCACCCTGAGATATCAAGCAGAAATATCCATGTGCGGGATGCGGCAGTATGTTGGAGTTGTTTGCCAGCCAATGATGCCCTTGAGCCTCATGTAAAATCCCTTGCAGGTTTTAAGATTTTGCTTCAGAGTGGTGCCTTGAGTTAAGAGTTTAATTTGTTCCATGACGGAGCTCTTAACCCAAAACACTCATAAGTCAAATCAATTTTCCCCATTGAAATGAATGGAAAAGCAATTAATCCGTTTCGGATCACGATGCTCTCCCACTGATTTTAATGATGATGGCGTTGCTCCATTGAAAGCATTAGGACGCCGGCACCCCCACAGTGATTTTCGGGAAAGGGCTTTAAATATAAGCCCTTCCCTGAAGATCATCCCTAGCTGTAGTAAAAAAATAAAAAATATATATACTCATCTTTCTGCCGGGGCTCAGGCGCGTCTAGCCACTGCTTGTTCTCGCTGCACTTCTCTGAAGCTTTTCAGCAGGCGGGGTTAAAAATGTAGGGAGAACAAGCGATGGCTGGACACGCCTTAGCCCTGGCAGCGGCGGACAGGTGAGTATATATTTTTTACTACAGCTAGAGAAGATTTTCATGGAAAGGCTTATATTTAAAGCCCTTCCCGAAAATCACTTCAGGGGTTGCCGGCAGCAGCGGCGGCCCCATTGAGAGCAAGGCTCTTAACCCAAGTTTTTGCTCTTAAATCAGTCAAAAAACTTGTAAGCTAAGGCACTCTTAACGCAAGGTATTACTGTTTGGTCTAGCAAACCCAGAAATCAGCTGTTAGATCAAGGTGCCCCATGTATGAGAGTTAGCATGACTATTATGGATGTTCTAGCTGAGTTAAAGATTGGCCATCAGTAGTTTAAAGCAGAACAACCCCTTTAAACTGATCACAGCCATTGATTACAGGTAGAGAAGTTAAACAAAAAACTTTCTTTACAGTACATGCAGGTTTTGTGCTATAGTGAGTGTGGCTTTTAGCGGGCCATTGCCAATAACTGTGAACATAAAAGGGTAACGTACTGTATAACACACAATATGATAACTTTTCTGCATTATGCAGACAGAAAGTAAATGCGGAGCTGGAATCCAACAAGTAAAGTACAGTATGTTACAACAGATATAAAATCCATCAATCTCAAAACTGCATTTTCAAATAGGTTGTCCAGTTTAGACTGTTGATAAAGAGACCCTGTCACTATCTTTTTGCACCCCTCTCTGAGGGTGAGTTAATTAAAAAAAAATTGGTTGTGCATGCGATTTTCATGTGAATGAGATGCATTTTTTTACATTTCCCTATAGAAACAACATGCGATTTTTCACATGCATGAAAAACATGCATGAAATTCGCACACCATAGAATCCTAGAATGGTAGAGTTGGGAGGGACCTCCAGGGTCATCGGGTCCGACCCCTTGCTCAGTAAATTTACTAAATCATCCCAGACAGATGTCTGTCCAGCCTCTGTGTGAAGACATCCATTGAAGGAGAACTCACCATCTCCCGTGGCAACCTGTTTCACTCATTGATCACCCTCACTGTCTAATATATAATCTGTGTCTCCTCCCTTTCAGTTTCATCCCATTGCTTCTAGTCTTTCCTTGTGCAGATGAGAATAGGGCTGATCCCTCTGCAATGTCACCGCCCTTCAGATTTTTGTAGACAGCTATTAAGTCTCCTCTCAGCCTTCTTTTTCTGCAAGCTAAACATTCCCAGATCATTTAACTGTTCCTCATAGGCCATGGTTTGCAGACCGCTCACCATCCTGGTTGCTCTTCTCTGAATTTGCTCCAGTTTGTCTATGTTTTTTTAAATTGGAGTGCCCAGAACTGGACACAGTATTCCAGATGAGGTCTGACCAAGGAAAAGGAGAGGGGGATACTTATCTCACATGATCTAGACTCTATGCTTCTCCTAATACATTCCAGAATTGTATTTGCCTTTTTTGCTGCTGCATCACACTGTTGACTCATGTTCAGTCGGTGATCTAGTAGTACACCCAAGTCTTTTTCACATATGCTGCTGCTTAGCTCAATTCCTCATATTTTGTATGTGCTTTTTTAAAATTTTTCTTGGCCAGATGTAGGACTTTGCATTTCTACTTGTGACATACCATTCTGTTAGTCGCCCCCCACTGTTCAAGCTTGTATAGATCTCTTCAAATCCTCTATCTCTCTCTTCTCTAGTGTTAGCTATCCCTCCTAGCTTTGTGTCATCAGCAAATTTCATCAGTTTCCCCTCAATTCCTTTCAACCAGATCATTTATGAAAATGTTGAAAAACACTGGGCCTAGGACAGAGCCTTGTGGTACCCCACTTGAGACATTCTTCCAATTGGATATGTAGCCATTTATGACTACTCTTTGAGTGCGATCATTCAATCAGTTGTGAATCCACCTAACTGTTGCCTTGACAATCCCATATTTGGTCATTTTTTCAATAAGGATGGAATGAGATACTTTGTCAAATACTTTGCTGAAGCCAAGATATACTATATTTCCCTGATCAACCCAGTTGGAGATTCTGTCATAGAAGGAAATTAGATTAGTCTGGCATCACGTGTTTGTTACAAACCCATGCTAGCTCTGGTTAATTACTCTATTTTCATCCAAGTACTTGCATACATGCTGTTTAATAATTTGTTCAAAGATCTTTCCCGATATAGAAGTCACAGGCCTGTAGTCTCCTGGCTTCACCTTCTTCCCTTTTTTAAAAATAGTGACAACATTTGCCCTTTACCAATCTTCTGGGACTTCTGTTCTCCAGGAATTTTCACAGGTTACGGCAAGTGGTTCAGCAATTACCCATGCTGCTTCCTTCAGTATCTTAGAATCTAATTCATCTAAGGTAACTAAGTGTTCCCTCCCCATCTCTCTAATTATAGATAGCCTGCATTCTTTTATCCCCCCAATAGCACAGGGAAGATCAGTTGATGTTCCATCTACTTTCTGAGAGAAAACAGATACAAAATAGGAATTTAAAAGTTCGGCCTTCTCAACATCATTCTTAACCAATTCACCATTTTCATCTTGTAAACATCCATAGCATCTTTGACTTTTCTTTTGCTTTTGAATTACCTCCAAATCCTTAGCCTTTTTTGCAAGACTTAGCTTTTCTGACACTTGTCCTACAGTTTCTGCAGACTGCATTATATTCTTCTTTAGATATTCCCCCCCTATTTCCATTTGATAGACAATTTTTTCTCTCTTTTTATCATATGTATAAGTTCTGTGTTCATCAATCCTGGTCTCATTAAATGCTTCCTATTCTTCCTTCTTTTAGGGATTGCTAATGATTGTGCTTTGCAAAATTTCTCATCCTCCTTGGACATTTCTGTCCTAAGAACATCCAGCCATTGGATTCTTACTACCCTCTTACTGAGTTCATTGAAATCTGCCTTTCTGAAATCCAACCCTGAGGTCTGAGTTTTCTCAGGTCTTCCCCCCCTTTTTATACAAAATTCAAGGATAGCAAGATAACTGCCTTATAAGATCCCAGCCACCCATACTTCCTCAACCATTTCCTCCCTGTTGGTAAAAATTAGGTCCAAGACACTTCTGCTTTCTGGAAGATAAAATTGTCAGAGGTATTATTATATCTTGTCTCCACCATGAAGAATGTGTGGAGACAAGAAGAACGCCCCCAAGCGATGCCCACAATTTTATTGGCTGGCCTGGAGAATGGGTAGCCATTATCACCCCTCCAGTCTCGTGTCTTGGGTGAGCATTATTTCCCCTCTGGTGCTGTGCCATGTGTCCTGTACCGGCTTCTGCACTGTGGACTTCTAGTAGATGTGTCCTTATGTGTTCTCCAGCACTCCCTCCACCAGCAAAGAAGCAAGCTCCTAGAAGTGGCTCTGGCAGGGCCACTGTGACCGCTCCTGCTCCTGGCCAGGCAGCTCATGGAACCAGCGCTGCCACTGCCTCTGCCTCTGTGAGTGCTGCAGCTTCTGGCCGGCTAGCCCCTGGAAGCAGCTCCGGCAGGGCCGCTTCTGTTCCTGGCTGGCCAGCTCATGGAAGCTGCTCCGGCAGTCCCACTGTGGCCGCTCTTGCTCCTGCTAGGGCAGCTCTTGGATGCGGCTCTGGCAGTCACGTAGCGGTGTCTCCTGGACGGGAGTGCAGACAGACACAGTTGTCATTGGGGGACTGCATCAGCGGACACAAGGTCGGCATTGAGGCAAATAGCGCCTCCATCATTGCCGGGGAATGGGAGCGCAGCCAGACACAGCTGTCAGTGGGAGCGCAGATGGGACAGCGGCACAGACAGCTATCAGCGGGGGACAGGAGTGCAGGCATATACAGCTGTCAGTAGGAGTGAAGATTGAACAGTGGCAGGGAACGCTGTCAGGTGGATGTTGTGGACGTCACCTGGCTGTCCCCTGCAACTCAGGGTAGCCAACCCATGTCTCCACCCACACTTCTGGTGGAGACATGGTACACTAACACCATTGTCAGCAAGAGCGGATAATATTTAATTAGACCCATTACCCATTACTCGGAGAGAGATTCCCAACAATTCAGTGCATTTTTCTCACAAACTGCATTGCACTTGCAGGCAAAATCTCACAGTTTTAACCCTTCGAGAATCAATATCACACTCATCTGTGAAAGTGTGGTCTAACAGAGCTAATCTAAGTGCAAATCTACACGTTATTCTGAGTTATTTCTGCCATGGATTGCCCTGTCTAATTCAAATACTGACCCTGTGAATGTATGTACTTCACTGATGGCAGCATAAGGTAGTGCCTGCTACAGTGATATGTCTGCTGTGTAGATCTGTGCAGGAGTTTTGGAGTAGCTTGCTTTTTATCTGTAGCAGCACATGCATAGAGCACTATTTAAAGTAGTCCTGGATATTGATGTGTAGCAGGCTAGCAACACCCACCCCAATCTCCAGCCAATTATTGGCAGCTGTCTGCTTATTAATACTCTGCATAGAGTGAGAGTAGATTTCAAACTCTCTCCTCTTTGTGTAAAGACCCACCCTAATGTGCAATATTGTCTTAGGGATATAATGGGAAAGACATTCAAGAAATTGCACCAAAATCATAGCATGCATCAAAATTTGGCACAACGGAAATTACCATGTTCACTGGACACTTGCAATTTGGTTGATAATAAAATGTTCTTCTGCATAGTGAGCTGAGTTGGTGTCTATGCCACTGAAGACTGGAGGAGGAACAAGGAAGCAAGGTGGTGCTGGTAGGGCACAATGCCAATGGAAAGAGACAGGAAGCGTGAGCAGGGAATAGCGCTACCCCAAGTAAATCATGGACTAACATTAAGCAGTATATACTGAGATGTTCAGCACATTGACCTGTAAGTGAGGTCAGCCTCTGAGAGGACTATATGTCTGCAATGGAGGCCTAGTAAATAACCTGCAGGCCTGCTGCATCAGCCACTGATCGGATTGGGGGGATGAGATGCTTGATCTCCTGAGGGTGGGCAGTGTATTGGTTAGTATAGCAAGCTTATTATTTTAGAACTCAGACACTTCATAGGAAGAAAATAGAAAGATGACCCTAGAAGTGTATGAGCCACTAGCCAAAAGCCATTTTATGTATTATGCTCTGTAATCTTTATTCCTTTTAGAATATACTGATATTAGTAGAGTATTAGGGACATTGTTCGTAGGATAGTACTACATTATAGTTAATTATATCTAGTGTCTAGATACATGCAGATGCAAATTCAGTTGCATACTCACTAATATTCAGTTGCTTGTTTTTATGTCTTTGAAGGGGGGCTCAGCAGACAGAATAGTGGAGTTCAGTTATGTTGGTAGCCGATGAGGTCTTGAGCGCCATCAACCACGCTGTGTTCTGACTGATCGTAACTGAGGAACTACATTATCTGCTGCACATCAACTACATTTGAACGATACATAAGTAAATGGTAGTTTTTCCCCTCTAAAATGCATTTACTGCTGGCTGAACAGTTTTGGTTTTTTTTCAGAATTTAGTCAAATAGTGAAAGTATTGCATTTATGATACCAGTATTTCCCAACTCCAGTCTTCAGGATCCCCTACAGGGCCGCTTTTCAGGATTTCCTCAATGTTGCACAGGTGATGTAATTATTGCCAGTGCCTCAGACATTGCCACAGGTGTTCTTACTATAGGAAATCCTGAAAACATGACCTGTTGGGGGTCCCTGAGGCCTGGAGTTGGGAAACACTGATAATACTATACTTGAGCAAACTGGGTGTTGTCTGTTACTTTTCTCATCATGAGCCGAGGGAAAATCAGAAACGGATGCTATTTTACAGGGTTAGGTCGGGTATCACATGAGCGAGTTGGATTCCTCAAGTGGGAGGTCCACAGCGGATTCCAGCTGTGAGCCCGGCTGATGACCCTGCGTACCTCCCCTAACTGCATTGCAGATGACTGCGGAGGCTTGCAGGCGGTCATGCGCAGTAAAGGTTTCTTTTTGCTCGTTTGAATTTCCTGCGCTGTTGCTTAGCAATGACGTGGGTACCCGCAGTCCATACGCAATGTTAATTGCGTATGGGCTTTGGATCGGACACATCCATAGACAGCAACGGAGACTGTCTACGCTGATTCTGTGATAAAATAGAGCATGCTGAGATTTTTCTTCTGCTTGTGGAATATGCAATTCATATCCGCGGGTGTGAAGGAAAATTTGAAAATGAATGCCGTTCAATGCCTGCGTTTTAATGCAGAAAGTCAACGCAGACGCCTATCGTGGAAACCACAATTTAAATCTGGTCATGTGAGCCCGGCCTTATACTAAATAATACAAAAAATCATCATAGGTTATAATTATAGCATGTGTGGCAAGATGTCCTCAAAGTCTTTTATTATGTTATGAACTGTCTGGGATAGAAACCATATACATACACACACATGTATATATATATATATATACATACACACACACACACACACACATACATATTTTATATATATATATATATATACACTCTGCTAATAGCAACAGTCAAATGACCCCAAACAAAAATTAACAGTTGCAGACACGGGAAATATTTGAACACTATTATAGTTCTTCTTTAACAGAATGTTAACCCTTTGTCAAAGATACATTTTCCTGCCATATTGCACAGTTACCCTTTTTAATTTGATGTACTGAAATGTACTCACTATAGAAAAGCAGTTCCTCCACATGTCCACTGGAGGGCAGCGCTGTACAACATTCTATTTTCACAACTGAAATCTTTGAGAATAGTTTACAGAACAATACGTTCTTCCACAACTTCGAAGACGCCAAACTCTACAGCTGGAGAGCTTAGTGATGGCAGTCTCTGCAAAGCACTGAGCTGTCCATCTTAGAGAGAGAAGGCGCTGGGTTCTAGGAAGAGATAAGGTCATCTACACAAAACTAGAATTCCCATTCCCAAACAGATTGTGGTCACAGACACAGACGACACGCGGCTTAGTAACAGTTCACATCGGCTTCTAGAACCAACAATTAATATCTTGGTGACTGGGTAGCAAGCAGAGCTGGACACTCGCAGCTTTCACACTACCAAGTTAGGGGGCTTTTATACGGGATGACCAGTCGGATGCAGATGCCCAACAGCTCATCCCAGCGATGATCGCTCCTGGGATTTTGGCTGCTACATTTATCACTTCTCATGGCCCACAGCTGATCATTTCAAATCCCAATCACTTCATTAGGATTAGACTGACAAATGCCAACCCAGGAAAAGTTACTGGTCGAGGACTATACGAGACATTCCACTAAGGTGAAAGATGTACATATATGTCCTAGCTGCACGCTACATACATGATTAGGACATATACATACAGATGGTGGAAGCGAACGGGTTAAATGTAATGTACAAAGATTTACAGACTAAAAAATATAAAGTCTAGTTTCTTTATTAAAGGCGTTGTCTGGTTTTTGCAGACCCCGGCTTCAATGGGGCCGTCTGCATTAAAATAATAAACTGAGATATACTTACTCCCCTGCGGCTGCCGGGATGCACTACTGCAGCCCCGCTGGGGTCCTGGGGATAAAGATGTGACAGATGATGTCACAGGAAATCAGGTGACTACTGCAGCCAATGAAATGTTGCAGCGTAAGTGCTCGTTCTCCTGGCATTGGCGCTCACCTCCCGAGTGCCATGGTGCCAGAAGTTCAGGAACGTGATGCTGCAGCTTCTCATTGGCTGCAGCAGTCACCTGATTTCCTGTGACATCATTGTTACAACCATCACTGCAACCACGGCTGGGCTGCAGCGGTGGATCCTGGTGGCCACATTGGGGGGGAAAGTATAACTCAATTTATTATTTTAACCCTTTCCAATCCAATTTGTATTCTGGTGTTCCTAGGGGGCCTACTCTTTTTCTGTTGTTATACAACAGCACTATATGCTGGCTAAAGCCAGTACTGCATGAGGTGACACGTTGGATAGGCTCCAACAGCAGAGAGGCTGGCAATATACACTAAGAGAACCCCGACGGACGTCTTCCAACATCGGAGCCGTACAGCCTTAAATCATAATGTCTTCAGAGGTCAGACAGTGGATTGGAAAGAGTTAATGCAGGTAGCCCCATTGAAGCGGGGGTCTCCAATAACCAGACAACCTCTTTTAGCCTACCATATGTAGAAAAAAACAAATAAAATAATATATAAACCAGTGTGTTTTTATTTTTCAAAACGAAACTAAAGATGTAATAAAATTAATATGGCGCATTATAATAACTTGATTTAGAGCATTGTAGTACATTATAGTATTGTAGTTATCAAAATCTGTAAAAATTTATCGTTTTCTAAATCTGTACCATTACAAGCAGACTGTATCTTGCAACAGTGGCCACATGGTGTCACTAGAAGTTATTCTCCACAACCTTTGCTGGCTAAATATGTACAAGATTGTATAGAAGACCGAGCTGTCTGGCTTTTTAAAAATATCACATGATTTATTAAAAGGCCATCACATAAAGGGACGCCCCAGCTATGAGGCAAGTTGAGCACTCTACCTCAGGTGGCAGCCCTTCTCTACATGGCAACAGGGCACTAGAGCCTCCCTGCCCACCTGTATCATATCTAGTATCCAAGCTAGAGATGGCCCAACAGGATACTAGAGACTCCATGCCCACCCGTATCACATCTTCTATACAAGCTAGAGGCGGTACAACAGGGTACTGGAGTCTCCATGCCCACCCGTATGCCATCTTGCATCCAAGCTACATGGTGGTACTAGAGCCTCCATATCCACCCGTATCACATATTGTATCCAAGCTAGAGGCGGTACAACAGGGTACTAGAGCCTCCCTACAAGGGGCCAGTTCTCCACAATAAATGATGCTTTTCTCTGATACTGTAATCAGTTACTTATAACAATGTTATAATCACACAGAGAAAGTTTAATTCCATGCGACAACCTCTAGCGACTAACCCGTCATAGTAAGCTTCCCGTCGCACCATCTATACGTCAGCGCGGGAGAGACCGGTGTCCCATGCCGTGAGCCTCGGACCCCATCCCTGAGGAGGGTAAGTAATACCATAAAAGGAGGACATTGTTATATACACGTCATGCTTGAAAAAGGCGTTTATAAGAACGCCGAAACGCGTTGCAACTGTATACATTTTTTATGTGTACTATTTGAATAAATATATTCTGCTGAACATCGTGGAGACCTGACAGTTTCTTCATCTGGATTGAAAGACCCCTGATAAGAGCGCAGGAGGAATTTTCTTTTTCTTTTCTACTACATTCTTCCCATTGTCGGTTGAATACCTTCTGGGGCTACTCCCTCCTGCTGCATCTCCTTGAACCAAGGATATTCGGGGATCCTGTATATTCATCTATATATTCTACAAGCTAACTGGGATCATCGGTGCAAGCGGGTATTCCCCTACAAACCTATAGGGGTCCCACTCTGCACCAGGTGAGTAAAACCCTTAACCTGGTATCTTCGGATCTTTGTGTGGTGGCGCAGATCTGTATATATACGTGGAGAAATAGAATATACTACGATTTATTTCTCCAGCGTTTTCAATGCAGTGTCCACTCGCAGTTCAAGCACAGGTGTGAATAGAAGAATGAAAGTTGATAGACTTCATTGCCTCCATTCACCATGTATTACGCACAGGAAATATGTGCAAGTAATATGCAGTGACAGTACGCCATGTGAATGAACCCTAACAGTATATAAATGGTCATCATATAATACTACACTTCACCTATAGCGTCCATTAGGCTTGATTGTAAGGTAAAGTTTGATTGCAATCTTCATGTGAAAACCCTTCAATGAAGTACAATTTCTGCTTTCCTGGAGATTTGTTTTACAAATGAAAGACAAACATTGTTTTCCGGAGCGTGTTCTGTACATATGGAGACCGATAACAATTGTGAATAATGAAAATGTGACTATGTTAATATCGTAGTTTTTTTAATTACTTGAGTCAAGAATTCCATTAGTGATTAATTAAACACAAGCCGCAATTGACTGGATCTGAGCAGCGAGAGCGCCCTGTCAGTATCTGGCAATCACATGTTAGAAGAATGCCTCTCAAGAACCAAATCTGAGGATGTTGGGATGTATTTATTCTAGGCTTCCTCCTCATCCTCTGATGGAGCCCCAGGAACTCGCTGAAAGCCTCCGGGTGGAGCTGGGAACTCGATGAACTGATCTGCAGGAAAGTTAAGTGTTTCACATTTACAGGAAACTGCTCATTCTTCTGGGATGTGCAGATAAGAAAACATCTCAGGACTCACGTCTTGTTACTTGTAACACTTCCTCAAACACTGCCTCCCCAGCCACATCATAACAGTCCCATATACACAAGACTCGCTGTAGCAGATGAAGCAGGAATTCGACCACCCAGTCAGAAATGATTCCTAATTAATTTATAGCATGAAAGCTACTTGGAGGAGGTTTTCCCAGAATGCCAAAGATGTAACATAGAATTTCAGTTTTATGTATGGTAAATGTAAAGAAGCTGAAATAAGGGCTCAATATGACACACATCTATATTAATGTTTGAAAAAATGCAATGTGTAGAAGTCACAAGGGTTAGGAAGGCTATCGTTTCTCCTTAAGGAGACACCTAGAAATTGTGGGAGGAGGCTAACATAACGCCATTCATGCTCCCCTGGGAAATATGCAAACAGGAAACAATACCTCTGCAGCACCACCTACGTGCTCTCCTTAAGAAGAAATCATACCCCTCCCGACCAATGTCTTTAAGCCTCGCACTAGTCAAACCAGAAACCTACTGCACAGTTATGAGGGACAAAACCCCCTCAAATAGCTGTCTGTGTATGGTTTTCTGGCATGGCTTACAATTCCCAATCATTGTTATAAGGTTTGTCTAAAGAGTCTGACATTGACTTGTAGGAATATAGCCTTAAGGCACATCAATAATAGTAAATCACCGGTTAATTAAAAAAAATGCAAACGTTTATAGAAATACATAACACAACAAAGAGAGGACTTAAAGCACATAAAAATCTCCAAACAAGAGGTAGGAACATCTCAGGGCCAAAAAGACAGTAAGTAATGAACCCTTAACCAATTCAAAACACAAGCCCAAATTGCAAAGACATTAATCAACATACAAAGCTAAAAAATGGACATGAGAAAAATGGGCACCGCAACCAAATAACCCCTATGTAACGCCACTAATGTGTGGCTTCCTCAGGGAATAGGTTTTTCTCATGATCACTATTTATCTTTTGCACCATGTATCCCTCTGTCTATAACAGTTGGGGCTTATTCACCTGACCATATGCATTAAATGTTGCAGGGGTCCCGTAACATGAGCATCAGGTTGCAGGACCAGCAGTCATTTTGGATTGGATTCCAGGTAGTTTTGGTGATGTAAGTGATGAACAGTGTGAATGATTTTACCAGGAAATAACGACTGTGGAAGAACAGGACTGCGGACGATGGGATACGCATATAATGGCGGACTACTGATGAAACATCCAACGCGAATGTCCAGGAAGATCTCATCGCAGGAAATCACAGAAAGGTAGTTTCATCGACATCTCAATGAAGAAACTCTTGTTTTATTCGTGTTGTAGGCTTCTTGGGATTTGTCTTTGTATCTTCAGCTTTTGATTGTCAGTCATTACATGTATAACACAATAAGTGTACATTTATATGGACATATGTCATATCTTGAAAAGCAGACCTGATGGAGAAAAACTAATGTCACTTTAAGAATCTGTGACTCCAAAACAACCCCCAAAAAGTTCTAACATCTCAGTCACCAAAAATTGTGTTCCCCTGCACCCCTGAAGATGGCCGACCAGGGTGAAGATCTCGCTTTTCAATTCATGGACGGTCTGGTTGTATTGGGCTCTCCTTGACCCACCTGAATTGTTGGCCAGGGACCTGGCTGCCTTTAACTCCTCCTGCAGCCTTCTGATGGTGCCACCGGCCTCACAGTACACCTGGGTCCTTGAAGCGAGCCTGGCAGCAAAGACAGTAATGTCCTCCCGCAGTGTTCCCCACTTCTTGATGGTAGGACTGGGGTCTCCCCCAGAAGTACCTGGCCTGGCTCCAAGAGGGCCTTTGCTGGAAGTCACAGCAGTCGAGGTCCTGGAGGGCAGCTGTCCCTCACCCTGGCTAGCCCAACGGCCACCTCGGGTGGTCTCCAGGAGGGAGCGTATCCTGCTAGATCTCCTCAGCCCCTCCTGGGTAGCTAGTTGCAAAGCATCCCCATCCTCCACCGGCTGGCTCCGGAGAGTGGGGGTAGTGGTCCTCCTTCTAGCCATAGCCCAGGACCTCACCCTCCCCTGGGTAGGAGAGAGCAAAAGTCCAAGGCCCTGGAGGAGAAAGAGAGAGGCCTGGAGCTGCAAGCACCTGCTCACAGGTGAGCCACACCCTGCAACAGGAAGTGAAAGGGCGTGTCCCTGCAGTCCTATGTCAAAACACAGTGATACCTACTGCTATAATGATGCCCCTGCAGTCCTATGTCAAAGCACTGTATGCAAAATCCCCCAAAACCTGTTAAATGTTAATTTATTCTTTACAGTTGTGTTTTATATTCATTCAGTATTGCTGTTGTTTTTGGTATTAAAGACCAGAGATATTCTCTATTAAATGGGGTTTGGTGTGTTTTTTGGAACATCTAGAACCAATTAATTGGATTTACATGAATTCCTATGAAAATAATGTCCTCAACTAACATTGATTTCTACTAAAGTCCATTGCTTCCGGACGGATTAATGACGTAAGTTGAAGTTCGGACGGATTAATGACGTAAGTTGAGGTTCTACTGTATATATATATATATATATATATATATATATATATATATATATATATACACATACTTATGACAAGGCACAGGTGTGGATGGGATTAATTTGCACTAGAAAGGATACTACAACAGGATGAGTAGAGAGATAAAAACATACTTAAAAAGTCCACTGATAAAGATGTGAAGGTTTTATGGTCCCTGAATTAGTGTTAGGGGGTCACCAGGTGTTATCTGTGCTATAGATTTCTCATACTTCCCATTCACATATGAATCCCATTAGGGAATTTAACCTTCTGTTGTAAGTGTCAAAAGTTATAATAAATTTGTACTCCCAAATTCTTCTATGGCTTTGTGACCTGAAATTGCTTTGCGTTCTGTTAGGTTCCAATGAGGTGTCCATTGATTTGATAGCGAAAAAAAATAGCAATGCATGATTTTTCGTATGATGGAGGCTCTTAACAGATATTATCAGAGTCTTATACACATCTACAGCTTCCAAGGAGTGACTGTGATTTTTTTCTGTGAACAATAGTTACAGGAGGTATTTTTTTTTCATAAAACAAAAGACAGTACGAACAACATGTGTTCTGCAGTTTATGTATTATATAAGATTATATTTAATGTTATTACATTTATTTAAGGGACACGGAAAAGAAAAAGAAGCAAACATTATGTGAAACATGACTTCAGACAATAGGAGGAGTTCTGGTGACAGGATGTGCTAAACAATTGGTATAATAATAGAATATATTTATATATATTTGAACAATATGAGGTGTTGGGAGTTGTAAACTGGTAACATTCTTTCCAATGTGAAATGACGACAGGAAAATGTTTGAGTTTACAGTAAGTGATTGAGGAGAAGCCGAACATAGAACCAGAATTCCTGCTTTCTACATTTATTGTATTGTATTTCTTATTTTTATATACAGTAAGGCCTCCTGCAGACGGCCGGGACAGATCCCACTGCGAGAAATCTCGCAGTGGGATGCCAGCCGTGCCCCTGCAGTGACCACCGCGACTCACCTGCTCCACCGTCTCCTCAGCTCTGCTATGTGCTGGCTGCCGCAGAGTCGGCGCGTCAGCTGTGACGTTTCTGTGTGGGCCTTTGCGAGGCTCGCACAGAAATAGGACATTCTGCAATTTGTTTACTGTGCAAGTTTTCATGTGGTCAAATCGCAGCTGTCTGCATAGGATTGCATTATCTAATGCAATCCTATGGCAGCGGGCACGGGCAGAAATTCGGTGGAAAATCCCGCCGTGGAATTTCCCTTCATGTGCAGGAGGTGTAGCTGTTTGTGAAAGTTAATGATAATATGAGTTATGAGGAGCAAACAAGTCACAAATTGAAGACTTGCATTATTTCAAAGCATAACATATAATATAGTGTCAGGCCAGTTGTTGCATCAGGGAAATAGGAAAACCTGGGTTTCACATAGTAGCTCTTTATTGGTGGGTAAGAGCACCTTAACATGTTTAACAGCCTTATAAAATGTAGGTGGTGGTCCATGTCAGACTGAGGTGCCCAACAAGTAAAATTCACTCTGGGGGACCTCTGTACAGCCACATGCAAATATTACCTGACCTTCGTTCATAAATTCCTCACTGCTGAATTCTCCATACACTTCAATTGAAAGTTGGCTGTGTTTGCATGCGGCTGTGTTTCCATTGAAGTGTACAGAGAATGTAGTGGGCAGGAATTGGTAGACTTCCAGTTACATAATATGTGCAGATCCTTTTGCGCAGCTTGTGCGTAAGGGTGGGGGTTGGGCTCCATCCTAGATCAGGGCCCACCGGGGGATTCACCTGTTCACCTGTGGGCCATTTCAAGCCTGGTGGTAGTGGTATTTGGCACTGGGTTCACTTACACCCATATAAGGACCCCTCATCTTAGTCCCTCAATCTGGCCTGCTGCCTGTTTTCACCTGTCTCGAGCCATATATTTTGGCAACTCATAAACATACTGCACCCTGCTCTTCAAACTGGTTCTGTTCAGTGGTGTGGGCCATAATGTCTCCAGTGAGAACTTTGCAGCTTACTTTTGTATCTGTCACTACTTGCTCTACTTTGTACTACTCACTCTTAAATATGCAGAAACAGGAATAGAACACTGTATATTATGTCCCTTTGGGACATGTAGATAGCATGACCTAGTGTCTCTTGTACCTCCATGATGCCCCTGCTGTAATAGCGTTCCTATAGCAACTTGGCGATACTGCAGCAGGCCTACATATACAATGCTTGTTTTAGGATATTTTAACTACCTCGGAAATCAAAAATCACACTGATTCATGTAATAATAAAGTTAATTTCAATACAGGAAGATTTTTTCCTATACTTTACAATGGAACAATATTTTGCTTTGATATAGTTATATAGGTTGAAATAGGACACTTGTCCACCAAGTTCTACTAATTTAAGGCTTAGGTTTGACATAAGCATTGCAACAAAATGCCGGATAGTTAACACAATCATCTTCCCAATCACAACTTTCAGCTATGAACGTTAGACACTGAAGAAAATAAACTGAAGGAAGATTGATGCCTTTTAACTTTGGTGCTGGAGGAAACTCCTAATAATTCCTTGGACCACCAAGATCACAAACAAAACAGTCCTAGACCGCATCAAACCAAAGTTTTCATTGGAGGACAAAGTTATGAAACACGGCCTCTCATACTTCGGCCACGTAATGCGAGCTAATTCAGTAGAAACATTGATAATGCTTGGAGTGGTCAGCAGAAAAATAAGACCCCAGCCGCCAAAGAACACGCTGGCTTGATACTATCAAAGCTGACACCAAAATGCAAATGATCGCACTGAAAGAAGCCGTGCAAAACAGAACTGCGTGGAGAGGGCTGATCCATAAAGTGTCTGAGAGCCACCCCAACTAAAGATACATTGATCCAATATATTTTCCTTATGATTATACTTATAAGAGTGCTGATTTTCATATTCAAAAAGGATTAAGGCCTCATGTCCACGGGCAAAATGTGATTTAAAATCCGCAGCGGATCTCCCGCGCGCGGATCCGCACCCCATAGGGATGCATTGACCACCCGCGGGTAGATAAATACCCGCGGATCGTCAATAAAAGGCATTTTAAAAAAAATGGAGCATGAAAAAATCTGGACCATGCTCCATTTTCGTGCGGGTCTCCCGCGGGGTCGGCTCCCGCGGGCTTCTATTGAAGCCTATGGAAGCCGTCCGGATCCGCGGGAGACCTAAAATAGGAATTTAAAGCATTTACTCACCGCAGCGGACCGCGAAGCTCTTCTCTTCCTCACGGCCGCATCTCCCTTGCTTCGGCTCGGCGGATGTGCCCGGCGCATGCGCGCGGCACGTCGACGACGTGCCGGCGATGTGCCGCCGGCGTAAGGAATTCATCCGCCGGCCGAAAATGAAGATCCGGCCATGAGGAAGAGCAGAGTTTCGCCGCCCGCTACGGATAGGTAAATGCTTTTAAATTCTTATTTTCAGCGCTCATGTCCGCGGGGCAGGAGGGACCCGCTGCAGATTCTACATGTAGAATCTGCAGCGGATCTGATTTTCCCCGTGGACATGAGGCCTAAGTCAATTTGCGTAAATAACTATCTAGGGTACGATGACACAATTTGAGATAATAATAATACAGTTGGGCAGATTTCAGCAAAGGCAGTGATAGCTTCCGTATAGGCTTTCTGGTTTCAAGGATTTAGATGCATACCCCAACAGAACCACTGGATATAAATAAATAACGGAATATGAATGGCTCCTAGATAGAGATGAGCGAGCATACTCGTTAAAGGCCGATACTCGAGCGAGTATTGTCCTTTTTGAGTACCTGCCTGCTCATCAGAAAAGATTTGGGTGCCGGCGGGGGTGAGCTGTGGTTTGCGGGAGTGAGCAGGGGGGATCGGGGGGGGGGGGGAGGGAGAGAGATCTCCCCCCCCGCTCTCCCCTTCCGCCCCTACTTGAAAAGGATGATACTTGCTCGGGTATCTGCCCCTAACGAGTATGCTCGCTCATCTCTACTCCTAGACCATAAGCCGAACTAAAACAGGAGAAAGCAGCAAAGGATTGAAAATATGAACTGGCTCATGGAGTATGGTATGGGGATATACTGCTAGTCAGGGATGTTTGTCAACTATCCATACAACCCTGTGGCTATAGTAATATATTTATCATGATATGGAGAAGATAAGCTCAAGAGATGTTCCTGCTGCAGTTCCTCAATCCTCTGGATATTCAGGATGTAGAAAATCTACCCAGAAAGTGAGCCAGTAGGAGTCTTGAACTGGGGATATTCATAACTTATTGTCTGTGACAAAGTATTGTCCTAAAACAGTAGAAGAGAAAGGGCATTACCTAATGTAGTATGTATGAGGAAGAGAAGTATGGAAAGGAAAATCTGTGCATAGTATGTTCACTTTGTATGATTGTGTTAAAGAACCAGCTTGTGAAAATTTTAGTCACAGCTGTGGTCTGAATGGTGAACCATGAAAGAACCTGTGGACATCTGCTATGGAAGAAGTTGGGTGCAGCTTGAGCTAGTGAGCTCCAGAAAGCCCTGGAGCCTCCTGGCTGGAGCTAAGAGTGTCTGGCCAGTTGGTTGGTTGTAGGCACTTTGGTCAGGGCCTGCTCTAATGCTGAAAAAGGGGAGGATCACAATTAAGAGACTATGAGTGTCTACTATTAAGAGACTATGAGTGTATCACTGGACTTACGCCTGCTAAATATTTAAAGTAACTGTGACTTTGTCTGCAATGGCTGTCAAGTGCTGCCAGTATAGAGTCAGCATTGTGGTGCATTGAAATTGTGTTGCAACATTCCGAAACTGTGTGCCAATTTAAATAGACTGTTCTGCTAATTTAGCTGCCAAGTAAAGACTCTTTCTGTTTACCGAAATCTTTTCTCTGTTTCTTAATCTATCTGGACTGTGTGGCCCCGGAACAGGCCAGGGGCCAGTTACCATGACAAGACTGTGGCTTCCACACCAACGGTCATCACCTGAGCAGCTCCTAACTGCCCCTCCTTCTGGCAGCAGAGAGATCCACCCACTTTTTTCTAGATCTTTCTTCTGTCTCCTATACTGGGCTGTCTGGGCATGCTCAGTACAATTTGGCACATTTAGCATTCAGTAATACAGTATATTCCATCCATATATATATAACCAGACAGATAACTGTGACAAATTGCATTTTCATACAAGTATAGTGGAATAGGGGTTACATGGTTACTACAACAGACTGCAAACATACATTTTAGGCTTATTTACCCCTCTTACATTATCATAGAAAAGCTAACAAATCTACTCTAAAGTTACTAACTACTTCTATTATCTGGAGACCCACACATTCTTTGTATCTGCTCAATGTCCTTCAAATATAAACTTTCTGCACAGGATACCTGCATCAGTAAAAGTTTGTGTATCTCTACACACAATAATATGAAGTTCTGCCATCTCTCCAAGTCGCTGTTTACTTGCTATATCAAATCCTGGGAAAGAGACTTCTCCTCACAGAAAATAATTGGGGAAATGCTTTCAATTAACACATAAAACCTCCATTGCAAATCAGCCAGAGGAAACCAATCAAGATAGTTTCCAGATGGTATTCTCTATTACTTCATAAAATGTATCCCAGTGTACAGTACTATATATTTGGTGGCCCATTATTCATTAGTTCTAGAGGAAAGTAATCAGAAATATCTCTAGTTTCCTCTGTTACCACGACAGAACTCTCCAGAGGATTTTATACTATTCCTATTTTTCCTGCCTAAACCCGTCCTCTCAGCAGCTAGGAACAATATCCAATGCTCGCCATAAACCTAAGATAAAAGCTGCTCTATCTCATACTCAGAGCTGCTGCTAGGAAACGTATGATATTCTGAATGTGAACCAGACCGCTTGTAGGTGTAGACAACATGCCTCGCGCTCCCACAATGATCAGCGGGGGTGCTAAGAGTCGAACCCCCACTGATCCAATATTAATGGCCTATCGTATAGTTAAAGGGGTTGTCTCGAGGAAGCAGTGAATTTTTTTTTTTGCCCAGTCCCCCTAATTAAGCATACATTACTAAGCCCCCCTGTAAATGACTTTTCTAGCTAGTTTGTACTTACAGTTCCAGCGTTTCAGCAACTTATAAAAATTTTCCCAAGATGGCCGCCGGCTCTTTTCCCATCGCTTGCTGTAGCCCGACGTGCGCGCTCCCGAGACGCTACCAGCTGTGTCTCCCTGACAACCAGACGCCCCGCAGCCGCCGACCGGACCCATGGATTGAACGCGGCCGACCACGGCACACAGTCACCCACCGCCAGGCAGCAGGTAACCGGCGCAGCCCCCCCCCCCCCGGCACAGCGGCAGCCCCCCCCCGGCCCAGCGGCAGCCCCCCCCGGCACAGCGGCAGCCCCCCCGGCCCAGCGGCAGCCCCCCCGACACAGCGGCAGCCCCCCCGGCCCAGCGGCAGCCCCCCCGGCCCAGCCGCAGCCCCCCGGAACAGCCGCAGCCCCCCCGGCCCAGCCGCAGCCCCCCCCCCGGCACAGCCGCAGCCCCCCCGGCCCAGCAGCAGCCCCCCCGGCCCAGCCGCAGCCCCCCCCCGGCACAGCCGCAGCCCCCCCGGCACAGCGGCAGCCCCCCCGGCACAGCGGCAGCCCCCCCGGCCCAGCAGCAGCCCCCCCGGCCCAGCGGCAGCCCCCCTGGCACAGCGGCAGCCCCCCCGGCCCAGCAGCAGCCCCCCCGGCCCAGCGGCAGCCCCCCCGGCACAGCGGCAGCCCCCCCGGCACAGCGGCAGCCCCCCCCGGCACAGCGGCAGCCCCCCCGGCACAGCGACAGCCCCCCGGCCCAGCCGCAGCCCCCCCGGCACAGCGGCAGCCCCCCCGGCCCAGCCGCAGCCCCCCCCGGCACAGCGGCAGCCCCCCCGGCACAGCAGCAGCCCCCCCGGCCCATCACTTACCTGGGCGGCAGGACGGCAGGACGGCGGGACAGCTGGGCGGCTTCTTGGGACAGCTGGGCGGCTCTGCACCTTCCTCTAACAGAGGATGGTACAGAATGGCCGCTCCAGCGCGCTCCCGAGCAGTGACAGCTCGTCTGCGCATGCGCAGAAGAGCTGTAGCGGCGAGCACACTGAAGCGGCTTGTGCTGAAAGGAGAAGACCGGACTGCGCAAGCGCGTCTAAAAAAGCAAGCTGCCAGCGAATTTAGACGGAACCATGGAGACGAGGACGCTAGCAACGGAGCAGGTAAGTGAATAACTTCTGTATGGCTCATATTTAATGCACGATGTATATTACAAAGTGCATTAATATGGCCATACAGAAGTGTATAACCCCACTTGGTTTCGCGAGACAACCACTTTAAGTCATCGGTGTTTAAGGTCAAGATAGCCCTGTAAATATCTTCTGATATATCATTAGCACAACTACTGATTCCAAAAAAAGTAGGAACTGCGGGGCTGTCAGGGCTCCATAACATTTCAGTTTGACCTTGAATTTACTTTTCTCAAAGTTATTTTGAAGGTTCTCTAATTGAGATATCTAGGAATGTTATGTGTATTATATTACATGGTAAACGGCCAGCAAATGTCCATTTGTTGACACATAGACCCCTCCTCTTACACTTTGAAAACAAAAGTAATTATGACTGTCTATGCATGAATCCTATATATGTATTGCAAAACAAGGTGGAAGAACATTTCCTTAAAATTCTAAAAATCACCAAAAAATATAAATCTGAGTTGTTCTTTTCCCCTGGGTTTTAAAATATGCTGTAAAAACAGTTTTTCACGTTTTTTTTCCATAAAATGCCCACTGTAGCTAAATAGTAGAAAAAAATGCCAATATCTCAGTAAGTAATTATATTTACAGATATATAAACTATTTTTGAGTGTAGATGTTCTTTAAGTTGATTAAAGGAATTTTTTTCTTAAATCATCAGAAAGGCATAACTTATATGTAAAGGTGATATGTTGGTTCTTGGTAATGTTCTGATCTATGGATTGCTGACAAGTTATAGGAGGAACCTCTGGGGACGTGCTTACTTGTTCAAGTCTTTCCTTTACTGGCCGTAGCTCTTTCCAGCTGATATAAAGTTCAGATGACTTAACCCCTTAACGACCAGCCCATTGCCTTTTTACGTCCTGCCCAAGTGGGCTTTATTA